>NC_092225.1:75165934-75530934 GCF_036320965.1 Panulirus ornatus | reverse complement strand
TGTTGCGGATTGACATGTTTTCTGTAGGAGCTGGCCTTTTAGAGTACTATTGTTTGATAATCTGTCAAGCCAGCGGTTAAGTGTAGTATCAAATGCAATTCATCTTTCTATTAATGTGATATATGGTTTCTCAGTGGCAGATTGTTGAGGAGGAGGTGATCACGGCTTAGTACTTTGACTTTATGTTTTGTGGGGTCTCTGCAGCTTATGATTAAGATAGGTCCATAGACACTGATCTCATCATTTTGTAAATTGTTTAGGCACAAAAAGAAGTGTCATAGTTTTTTGTGTATGGATAAAATGCATTAAATGATTTGTTGTCACTTAGATTTAAAGTGTACTTCTTAAAGGTGGCTGGAGAGCCCACTGGCTAACTCTATGTTTTAAGTATATATGCAGTGGATCCTTGGATACTGAATCTTTGAAGTTTGTCAAATGGCTCATAGATTTGTTTTACTGAATTTTTGTAAAGTATGATAGCTGGAGATGTATGCCTATAACTATGGTGTCAGCTTGAAGAGGTCCCACTGTATATGAGCAAAGGCCTGACAGCCAAGTGTTGTAGGTGCTGAATTCTGGGGCATCGCGATGTTCAAGGGCCCTCTGGTCACCATCTACCAACTACAAAACCTGCCCCGCCTTCTTCCACGTTTTGGCTCCTGAGGTGGGCGCCATCCCCTGGTTCTTGGCCAGCTTAAGGATCTTGCGCTACTTCTTTCTTGGGCTTGTCCTTGTTTGATGATGCTTGAAGTAACTTCTTATGCAGTGTCTTGTCTTTTGGTAACAACTTTCATATTACTAGTGAATATCCTAAACCAGGATACTTGCAGATTTTTTTTCTTTTTTTTTTTTTGCATGAGAAAAGACTGTAATAGCCACTGCTGTAAGCTCAAATTTGGTACACTTATTACGGTTGGGAGGTAGAATTTATATACTTAATGCTTTCTTGGCTGCAATACTAACATAACTACAACACCTTTGTTACTCTTACAGTTCAATATGCAGTACTGTTGCATCCTCACTAAAATTTATTGAGCATAACTGTTATACATATAGAGTAAAATAGGATTTATGCTTCATTTGTATAGTTTCTAGATAAGGTATCTTTTTTACAGGCAGTGCTGAAGAGTTACAAGAATATGTCATATTCTTAGATGCATTTCTGTAAATATTCGTAGAGCCTTTTTAGGGACAATGATTTCATTTGCAATAGGTTTATGTGGTAATAAGGTTTTTTCACTTATAGATCTTATGAAGGTTTGTGTAATGTTATAAATTTTCCTTTGTATAGTTGTACTCAACCATTTCTTTTACTGAAATTTCTGAAGTTAAGAAATTGAGTAAAGTAGTTGATTTCCTAATATTCCCACAGTGAAACCCTGCATAATAGATGATATTCAGAATGTTTACCAGATTATGTAAGGATTATCATGATATTGGACTATATAATGTTGCAGTAAAAGATGAATTAGCTAACCTACCTAATGGCAGAAAAGTTACTGATATATAAAGAAATATGTTTATGAAAGGAAACTTTTTTTTAATGATTGCATATGTAGTGGGAAGACGGTTAACCATACAAATCTGTGTAAAGCAGTCTTGAACAATAGGTATTTAAAGAACACTTCAGAAACTGATACCTGTGCAAACTAACCAGTCAGCATTTATGGATGTCAACAGCTTTTGTTGTTGAGGGTTTACGCTTCTCTTCATATTCTTTACTTAGTCCAAGACTAAACCCATTAGATGTGCATCACGTTTTTATGGACATTCTTTGTTGATGCTATTCGAAAAGTGAAAGTGCTAGCACAAACTTTTTTTGCTACATTGTTTAGACAAAACCCATGAGATTTCTATGTATAGGACTTATTTTCTCAAGAAAACATATTAGTTGTTGAAAAAATTATTTATCATAAAATTGATATGATAGAGTTGATAGAGATGCTCTGTGGAAGGTATTAAGAATATATAGTGTGGGAGGAAAGTTGTTAGAAGCAGTGAAAAGTTTTTATCGAGGATGTAAGGCATGTGTACGTGTAGGAAGAGAGGAAAGTGATTGGTTCTCAGTGAATGTAGGTTTGCGGCAGGGGTGTGTGATGTCTCCATGGTTGTTTAATTTGTTTATGGATGGGGTTGTTAGGGAGGTAAATGCAAGAGTTTTGGAAAGAGGGGCAAGTATGAAGTCTGTTGGGGATGAGAGAGCTTGGGAAGTGAGTCAGTTGTTGTTCGCTGATGATACAGCGCTGGTGGCTGATTCATGTGAGAAACTGCAGAAGCTGGTGACTGAGTTTGGTAAAGTGTGTGGAAGAAGAAAGTTAAGAGTAAATGTGAATAAGAGCAAGGTTATTAGGTACAGTAGGGTTGAGGGTCAAGTCAATTGGGAGGTGAGTTTGAATGGAGAAAAACTGGAGGAAGTGAAGTGTTTTAGATATCTGGGAGTGGATCTGGCAGCGGATGGAACCATGGAAGCGGAAGTGGATCATAGGGTGGGGGAGGGGGCGAAAATCTGGGGGCCTTGAAGAATGTGTGGAAGTCGAGAACATTATCTCGGAAAGCAAAAATGGGTATGTTTGAAGGAATAGTGGTTCCAACAATGTTGTATGGTTGCGAGGCGTGGGCTATGGATAGAGTTGTGCGCAGGAGGATGGGTGTGCTGGAAATGAGATGTTTGAGGACAATGTGTGGTGTGAGGTGGTTTGATCGAGTGAGTAACGTAAGGGTAAGAGAGATGTGTGGAAATAAAAAGAGCGTGGTTGAGAGAGCAGAAGAGGGTGTTTTGAAGTGGTTTGGGCACATGGAGAGAATGAGTGAGGAAAGATTGACCAAGAGGATATATGTGTCGGAGGTGGAGGGAACGAGGAGAAGAGGGAGACCAAATTGGAGGTGGAAAGATGGAGTGAAAAAGATTTTGTGTGATCGGGGCCTGAACATGCAGGAGGGTGAAAGGAGGGCAAGGAATAGAGTGAATTGGAGCGATGTGGTATACCGGGGTTGACGTGCTGTCAGTGGATTGAATCAAGGCATGTGAAGCGTCTGGGGTAAACCATGGAAAGCTGTGTAGGTATGTATATTTGCGTGTGTGGACGTATGTATATACATGTGTATGGGGGGGTTGGGCCATTTCTTTCGTCTGTTTCCTTGCGCTACCTCGCAAACGTGGGAGACAGCGACAAAGTATAATAAAAAAAAGAAAATAAAAAAATTGATACACTATCATCCCAAGGTCATCTGCTAGGTCCACTTCTAATATGATTTTTGATAAGCATAAATGAAACATCAAATTTTTATGCAACACATTTTAATCCATCCTAGATAAGTGAAGCCAACAATCAAGGTCATATCTGTACCCTTATAATAACAGAGTAAAACCTATGTAATCTGTAATTTGAGCCAACACAATTTTTCAAACTTGATTTTTTCACTTTTGGTTGGCAACCCTCTTTTAAATGTTACAATTCAAAAAATTCAAAAGGCTACATAAAAAATTTCAAATTTTGTGTATGCCCCACCACAGTGATTTGTGTACTTACCACTCATTGTTTTGTGGTGCTGGTGATTGTTTATCTTCTCCCATATGCTTTCTGTTGTGATATTGTGTGCTGATCTTAAAAATTTGAGCATTTTGTGCACTCTGGATTATTGCAGTGGACAATGGTCCCTTCAAGTGTTGTCAGCAATTGCCTGCCAGCTCTTCAAAACCACATATGTCTTGCATGAAAGACAAAAGGAACGTTTTAAGCCCAGTAAAGATGGAGTCATGTAAGGGCAAGTCGTTATGAAGTCCTTATGAAGGAATCAGTGTCATTTGCTTATTTTTTTTTTTTTTTTTTTTCATACTATTCGCCATTTCCCACCTCAGCGAGGTAGCGTTAAGAACAGAGGACTGGGCCTCTGAGGAAACATCCTCACCCGGCCCCCTTCTCTGTTCCTTCCTTTGGAAAATTGAAAAAAAAATGAGAGGGGAAGATTTCCAGCCCCCCCGCTCCCTTCCCTTTTAGTCGCCTTCTACGACACGCAGGGAATATTTCCTCATTATAGAATTTTAACAAATGTGTAAAATATTTTGTTATATTACAGTTCAATCAGAGAGATATATTACCACTACTACTGGCTTGGGTATTATGAGGGTTAGTGATGGCTGCTTAGTGAGCTAGCACTTTATTGGTTGTCAAGTTGCACTCCTTTGATCCAGTTATTGTCTTTTCTTTGTGCGTCTCCCTCCATGTGTCTTTTCATTTTGCCTCATTCTCATGTGGAGTGTTAGCATTGTGTCCACAAACATACAGTCTCTCCTTGTCACACATAACACTTGACAACACTTAACTCATACAACTCATTCTTCTCATCTTTAGATATTCCTGCAGTGAGCATTTTGCACTAGCCCTGCTTTTTGGTAAAATGGTAGGAGCAATAGATAGTGGTGGTAGGTAGGAATGTTTGACAAAAGCATTAGATAGAAACATTAGGTAGTAGCAGTTGGTAGGAACATTAGGTAGTAGCAGTTGGTAGGAACATTAGCTTGGAGCATTATAGAGAAGTAGTAGGTTGGAACATTAGGCAGGAATATTAGATAGACATTAGGTTGAAGCACTTGGTAGGAACATTAGTTAGGAGCCTTTGAAAAGACTGCACCAAAGTTGTCCTCTGCCAAGAAGGTTCTAAAGGCTAAGAAGCACCCCTGGATTTCAACAGCAATGGAGACTCTTTGCTATAGCCACCCTTTGTTGGAGTTATCAAAAGGAACAGGTGTCAGAGATAGACAGATAGATTAAAACCTCTTGTAAAAATGAAAATTTTATCTGTAACAGCTGATACCCAAAGTATTTTGAATAACAAAGGTTTTCATCGTATGTTTAGGTGCCTGAGGATTGCCAGAATGCATGTATGTATCGTGCCATCATATAAAGGTCAGATGGGAGAAAGGTGAATGTTCAAATTGCAGAGGTATAAGGTTGTTGAGTATACCTGGTAAGTTATATGGTAGAGTGGTGATTGAGAAGGTGTTAGCATGTATGGAGCATCAGATTGGGGAAGAGCAATTTGGTTTCAAGAGTGGTGG
Source organism: Panulirus ornatus (assembly GCF_036320965.1). Lineage (NCBI taxonomy): Eukaryota > Metazoa > Arthropoda > Malacostraca > Decapoda > Palinuridae > Panulirus > Panulirus ornatus. The sequence goes on along the minus strand of NC_092225.1, from coordinate 75,525,875 downwards.
GGGTTTGTGTGGATCAGGTGTTTGCTTTGAAGAATGTGAAAAATACTTTGAGAAACAGGAAAATTTGTTTGTAGCATTTATATATCTGGAGAAAATATATCATTGGGTAGATGTTTTTGGAAGGTGCTATGAATGATTGGTGTGGGAAGAAACGTATTAGAAGCAGTGAGGAGCTTTATCATGAGAATAAGGCTTGTGTGCGTGTAGGTAGAGAAGAGAGTAAGTGGTGGTTTGAGGCAAATTTAGGTCTTAGGCAGGGGTGTGCGTTGTAACCATGGCTGTTTGATCTGTGCATGGATGAGGTGGTAAGGGAGGTCAATGCAAGGTCCTGGAGAGAGGAGCAGGTATGCAGTCTGTTGGGGGTAAGGGGGACTGGGAGGTGAGTCACTGGTTTGCTGGTGATATGGCTTTGGTGGTGGATTTGATTGAAAAAAATGAAGAAACTGGTGTCTGAGATTGGGATATGAGAAGGTTGTGGAAAGAGATAATTGAAAGAAAATGTACATAAAAGCAAGGTTATTTTGTTTATCTGTGAAGAGAGACAGGTTTTTAGAGTGTAGGTTCAAATGGAGAGAACTTGAAGTGGAGTATTTTAGATACCTGGGAGTGGATATGACAGCATTTGTGACCAGATGAACAAAGCTAAGATTGGGTGAGGGGGCAAAGGTCTTGTGGGTACTTTGAGAAATGTCTTAAAGGGCAAAAATGGGTATGATTGATGGTATGGTAGCCTTGTAATTACTGTGTAGATCCAAGGTGTGGGCCTTTATCAAAAATGTAAAGAATAGGGGGGATACATTGAAAATATGGTATTTGAGAACACTGCATGGTGTGAGAAGGTTTCATTGAATAAGATACAATAAGGTAAGAGCGAGATGTGATAATAAGGAGAGTATGTATGAGAGAGCTGAACAAGTGCTGAAGTGGTTTGACATATAGAGAGGAAAAGTTTGTAAAGGATGAGTAAAGGGAGTAAAGCCACATTGCTTAAGGGACAGTTATCATCAGTAAGAAAAATCACTGAAGAAAAGAATAGATTTTACAGCTTGAAGTTTAGGGCATTGAGCATAGCATGCATGTAGATAGATATTCCCAGGTGTGGCATGCCTAGGACCCTAAGCTATGGAGGATTTCTGAATTTTTAGATTTATGTTTTTTTTTCCTTTTTAGGTGTACAAATAATACAATAAAAATTATGAAAAAAGTAAATTATGGTTCTTATTTAGTTATCAAAAATGAAGTAAAAAAAGTAAATTATGGTTGCTATTTACTTATCGTATTTCATTGTTCTTTGACTTTTCTAAAGCACGGGTTGTAAGAAATGTATTCTGTAACCTCTTAACTTTCATGCCTCAATTTCAAGGCTGCCTGCTAAGCCTGGGTGATTGCAAAGGTGACAGTACATGATTATTTCTCTCCACAGTCAGTCCTCATCCACCCATACCAATGATATCACATTCTCATGAGTTTTCTAGGCAAAAATCTGAGCAGGATTTAGCTAGATTTAGAGGACCATGAGATGATGATATGCATTTGAATAATGATGAAAATTATTTTATGGCCACTGACTCTTCCTTCACTGAAAGTTGATTGACACGAGGCAGGAGAAGTTGTTTATAGCAGATGTGGAGGCAACGTCTGCTCATGCCTGACCTTGACAAATTCCATAATGTTGCTGTTATGAAAATAATATCAGTGATTCACATCAACTGTATCAAAAAATATTTATTATAGAAGGTAAAACAATTATAATCAGTAGTCAGTTTTCAATGTAGGTAGAATACATAGTTAGATGTGCATTGGCAACTTACTTGACACTCATGCCAGACTCCCATATATTTCAGTGATTTGTGGTGAAACATCAGCAAAATTCAATACATATCATGGTGAAAGTATTAGATGAAGTGTGCTTCTTTCATAGTGAAAGTATTGAATGAAATATGCTTTTGAATTGATTTTTTAATTGTTATATGAGAGTATTTGAAATGGCAAGGTTCATTGCATTTTTCAAAGAGTAGAAAAGTAAGATTAACAGGGTTGAAAAGAAAACGTAAGTGAGAAGTTAAGAATTTAATTACCTCTTATCTGGGGATGACAAAGCAACAGGTAGAATCCTTAGATCAGAATGGGTTGTTGCAATTCCCATAGAAGTTGAAGGTGTTGGCTCTAGGTGTTCAGTGTGTTTGATAACTTTCTTGGATATGCCAAGCATTTTCATTTGTTTGAGGGTTTTTTACTTCTTTTTCATCTTTGACCTCTTTAACATTAATACTTTCATAGTGTTTAGTTCCCTATAAAGATTTTGGATGCTAATGTGCTGAGAGAGGCAGCTGGATGGATGTCTGATCACTATCTTGTGGAGGCGAAGGTGAAGATTTGTAAAGGTTTTCAGAAAAGAAGAGAGAATGTTGGAGAGAAGAGATTGATGAGAGTAAGTGAGCTTGGAAAGGATACTTGAGTGAGGAAGTACCAGGAGAGATTAAGTGTAGAATTGTGAAAGGTGAGAGCAATTGACATAAGGGGAGTGAGTGAGGAATGAGATGTATCTAGGGAAGCAGTGATGGCTTGCACAAAAGATGCTTGTGGCATGAGAAAGGTGGGAGGTGGGCAAATTAGAAAGGTTAGTGTGTGGTGGGATGAAGAAGCAAGATTGTTAGTAAAGAGAAGAGAGAGAAGTTTGGTTGATTTTTGCAGGGAAATAGTGCAAATGACTGGGAGATGTATAAAAGAAAGTGACAGGAGGTCAAGAGAAAGGTGCAAGGGGTGAAAAAGAGGGCAAATGAGGGTTGGGGTGACAGAGTATCATTAAATTGTAGTGAGAATAAAATAATGTTTTAGAAGGAGGTAAATAGCGTGCGTAAGATAAGAGAACAAATGGGAACATCGGTGAAAGGGGCAAATGGGGAGGTAATAACAAGTAGTGATGTGAGAAGATGGAGTGAGTATTTTGAAGGTTTGTTGAATGCCTTTGATGATAGAGTGGCGATATAGGGTGTTTTGGTCGGGGTGGTGTGCGAAGTGAGAAGGTCATAGAGAATTGTTTAGTAAACAGAGAAGAGGTAGTGAAAGCTTTGCGGAAAATGAAAGCCAGCGAGGCAGCGGGTTTGGATGGTATTGCAATGGAATTTATTAAAAAAGGGGGTGACTGTGTTATTGTTTGGTTGGTAGGGATATTCAGTGTATGTATGGATCATGATGAAGTGCCTGAAGATTGGCAGAATGCATGAATAGTGCCATTGTACAAAGGCAGAGAGGATAAAGGTGAGTTTTCAAATTACAGAGGCATAAGTTTGTTGAGTTTCCTGGGAAATTGTATTGGAAGGTATTGATTGAGAGAGTAAAGGCATGTGCAGAGCATCAGATTGGGGAAGAGCAGTGTGGTTTCAGAAGTGGTAGAGGATGTGTGGATCAGGTGTTTGCTTTGAAGAATGTGTGTGAGAAATACTTAGAAAAACAGATGGATTTGTATGTGGCATTTATGGATCTGGAAAAGGCATAGGAGAGGGTTGATAGAGATGCTTTGTGGAAGGTATTAAGAGTATATTGTGTAGAAGGTAAGTTGCCAGAAGCAAAGTTTTTACCAAGGATGTAAAGCATGTGTACAAGTAGGAAGAGAGGAAAGTGATTGGTTGCTAGTGAATGTAGGTTTAAAGCAGGGGTGCGTGATGTCTCCTTGGTTGTTTAATTTGTTTATGGATGGGTTGGTTAGGGAGGTGAATGCAAGGGTTTGGAGAGAGGGGCAAGTATGCACTGTGTTGTAGATGAGAGGGCTTGGGAAGTGAGCCAGTTGTTGTTCGCTGATGATACAGCGCTGGTGGCTGATTCTGGTGAGAAACTGCAGAGGTTGGTGACTGAGCTTGGAAAAGTGTGTGGAAGGAGAAAGCTGAGAGTAAATGTGAATAAGAGCAATATTATTAGGTTCAATAGGGTTGAGGGACAAGTTGATTTGGAGGGAAGTTTGAATGGAGAAAACCTTGAGGAAGTGAAGTGTTTTAGATATCTGGGAGTGTACTTAGCAGCAGATGGAACCATGGAAGTGGAAGTGAGTCACGGTGCAGGAGGGGGCAAAGGTTCTGGGAGCACTGAAGAATGTGTTGAAGGTGAGAACGATATCTAGGAGAGCAAAAATGGATATGTTTGAAGGAATAGTGGTTCCAACAATGTTATATGGTTGTAAGGCATGGGCTATGGATAGGGTTGTGTGAAGGAGGGTGGATGTGTTGGAAATGTAATGTTTGAGGACAATATAGTGTGTGAGGTGGTTTGATTGAGTAAGTAATGAAAGGGTAAGAGAGATGTGTGGTAGTAAAGAGAGTGTGGTTGAGAGAGCAGAAGGGGGCGTGTTGAAATGGTTTGGATACATGGAGAGAATGAGTGAGGAAAGATTGACCAAGAGGATATAGGTGTCAGAGTTGGAGAGAACAAGGAGAAGCGGGAAACCAAATTGGAGGTGGAAGGATGAAGTGAAAAAGATTTTGAGCGCTCAGGGCCTGAACATGCATGAGGGTGAAAGGCATGTAAGGGATAGAGTGAATTGGAATGATGTGGTATGCCAGGGTGGACATGCTGTCAATGGATTAAATCAGGGCATGTGAAACATCTGAGGTAAACCATGGAAGGGTCTCTGAGGCCTGAATGTGGAAAGGGAGCTGTGGTTTTGGTGCATTAAACATGACAGTTAGAGACTGAGTGTGAAAAAATGTGGCCTTCTGCTGTTTTTTCCTAGTGCTTCCTTGCTAGAGGGGGTGAGGGGATGCTATTTCATGTGTGGTGGGGTGGCTTTACTCATGTATTATGGTACTTGTTAATGCACACATCAGTCATCGCACACACTCACTGTCTGTGGGGAGTGGCACATGTCATCTTTCTTACCCACTGAGAAACCCAGCTATCCCCAAAGAATTCTGCTTCCACCCTAGCTATAGGCCCGTGGTTTTGCAGATGTACAGTTCTCTGATAATAACTCAAATGAGCAATGCATCAATGATATCATGGTAAAATTATCAGTAAGCATCCGAAGATAAACATAGGTTATGTCATTTTTATTACTTATGGGGATTGAAGAAAAATTCTGTATGAATAAATCTTTACTTACAGCATGGAAATGTATAGGAAAAAATGGTTTGCTATATGGTAATTTGCAATACGGATATGTTTTCAAGGACATTTCTCTTCTATAATGGGGTCTGTATAAGAGAAGTACAACAACTAAGTAAAATTTACACATCATAAATATTGTCTTTTACAAGTTCTGCATCATAGTGTGCAGAGCATATGTCCAGTACAATGAAAGCATTATATTTTTAGGAAGACCAACTTTGGCCTTATGTTATTGGATCCCCCCATGCTGGTGGTTGCACTGCTAGTGAAAATTCACCTTTGGGAAGGCTGTATTATTTAGAGGAAAATCTTGTCAAAGAACTTATCACTCAAAGAGAGTCAGTCCATCATTTCCCTGCAAGTGGAAGCAGTGCAGCCTTCAAGCTGCAGGAGACCCTAGGAAAAGTTCATAGGTAACACCAGAACTCTTTCTTAGAAAGAGGAGGGTAGTTAGAAATTTTTATATTGTCATTGTATTGTACTGAAAAAAAAGCTTTGATCCCCTTAAAGCCCAAAGATTCTTACTTTTACTTGTAACTGATGATTTTTAACTTGTGTTACCCTGAAGCATTTGCACACTCAAGATCTGTAACCCTTTCATTTGATTTAGTAAACTGTTTTTGAGATGACACCTGTAGTAATATGCATCTTTCTAGGTATATTAAATCATTATAATACTTAGTCATTGGCATTGTTTCAATTTTCAGCCAATAAACCTTCCTCATTAACCATTTCGTGGAATTCTTCCAAATAAGATTCAATAGCTTTCTAACTTCATGAGGCTTTTTGTCCCCACACTTCCAATAGTTGTAAGCCATAGCATTTCTGGAATTTGATAAGCCATCCTGAGGAGTAGTCACACGGTCTTGGTAGACGTTATTCTTCATTAGATACCTTGGCTTGGGCCATAATCATGCCACCATGCAAAGGAACTTTTTTACACTTAAAGTTTTATCCATTTAAGCAACACTTTGTCTAGATCAGCATTTTACGGTTGATGCATTGTTTTATGTTTAACAATTAGTTGTAGCACAACACTTTCAGTTTATGAATACATCTCAGCCCTCTGTTTCTTGATGTCATAAATGAGGTAGTTACCAACTCCATACTCATCATAGAATTTCTTTACTAAGGTTCCCTTCCCAAATTTCTTGAGTACTTCCACCCTCTTCACAACACTCAGGGAGACTTGCTTTTTTAGGCACATCCACCAGCTATATGACTGTCTCCCTGCCTTTTGGACATTTTCTCAATGAAACAAACCAAGCAAAAAAATCCAAACCAGCACTGAGAGAGAGCTGAACAGTCAAAAGGGCTGCTAGAACTAACACAACATTTATTGCATAGATTTGCCTCACCAGGTCATAGTTATTGGGAAAGACATGGGAGGGAAGAGAGTTCCAAAGCTTTGTGGTGTAGGGAAAGAAACAGTTATCAGAATGGCTAAGCCCAAAGTTGCCAAAGGCCTCACAATCGTGTGACATAGCAGCTAGCCGAGTATTGCATGGTTTAAATAGTGATGGGGAACACGAGCATGTAGCTCTTGGAAGTAAAACGCCAGAGTAATACCTATAGAAGAGGGAAAGTGAAACAACATTGCAGCATAGGGCAAGCAGGTCATGTTTTGAAGTTTGCCCGGGAGAGTTTATAAATCAGACCTCTCAACTTTGTCAAGTAAGGATGACAGCTAGAAAATGGATGTGAGTGAATGCAGCCTTTCTTTGTCTGTTTCTGGTGCTTCCCTGCTAACACAGGAAATGGCAGTCAAGGATGAAAAAAAATTAACTGATGAATAAATTCATTTTTTGTAATTATCCCTACCTCTGTACTAATTCTAAAGTACTACCAAAAATTGGAACATTCTTACTCTTCTCTTAACCCATTTTTCTCATTAATAAAGACTTTACAAATGTATTTTTGATACATGGATCACTTAACAACGGTTGGGATTCTGATAACTTTTTGGTACATGGATCACTTAACAACAGTTGAGATTCTGATATCTTTTTGATACATGATTCACTGAACAACAGTTGTGATTATAGTAACATGCACACAAAAACTTTGAGTCACTGTACCCACAATGCCCAATGCTAAGTGTTACTGGATTTTTGTACGACCAATGCCCAAAAGTTTCTTGTCATACACTGCTGTATTGTAATTGATATTAGTTTACACCACAGGCTTTCTGTATTTTGTAAAATTAAGAGATTAATCCACAGGAGCTTCCTTTTGTAATCATGTCACAGCACTTAACTTTATACATTATTTGAATTACATTTGTTTATACATCCAGATTTGATACAAACAAATGATATCTTACACATATTTCCTATATCTGTGGAATTTATAGATAAGCATTAAAGATTTTCTCATTTAGAATGTACCCTAGATCTTGTAGTTTTGCCAGTTAACTGAAAACTATAAGTCTTAACATAAAACTGGATGTACTAATATATGAAAAATGAGCCCTGTCAATGTGGTGCTTTATTTTGCTACATGAAAGTAATTTTTTTTATGTATTCAGATAACACAGAGAACAGTATACTGTGTAGTGTGTGGGAAAATATGTCTAGAAAATGAATTAATATACAGGTACCTGCTATTAAAAACATGCATCAAAATTCTCAGGTTCTTTAACTTACATGCATGTACAAATGCTACAGTATTTTCAAAGTTTGTCTGTCCATGCATCTGGATTTAACATAACAAACATGGCCTCTCCTCACATACTTTTGCTCCACCTGTTGAGTTTTTTACTAAGTATTGAGAATTTCCTCTTTTGTGTATTTTGGCTCTTCCAAGTGAGTAACAGCCCAACATCTATTAGTTTTCCCAGTGACATAGAAAATCACTCAGTCTTAACTTCGAACTGGATTTGCTAAAATGATATGAGAGTGGATGAAGTCTTATTGATAAAGTGCTTTATTTTCCCATATGATGTCATTCTTTAATGTATTCAAGTAACATTTAGAACAGTATATTGTTCAGCATAGTGTTCAGATGTATCGATATTGGCTTGGAAAGGAGACTTGTGTGAGGAAGTACCAGGAGAGATTGAGTGTAGAATAGCAAAAGGTGAGAGCAAATGACATGAGGGGAGTGGATGAGGAATGGAATGTATTTAGGGAAGTGCTGTTGGTTAGCATGTGCAAAAGATGTTTGTGGCATGAGAAAGGTGGGAGGTGGGAAGATTAGAAAGGGTAATGAGTGGTGGAATGAAGAAGTAAAGTTGGTAGTGAAAGAAAAAAAGAGAGGCATTTGGATGATACTTACAAAGAAGTGCAAACAACTGGGAGATGTATGAAAAAATAAGTGACAGGAGGGCGAGTGGAAGGTGCAACAGTTGAAAAAGAGGGCAAATGAAAGTTTGGGTGAGATAGTATGACTAAACTTCAGGGAGAAAAAAGGATGTTTTGGAAGGAGGTAGATAATGTACGAAAGACAAGAGAGCAAATGGGAACACCGGTGAAGGGGGCAAGTGGGAGGAGTAATAACAGGTAGTGATGAAGTGAGAAGATGGAGTAAGTATTTTGAATCTTTTTAATGTGTTTGATGATAGAGTGGCTGATATATGGTGTTTTGGTCAGGGTGGTGTGCGAAGTAGGAGGGTCAGGGAGAATGGTTTGGTTAAGAGAGAAGAGGTAGTGAAAGCTTTGTGGAAGATGAAATCTGGCAAGGCAGTGGGTTTAGATGGTATCGCAGTAGAATTTATTAAGAAAGGGGATGACTCTGTTGTCGATTGGTTGGTAAGGATATTCAGTGTATTATGGATTGTGGTGAAGTGCATGAGGATTGTTGGAATGCATGCATAGTGCCATTGTACAAAGGCAAAGGGGACAATGGTGAGTGTTCATACTACAGAGACTTAAGTTTGTTGAGTATTCCTGGGAAATTGTATAGAAGGGTATTGATTGAGAGGGTGAAGGCATGAACAGAGCATAAGACTAGGGAAGAGCAGTGTGGTTTCAGAAGTGGTATAAAGGCAAAGGGGACAATGGTGAGTGTTCAGACTACAGAGGCTTAAGTTTGTTGAGTATTCCTGGGAAATTGTATAGAAGGGTATTGATTGAGAGGGTGAAGGCATGAACAGAGCATAAGACTGGGAAAGAGCAGTGAGGTTTCAGAAGTGGTAGAGGATGTGTGGATCAGTCGTTTGCTTTGAAGATTGTGTTAGAAATATTTAGCATTTATGGATCTGGAGATGGCATATGGTAGGGTTGATAGATATGCTTTGTGGAAGGTCTGAAGAGTATATAGTGTGGGAGGTAAGCTGCTAGAAGCAGTGAAAAGTTTTAACAAAGGATGTAAGGAATGTGTGCGAGTAGGAAGAGAGGAAAGTGATTGGTTCCCAGTGAAGGTCAGTCTGCGGCAGGGGTGTGTGATGCCCCCATGGGTGTTTTAGTTGTTTATGGATGGGGTGGTTAGGGAGGCAAATGCAAGAGTTTTGGAGAGAGGGACGAATATGCAGACTGTTGGGGATGAAAGGGCCTGAGAAGTAAGTCAGTTGTTTGCTGATAACACAGCTCTGGTGGCTGATTCAAGTGAGAAACTGCAGAAGTTGGTGACTGAGTTTGAAAAAGTGTGTGAAAGGAGAAAGTGGAGAGTGAATGTGAATAAAAGCAAGGTTATTAGGTTCAGTAGAGTGAAGGGATAGATTAATTGGAATGTAAGTTTTAGTGTGGAAAAATTGGAGGAAGTGAAGTGTTTTAGATATCTGTGAGTGGACTTAGCAGTGACTGGAACCATTGAAGGGGAGGTTAGTCACAGGGTGGGGAAGGGGACGAAGGTTCTGGAAGTGATGAAGAATGTGTGGAAGGTTAGAACATTATCTCGGAGAGCAAAAATGGGTATGTTTGAAGGAATTGTAGTTCCAACAATAATAAATGGTTGTGAGGCATGGGCTATAGATAGGGTTGTATAGAGGAGGGTGGACATGTTGGAAATGAGAAAAAGTTAATAAAGAGGATATATGTGTCAGAGGTAGAGGGAACAAGGTTAAGCGATCGGGGCCTAGACATGCAGGAATGTGAGAGGCATGCAAGGAATAGAGTGAATTGGGACAATGTGGTATAAGAGGGTTGACATGCTGTCAGTGGACTGAACTAGGGCATGAAACATCTGGGGTAAACCATGGAATGGTCTGTGATCCTTGGATGTGGAGGGGGAGCTGCAGTTTCAGTGCATTACATATGACAGCTAGAGACTGAGTATGAGTGAATGTGGCCTTATTTTTTATGTTTTCTTGGTGCTGCCTTGCTGATGCAGAGGGTGGTAATGCTGTTTCCTGTGGGGTTGGATGGTGTTGGAAATGGGTGAAGGCAACCAAATATGAATGTGTACTTGTGTATATATTTATATCTGTGTATGTGTATGTATGTTGATATGCACATGTATTTGTATGTGTTTGTATGTATATATGTAGATAGATCTTTCTTCATCTGTTTCCTAGCATTACCTGGCTGACACAGGAAATGGCAATCAAGCATAATGATAATAATTTCTATGTTTGGTAAGGGATGATTCAGTAGTATTTCTGTCCTTTATTTAGTTATTGTATATGATAACCTTATCACTGCTCCAAAGTCTTTGAGTTGGACAAATAGTGCATTGGATTCTTGATCACACTAAACACTACAATAAACCCTTGATTTAACGGACCTTCAGATACTGAATAAAGAGTACTCTACTGCTTCCACAGTGATATTGACGAAATACTCTTCAACCGTTATTTCAGAAATTTTTTTTTTTTTTTTTTTTTTTTTTTTTTTTCTCCCCGCGTTTGCGAGGTAGCGCAAGGAAACAGACAAAAGAAATGGCCCAACCCACCCCCATACACATGTATATACATACGTCCACACACGCAAATATACATACCTACACAGCTTTCCATGGTTTACCCCAGACGCTTCACATGCCCTGATTCAATCCACTGACAGCACGTCAACCCCGGTATACCACATCGCTCCAATTCACTCTATTTCTTGCCCTCCTTTCACCCTCCTGCATGTTCAGGCCCCGATCACACAAAATCTTTTTCACTCCATCTTTCCACCTCCAGTTTGGTCTCCCTCTTCTCCTTGTTCCCTCCACCTCCGACACATATATCCTCTTGGTCAATCTTTCCTCACTCATTCTCTCCATGTGCCCAAACCATTTCAAAACACCCTCTTCTGCTCTCTCAACCATGCTCTTTTTATTTCCACACATCTCTCTTACCCTTACGTTACTTACTCGATCAAACCACCTCACACCACACATTGTCCTCAAACATCTCATTTCCAGCACATCCATCCTCCTGCGCACCACTCTATCCATAGCCCACGCCTCGCAACCATACAACATTGTTGGAACCACTATTCCTTCAAACATACCCATTTTTGCTTTCCGAGATAATGTTCTCGACTTCCACACATTCTTCAAGGCTCCCAGAATTTTCGCCCCCTCCCCCACCCTATGATCCACTTCCGCTTCCATGGTTCCATCCGCTGCCAGATCCACTCCCAGATATCTAAAACACTTCACTTCCTCCAGTTTTTCTCCATTCAAACTCACCTCCCAATTGACTTGACCCTCAACCCTACTGTACCTAATAACCTTGCTCTTATTCACATTTGATCTTAACTTTCTCCTTTCACACACTTTACCAAACTCAGTCACCAGCTTCTGCAGTTTCTCACATGAATCAGCCACCAGCGCTGTATCATCAGCCAACAACAACTGACTCACTTCCCAAGGTCTCTCATCCCCAACAGACTTCATACTTGCCCCTCTTTCCAAAACTCTTGCATTCACCTCCCTAACAACCCCATCCATAAACAAATTAAACAACCATGGAGACATCACACACCCCTGCCGCAAACCTACATTCACTGAGAACCAATCACTTTCCTCTCTTCCTACACGTACACATGCCTTACATCCTCGATAAAAACTTTTCACTGCCTCTAACAACTTGCCTCCCACACCATATATTCTTAATACCTTCCACAGAGCATCTCTATCAACTCTATCATATGCCTTCTCCAGATCCATAAATGCTACATACAAATCCATTTGCTTTTCTAAGTATTTCTCACATACATTCTTCAAAGCAAACACCTGATCCACACATCCTCTACCACTTCTGAAACCACACTGCTCTTCCCCAATCTGATGCTCTGTACATGCCTTCACCCTCTCAATTAATACCCTCCCATATAATTTACCAGGAATACTCAACAAACTTATACCTCTGTAATTTGAGCACTCACTCTTATCCCCTTTGCCTTTGTACAATGGCACTATGCACGCATTCCGCCAATCCTCAGGCACCTCACCATGAGTCATACATACATTAAATAACCTTACCAACCAGTCAACAATACAGTCACCCCCTTTTTTAATAAATTCCACTGCAATACCATCCAAACCTGCTGCCTTGCCGGCTTTCATCTTCCGCAAAGCTTTTACTACCTCTTCTCTGTTTACCAAATCATTTTCCCTGACCCTCTCACTTTGCACACCACCTCGACCAAAACACCCTATATCTGCCACTCTATCATCAAACACATTCAACAAACCTTCAAAATACTCACTCCATCTCCTTCTCACATCACCACTACTTGTTATCACCTCCCCATTTGCGCCCTTCACTGAAGTTCCCATTTGCTCCCTTGTCTTACGCACTTTATTTACCTCCTTCCAGAGCATCTTCTTATTCTCCCTAAAATTTAATGATACTCTCTCACCCTAACTCTCATTTGCCCTTTTTTTCACCTCATTTCATTTCAGAAATGTGACTATTTATTAGGTAATTTTGTGATCCTAACAATTCAAAATAGTATCTAGTGTTAGAAGACTGAACAGACTTTTGGCATTAATGGCCACCCCATCCCCCTTTTAGTTCATTAGATTATTGATTTACTGTATTCTTGTGTTAATTTAACCATGATTTTAAGAACCTAACCAGTTTGACTAATGTACAACTGTTCACATTCTTTACTCGGGATATTGTACACAAAACCTCTTGAGACGTTACTGAATTTTTGATAAGAATTTGCCTAACTAAATTAATGCTGAAGATTACATGAATATCAAAAGTTTTAACAAAACAGGAACATTAAGCAAAGTCTCACAATAGGTTAATGATAAGTTTTTGTTCGCAAATGTTTCTTCAGGCAGAACATTGTAAAAAGACTCTCCAGCAAAATCATATGATAAATGCAATTATAAGGCACTTGACTCATCATAATTTTCATTCCCCTTTGGTTTTATGTGCATTTTATGTACACACACGACTTGTGTACTTTTTGTGTTTTTTTTTTTTTTTTTTTTTTTTTTTTTTTTTTTTTTGCCGCTGTCTCCCGCGTTTGCGAGGTAGTGCAAGGAAACAGACGTGTGTATGTATGTATTATTATTTACATTTATTATATTTGATCGCTGCTTCCTGCATCAGCAAGGTAGCACCAGGAAACAGACGAAGAATTGCCCATTCACTCATATACACATATATATACATAAATGCCCATACATGTACATATGCAAACTTATACATATTGACATGTACACATATACCTACATACACAGATATATACATATACATATTCATACTTGCTTGCCTTCAGTCCATTCCCGGCACCTCCCCGCCCCACAGGAAATAGCATCGCCACCTCCCACTTCAGCGAGGTAGTGCCAGGAAAGCAGATATTATTCAAGGCATTGCTCAATGCAGGATCAGTTATTTCTCCAACTCTTTTCCATCTCTTTCTGCTTAACGTCCCATTACCCGAAGCAAACCTCAACATGAAGGTCCTTTTGTTTGCAAACAACCTTACAATCAGACCACAACAACCTAACACCTTGATAGCAACATCAAACATGCAGCATTCCATTACATAGATGGAAGAATGGCTTTCCAGGAACAGAATATATGGATCTCTCCAGAAGTCTTCAGTCATACTTTTACCTCCAGACAGACATGTGTCCATCTCACACCCTCCAAGCACCTTGAATAGGAAGCCTCTCCCACAGAACAAGTTGCCATTCATTCTGGTCATCACATTCAACACACACATGACTTTCACTCCCTTCATTAATATCATGAATTCCAAAGCCTTGTTGCCCCTCAGAACACTATTTGGCACCAGATTTGGACAAGGATAAATTTTCTCAACATCTTATACAAACAATTCATGCTAAACTATGCCTCACCTATCTTGTCTTCCACCTGCTCAAAACCAATTATGTCAGAGCTGCAAAACACAAAAAAACAGTGCACTCAGAACAATCGCAAGCTGCCAGGCAGTCACCAGTGCTCAACTCCTTTATAGTGAAACAAAGACCATCCCAATACAGACCCTCCTCAAACTGCTAGGCACCCAGTTTTATGCACCATTGGTAAACCCCTCCCACCAACTCTGACAAATGCATATACACTGAAATAACCCAACAAGCAGTAAACAGCTGACCTCCCATCTTAGTTTTAAACCCCAACCCTCCAGAATTACCCCCATCGGAAACTACACTCCAAAGACAAACTCTAGACACACACTTCTGCTTACACTGTGGACATTACTCATTACTACAACTCTGTAAACACTGTTTCAACATTTCCCATGACCCTTCATGCTTATAATGCAGCTACCATAAAGAGGACACCGAGCACTTGCTGTTCAGTTGCCCTGCACTCTTTGCACATGGATGCATGCACAACATCACAATACTTTCTGACCTCTGGTCCCAGCTGGTAGATGTGCCAGCTTTCTGATAGCTGCAAGGGCCTTACAAGTAGTATATAAGGGATTCCTGGGGCAGGAAGTAAGTAAATGAAAATAAAACCTGTACAGTTAGTTCTTCTTTTGGTTCATACTTTAAGACTTATAGGAAACTGACATGAAATTAGGTACAACTGAAATTTTGACAAAGGAAGTAGAGAAAGGTTGGCAACATCAGGTCAGGTCATGTGACCTTTCATATTGGTGAGGGTGAGGTAAGCTCCTTATATAATCATCTAACTGGCTGCAAGTATTATGCTGTTGGGGTTTCACTGACCAAATGAGAGGCTATTTTCTCTGCAGGCAGTAATTGTTGATTCTACAATATTTCTGTAATAACTACATTGAGTCATTATTTCAGTCCATATTATGGCCTTCACTCTGGACATGATTGAAAATTACAGAGCTTTTTGCACTATATTTAACTGATCTATTGTGTTCAGTGAGCTTACTTTGTAGATTACATCCAGTTGATCCAGATATTCCTTGTTATAGTTGATACAAGGAATGTACTAAATCCCAGCATCACCATCTAGGGCTGCCTTCTGGTATACAGTTAACAGTGTTGTTTAAGTTATCCAGTTGTTTTAAAAGAAAAATTTTAGAATATCCATCTAATGATTTTCTGGTGCTGATTTGGAGCAATGCCACCAGGCAAGAGGGGTTGAGCAGTTCCTAGAACCCACTTGGCTGCCATCATGTCACTAAGGGCCACCTGATTTCCATAGTTACATCTTCTAGAGCTGGCTCTTTTCCTATTCATTTCTGCAATATTCATGATCTTGATTCAAATCTTCCCATTGTTGAGCATTACTTGTTTGTATTCTCCCTTGATATTTTTCTTCTTCTCAAAATCTGACTGTCCAAGGCTGCATCTTTCTGCTCCAAGGATGGAGTTTGTGCCTACTGTAGCATAAAACTCCTGTTGCTCACCTCTTGGATCTTCAGTCTCCTGACTTTGATGCTGTCAGGCCCTTTCTGATTTTGCTCTTATGATTCATTTATTTTCCCTCCAGTTCCTCCAAGTACAGCTTTTGACTATTTGAGTTCTTGCAATGAAGCTCAGCTTTGTTAAAAATCCACACACTAAGATCCTTTATGCAAGGGATTTCAGTATACACAAGACTCTAACCAAAACAATTCTAGTGGAGCCAAGACCTTTCTTTCTCCCTCCATAACAATCTGAAACAATTAATCAAACACCCTAGTAAAGCTCCTGAACTCACAACCACTCTCCATACACACAACCTTTTTTTTTTTTTTTTTTTAATCTCTGAACCCTCCCACTATTCATACACTATGTCTTCTTCCATAGGGTTTGCTGACCACAATCTGATTTCTATTAATTCTAATTAGGCATGCCCATCCTGCATTGCCAGCTTTGGCACTTTGGTAGAGCTCAGCTTCTCAGCACAGCTTCTCTATGGACTTTTCCTCGAATGGATATGGCTTTTCTGGTTGGGATGTCTCAAGTTGTGCTGAATGCTTAGCAGCATTTTTTTTTTCTGGGGTGGAGTCCTACATCCCATCTTCTAAATCTTTTTCTTCTTTATCATTTTGTTTGTTTGTTTGTTTCGTGATGCACACTGGATCATGAAACTCATCCCTTCCCCAAAAACCCACTTCACATTCTGCCAAGAGTTCTGATGACAAAACTCCCAGGTCCTTAACCAAAAATGTCTAACAGAAAGATCCTTACCAGTCTGTTAGACTTAAGCAACATAAATATAGTATAAGAATGGGACTAGAATCAAATGCCTTATTTAATCACGTTAAAAACTATGATCATTGTATTGACTGGAGTAACGCCATCTCAGTTATTAACTCTAACTCTATTACCAAGAGAAATATCTTTGAATCTTCTATTATTGAATACACAAAGAATTATAATCTTAATATTAGTGTTGGTCTATACAAATTAGATAACTTTATTGTTGATAAAATTTGTAAAATAAGTTTATGAACGCTCGTATGTTTTGGACAATCACATGTTTACCAAATGGTGTCGTAGCTTTGTCCCTTTGATGTATATCAACTGACTTATATTTCTCTCTTGTGTCTCCCCTGATGGTGTGATTATTACACGAAAGTGCACTTGGGAACTTATCGTGTTTCATTTTCCCCGTGGACTCATAGGAATATATATATGTGGATGGAATCATGGAATTGGAAGTGAATCACAAGGTGGGGGAGGGGGCGAAAGTTCTGGGAGCCTTGAAGAATGTGTGGAAGTTGAGAACATTATCTTGGAAAGCAAAAATGGGTATGTTTGAAGGAATAGTGGTTCCAACAATGTTATATGGTTGCGAGGCATGGGCTATTGATAGAGTTGTGGGGAGGAGGGTGGATGTGCTGGAAATGAGATGGTTGAGGACAATATGTGGTGTGAGGTGGTTTGATCGAGTAAGTAATGAAAGGAGAAGAGAGATGTGTGGTAATAAAAAGAGTGTGGTTGAGAGAGCAGAAGAGGGTGTATTGAAATGGTTTGGTCACATGGAGAGAATGAGTGAGGAAAGATTGACCAAGAGGATATATGTGTGAGAGGTGGAGGGAAGGAGGAGAAGTGGGTGACCAAATTGGAGGTGGAAAGAGGGAGTGAAAAAGGTTTTGAGTGATCGGAGCCTGAACATGCAGGAGGGTGAAAGGCGTGCAAGGAATAGAGTGAATTGGAATGATGTGGTATACTGGGGTTGACATGTTGTCAGTGGATTGAACCAGGGCATGTGAAGTGTCTGAGGTAAACCATGGAAAGTTCTATGGGGCCGCCTGTATGTGGAAAGGGAGCTGTGATTTTGGTGCATTATACGTGACAGCTAGAGACTGAGTCTGAACCACTGTGGCCTTTGTTGTCTTTTCTTAGCGCTTCCTCGCGTGCATGCAGGGGGAGGGGGTTGTTATTTCATGTGTGGCAGGGTGGCGACGGAAATGAATAAGGGCAGACTATGAATTATGTACATGTGTATATATGTATATGTCTGTGTATATATATATACACATATGTATATATGTATATGTCTGTGTATATATATATATTATCCCTGGGGATAGGGGATTAAGAATACTTCCCACGTATTCCCTGCGTGTCGTAGAAGGCGACTAAAAGGGGAGGGAGTGGGGGGCTGGAAATCCTCCCCTCTCGTTTTTTTTTTTTCCAAAAGAAGGAACAGAGAATTGGGCCAGGTGAGGGTATTCCCTCAAAGGCCCAGTCCTCTGTTCTTAACGCTACCTCGCTAATGCGGGAAATGGCGAATAGTTTGAAAGAAAGAAATATATATATATGTATGTTGAGATGTATAGGTATGTATATTTGCGTGTGTGGACGTGTATGTATATACATGTGTATGTGGGTGGGTTGGACCATTCTTTCGTCTGTTTCCTTGCGCTAGCTCGCTAACGCGGGAGACAGCGACAAAGTATAATAATAATAATGATGATAATGATAATATTGATAATAATGATAATATATATAGTTGTAAAGGCGACTTAAGGGGACGGGAGTGGGGGGCTAGAAACCCTCCCCTCTTTGTATTTTAACTTTCTAAAAGGGGAAACAGAAGAAGGAGTCATGCGGGGAGTGCTCATCCTCCTCGAAGGCTCAGATTGGGTAGTCTAAATGTGTGTGGATGTAACCAAGATGAGAAAAAGGAGAGATAGGTAGTATGTTTGAGGAAAGGAACCTGGATGTTTTGGCTCTGAGTGAAACGAAGCTCAAGGGTAAAGGGGAAGAGTGGTTTGGGAATATCTTGGGAGTAAAGTCAGGGGTTAGTGAGAGGACAAGAGCAAGGGAAGGAGTAGCTCTACTCCTGAAACAGGAGTGGTGAGCATATGTGATAGAGTGTAAGAAAGTAAACTCTAGATTGATATGGGTAAAACTGAAAGCGGATGGAGAGAGATGGGTGGTTATTGGTGCATATGCATCTGGGCATGAGAAGGAAGATCATGAGAGGCAAGTGTTTTGGGAGCAGCTGAGTGAGTGTTAGTAGTTTTGATGCTCGAGACTGGGTCATAGTGATGGGTGATGTAAATGCAAAGGTGAGTAATGTGGCAGTTGAGGGAATTGGTGTACATGGGATGTTCAGTGTTGTAAATGGAAATGGTGAGAAAAGCTTGTAGATTTGTGCACTGAAAAAGGACTGGTGATTGAGAATACCTGGTTTAAAAAGAGATATACATAAATACACGTATGTAAGTAGGAGAGATGGCCCGAGAGCATCATTGGATTACGTGTTAATTGATAGGCACACGAAAGAGAGACTTTTGGATGTTAATGTGCTGAGAGGTGCAACTGAATGGATGTCTGATCATTATCTTGTGGAGGCAAAGGTGAAGATTTGTAGAGGTTTTCAGAAAAGAAGAGAGAATGTTGGGGTGAAGAGAGTGGTGAGAGTAAGTGAGCTTGGGAAGGAGACTTGTGTGAGGAAGTACCAGGAGAGACTGAGTACAGAATGGAAAAAGGTGAGAACAAAGGACGTAAGGAGAGTGGGGGCGGAATGGGGTGTATTTAGGGAAGCAGTGATGTCTTGCGCAAAAGAAGCTTGTGGCATGAGAAGCGTGGGAGGTGGGCAGATTAGAAAGGGTAGTGAGTGGTGGGATGAAGAAGCAAGATTATTAGTGAAAGAGAAGAGAGAGGCATTTGGACGATTTTTACAGGGAGATAATTCAAATGACTGGGAGATGTGTAAAAGAAAAAGGCAGGAGGTCAAGAGAAAGGTGCAATAGGTGAGAAAGAGGGCAAATGAGAGTTGGGGTGAGAGAGTATCATTAAATTTTAGGGAGAATAAGAAGATGTTTTGGAAGGAGATAAATAAAGTGCGTAAGACAGGAGAACAGATGGGAACATTGGTGAAGGGGCAAATGGGAAGGTGATAACAAGTAGTGGTGATGTGAGGAGATGGAGTGAGTATTTTGAAGGTTTGTTGAATGTGTTTGATGATAGAGTGGCAGATATATGGTGTTTTGGTCGAAGTGGTATGCAAAGTGAGAGGGTCAGGGAGAATGATTTGGTAAACAGAGATGTAATGAAAGCTATGTGGAAGATGAAAGGCAGCGGGTTTGGATGATATTGCAGTGCAATTCATTAAAGAAGGGGGTGACTGTATTGTTGACTCGTTGGTGAGGATATTCATTGCATGTATGGCTTGTGATGAATGCCTGAGGATTGGCGGAAGGCATGCATAGTGCCATTGTACAAAGGCAAAGGGGATAATGGTGAGTGTTCAAATTACAGAGGTATAAGTTTGTTGAATATTCCTGGGAAATTGTATTGGAGGGTATTGATTGATAGGGTGAAGGCATGTACAGAGCATCAGATTGGGGAAGAGCAGTGTGGTTTCAGAAGTGGAAGAGGATGTGTGGATCAGGTGTTTGCTTTGAAGAATGTATGTGAGAAATACTTAGAAAAACAAATTGAAAAACGAATGGATTTGTATGTAGCATTTATGGATCTGGAGAAGGCATATGATAGAGCTGATAGAGATGCTCTGTGGAAGTTGTTAAGAGCATATGGTGTGGGAGGCAAGTTGTTAGAAGCAGTGAAAGTTTTTATCGAGGATGTAAGGCATGTGTATGAATAGGAAGAGAGGAAAGTGATTCGTTCTCAGTGAATGTTGGTTCGCGGCAGGGGTGCATGATGTCTCTATGGTTGTTTAATTTGTTTATGGATAGGGTTGTTAGGGAGGTGAATGCAAGAGTTTTGGAGAGATAGGAGCAAGTATGCAGTGTGTTGTAGATGAGAGGGCTTGGGAAGTGAGTCAGTTGTTGTTGTTCGCTGATAATACAGCGCTGGTGGCTGATTCATGTGAGAAATTGCAGAAGCTGGTGACTGAGTTTGGTAAAGTGTGTGAAAGAAGAAAGCTGAGAGTAAATGTGAATAAGAGCAAGGTTATTAGGTACAGTAGGGTTATTAAGGAACAAGTCAATTGGGAGGTAAGTTTGAATGGAGAAAAACTGGAGGAAGTGAAGTGTTTTAGATATCTAGGAGTGGATTTGGCAGCGGATGGAACCATGGAAGCGGAAGTGGGTCACAAGGTGGGGGAGGGGGCGAAAGTTCTGGGAGTGTTGAAAAATGTGTGGAAGGCGAGAACATTATCTCAGAGAGCAAAAATGGTTATGTTTGAAGGAATAGTGGTTCCAACAATGTTATATGGTTGCGAGGCATGGGCTATAGATAGGGTTGTGCGGAGGAGGGTGGATGTGTTGGAAATGAGATGTTTGAGGACAATATGTGGTGTGAGGTGGTTTGATCGAGTAAGTAATGAAAGGAGAAGAGAGATTTTTTTTTTTTTTTTTTTTTTTGCTTTGTCGCTGTCTCCCGTGTTTGCGAGGTAGCGCAAGGAAACAGACGAAAGAAATGGCCCAACCCACCCCCATACTCATGTATATACATATGTCCACACACGCAAATATACATACCTACACAGCTTTTCATGGTTTACCCCAGACGCTTCACATGTCTTGATTCAATCCACTAACAGCACGTCAACCCCGGTATACCACATCGCTCCAATTCACTCTATTCCTTGCCCTCCTTTCACCCTCCTGCATGTTCAGGCCCCGATCACACAAAATCTTTTTCACTCCATCTTTCCACCTCCAATTTGGTCTCCCTCTTCTCCTCGTTCCCTCCACCTCCGACACATATATCCTCTTGGTCAATCTTTCCTCACTCATTCTCTCCATGTGCCCAAACCATTTCAAAACACCCTCTTCTGCTCTATCAACCACGCTCTTTTTATTTCCACACATCTCTCTTACCCTTACGTTACTTACTCGATCAAACCACCTCACACCACACATTGTCCTCAAACATCTCATTTCCAGCACATCCATTCTCCTGCGCACAACTCTATCCATAGCCCACGCCTCGCAACCATACAACATTGTTGGAACCACTATTCCTTCAAACATAGCCATTTTTGCTTTCCGAGATAATGTTCTCGACTTCCACACATTCTTCAAGGCTCCCAGAATTTTCGCCCCCTCCCCTACCCTATGATCCACTTCTGCTTCCATGGTTCCATCCGCTGCCAGATCCACTCCCAGATATCTAAAACACTTCACTTCCCCCAGTTTTTCTCCATTCAAACTCACCTCCCAATTGACTTGACCCTCAACCCTACTGTACCTAATAACCTTGCTCTTATTCACATTTACTCTTAACTTTCTTCTTTCACACACTTTACCAAACTCAGTCACCAGCTTCTGCAGTTTCTCACATGAATCAGCCACCAGCGCTGTATCATCAGCGAACAACAACTGACTCACTTCCCAAGCTCTCTCATCCCCAACAGACTTCATACTTGCCCCTCTTTCCAAAACTCTTGCATTCACCTCCCTAACCACCCCATCCATAAACAAATTAAACAACCATGGAGACATCACAGACCCCTGCCGCAAACCTACATTCACTGAGAACCAATCACTTTCCTCTCTTCCTACACGTACACATGCCTTACATCCTCGATAAAAACTTTCCACTGTTTGGTTTGGAAGGTATTGCAGTGGAATTTATTAAAAAAGGGGGTGACTGTATTGTTGACTGGTTGGTAAGGTTATTTAATGTATGTATGACTCATGGTGAGGTGCCTGAGGATTGGCGGAATGCGTGCATAGTGCATTGTACAAAGGCAAAGGGGATAAGAGTGAGTGCTCAAATTACAGAGGTATAAGTTTGTTGAGTATTCCTGGTAAATTATATGGGAGGATATTGATTGAGAGGGTGAAGGCATGTACAGAGCATCAGATTGGGGAAGAGCAGTGTGGTTTCAGAAGTGGTAGAGGATGTATGGATCAGGTGTTTGCTTTGAAGAATGTATGTGAGAAATACTTAGAAAAGCTAATGGATTTGTATGTAGCATTTATGGATCTGGAGAAGGCATATGATAGAGTTGATAGAGATGCTCTGTGGAAGGTATTAAGAATATATGGTGTGGGAGGCAAGTTGTTAGAAGAAGAGAGATATGTGGTAATAAAAAGAGTGTGGTTGAGAGAGCAGAAGAGGTGTATTGAAATGGTCTGGTCACATGGAGAGAATGATTGAGGAAAGGTGGAGGGAATGAGGAGAAGTGGGAGACCAAATTGGAGGTGGAAAGATGGAGTGAAAAAGATTTTGAGCGATCAGGGCCTGAACATACTGGAGGATGAAAGACATGCAAGGAATAAAGTGAACTGGAACGATGTGGTATACCGGGGTCGACATGCTGTCAGTGGATATGAAGCATCTGAGATAAACCATGGAAAGTTTTTTGGGGCCTGGATGTGGAAAGGGAGCTGTGTTTTTGGTGCTTTACACATGACAGCTAGAGACTGAGTGTGAACGAATGTGGCCTTTGTTTTCTTTTCCTTGCACTACTTCACATGCTTATGGAGGGAGGGGGGTGCCTTGTCATGTGTGTTAGGGTGGCGGCAGGAATGAATGAAGGCAAAATAGAATAATATATAAATATATCTGTGTATGTATACATTGATATATATAGGTATGTGTATGTGCATGTGTGGGCGTTTATGTATATACATGTGTATATGGGTGGGTTGGGCCATTCTTTCATCTGTTTTCTTGCACTACCTAGCAAACATGGGAGACAGTGAGAAAGATGATGAATTTATGTATATTATCCTTTGGGTTAGGGGAGAAAGAATACTTCCCACATATTCCATGTGTATCGTAGAAGGTGACTGAAAGGAGAGGAAGTGATTGGCTAGAAATCCTCCCCTCCTGTTTTACTTTTTCCAAAAGAAGGAACAGAGAAGGGCACCAAGTGAGGATATTCCCTCTAAGGCTCAGTCCTTTGTTCTTAATGCTACCTTGCTTGAGCAGAAAAGGGCAAATACGTACTGAAAAAAATATAGATAGTTTTATTTTGTTTTGTACAAAATGGCTGTTTTCCGCATCAGCGAGGTAGTGCCAGGAAGCAGACGAAGAATGGCCCATCCACCCATATTCACATATATGTACATAACATCCACATATACATATATACATACCTATATGCAGATATTACTTACATACACATGTACATATTCATGCTTGCTAGTCTTGATTCATTTCTGTTGCTACCCTGCCCCACAGGAAAACACCATCACTATCCCCTGCTTCAGCAAGGCAGTGCCAGAAATACAGACAAAATGGCCCCATTTGTTGGTACTCAGTCTCTAGCTGTCATGTGTAATGCAGAGAAAAAACAGCTCCATGTCCACGTCCAGGCCCCACAGAGAAATATTAACCTCTCATTTAGTTATTGGACTCCAAACACCACAACACTTGCAGTCAGTAAGAGGATTATCTATGATGCTTACCTCATCCTGACCATTATGAGAGGTCTAGTGACCTGACAATGTTGCCAACCTACCCAACAGTTTTTGCTGTTTGCCAAAACTTTTTTTTTAACCTGATGCCAATTTTCCAAAGAGATTGCGTATGAACCAAAATTAAGAGCTCCCAGAATTCTTTTATTTCTCCAATTTAGGTTTTTCTTTGCATTGATGAATATAGTATTACAATTTTTCAATATATATATCCTCTGTTCTTAATGCTGCCTCGCAGACATGAGAAATGGCGAAAATGTATGAAAGTATAATAAGTATAATAGATTACTATATATAAATAACTATATATGTGTTGGAAATGAGATGTTTGAGGAAAATATGTGGTGTGAGGTGGTTTGATCGAATAAGTGATGAAAGGGTAAGAGAGATGTGTGGTAATCAAAAGAGTGTGGTTGAGAGAGCAGAAGAGGGTGTTTTGAAATGGTTTGTTCATATGGAGAGAATGAGTGAGGAAAGATTGACAAAGAGGATATATGTCTCAGAGGTGGCGAGAATGAGAAGTGGGAGACCAAATTGGAGGTGGAAAGATGGAGTGAAAAAGATTTTGTGTGATTGGGGCCTGAACATGCAGGAGGGTGAAAGGAGGGCAAGGAATAGAGTGAATTGGATCGATGTGGTATACCGGGGTTGACGTGCTGTCAGTGGATTGAATCAGGGCATGTGAAGCGTCTGGGGTAAACCATGGAAAGCTGTGTAGGTATGTATATTTGCGTGTGTGGACCTGTATGTATATACATGTGTATGGGGGTGGGTTGGGCCATTTCTTTCGTCTGTTTCCTTGTGCTACCTCGCAAACGCGGGAGACAGCGACAAAGCAAAAAAAAAAAAAAAAATATTCTATTATCATACTTTGTCGCTGTCTCCCGCATTAGCGAGGTAGCACAAGGAAACAGACGAAAGAATGGCCCAACCCACCCACATACACATGTATATACATACATGTCCACACACGCACATATACATATCTATACATTCCAACGTATACATATATATACATACACAGACATACATATACACACATGTACATAATTCATACTTGCCGCCTTTATTCATTCCTGTCGCCACCCTACCACACATGAAATGACAACCCCCTCCCCCTGCATGCATGCAAGGTTGAGCTAGGAAAAGACAACAAAGGCCACATTCGTTCACACTCAGTCTCTAACTGTCATGTATAATGCACTGAAACCACAGCTCCCTTTCCACATGCCCTGGTTCAATCCATTGATGGTACGTCCACCCCGGTATACCACATCTATCCCTTGCATGCCTTTCACCTTCCTGCATGTTCAGGCCCCGATCACTCAAAATCTTTTTCACTCCATCTTTCCACCTCCAATTTGGTCTCCCACTTCTCCTCGTTCCCTCCACCTCCGACACATATATCCTCTTGGTCAATCTTTCCTCACTCATTCTCTCCATGTGCCCAAACCATTTCAAAACACCCTCTTCTGCTCTCTCAACCACCCTCTTTTTATTTCCACACATCTCTCTTACCCTTACGATACTTACTCGATCAAACCACCTCACACCACACATTGTCCTCAAACATCTCATTTCCAGCACATCCATCCTCCCGCACACAACTCTATCCATAGCCCACGCCTCGCAACCATACAACATTGTTGGAACCACTATTCCTTCAAACATAGCTATTTTTGCTTTCCGAGATAATGTTCTCAACTTCCACACATTCTTCAAGGCTCCCAGGATTTTCGCCCCCTCCCCCACCCTATGATCCACTTCCGCTTCCATGGTTCCATCCGCTGACAGATCCACTCCCAGATATCTAAAACACTTTACTTCCTCCAGTTTTTCTCCATTCAAACTTACCTCCCAATTGACTTGACCCTCAACCCTACTGTACCTAATTACCTTGTTCTTATTCACATTTACTCTTAACTTTCTTCTTTCACACACTTTACCAAACTTAGTCACCAGCTTCTGTAGTTTCTCACATGAATCAGCCACCAGCGCTGTATCATCAGCGAACAACAACTGACTCACTTCCCAAGCTCTCTCATCCCCAACAGACTTCATACTTGCCCCTCTTTCCAAAACTCTTGCATTCACCTCCCTAACAACCCCATCCATAAACAAATTAAACAACCATGGAGACATCACACACCCCTGCCGCAAACCTACATTCACTGAGAACCAACCACTTTCCTCTCTTCCTACACATACACATGCCTTACATCCTCGATAAAAACTTTTCACTGCTTCAAACAACTTGCCTCCCACACCATATATTCTTAATACCTTCCACAGAGCATCTCTATCAACTCTATCATATGCCTTCTCCAGATCCATAAATGCTACATACAAATCCATTTGCTTTTCTAAGTATTTCCCACATACATTCTTCAAAGCAAACACCTGATCCACATATCCTCTACCACTTCTGAAACCACACTGCTCTTCCCCAATCTGATGCTCTGTACATGCCTTCACCCTCTCACTCAATACCCTCCCATATAATTTACCAGGAATACTCAACAAACTTATACCTCTGTAATTTGAGCACTCACTCTTATCCCCTTTGCCTTTGTACAATGGCACTATGCAAGCATTCCGCCAATCCTCAGGCACCTCACCATGAGTCATACATACATTAAATAACCTTACCAACCAGTCAATAATACAGTCACCCCCTTTTTTAATAAATTCCACTGCAATACCATCCAAACCTGCTGCCTTGCCAGCTTTCATCTTCCGCAAAGCTTTTACTACCTCTTCTCTGTTTACCAAATCATTTTCCCTAACCCTCTCACTTTGCACACCACCTCGACCAAAACACCCTATATCCGCCACTCTATCATCCAACACATTCAACAAACCATCAAAATACTCACTCCATCTCCCTCTCACATCACCACTACTTGTTATCACCTCCCCATTTGCGCCCTTCACTGAAGTTCCTATTTGCTCCCTTGTCTTACGCACTTTATTTACCTCCTTCCAGAACATCTTTTTATTCTCCCTAAAATTTAATGATACTCTCTCACCCCAACTCTCATTTGCCCTCTTTTTCACCTCTTGCACCTTTCTCTTGATCTCCTGTCTCTTTCTTTTATACATCTTCCACTCAATTGCATTTTTTCCCTGCAAAAATCGTCCAAATGCCTCTCTCTTCTCTTTCACTAATAATCTTACTTCTTCATCCCACCACTCACTACCCTTTCTAATCAACCCACCTCCCACTCTTCTCATGCCACAAGCATCTTTTGCACAATCCATCACTGATTCCCTAAATACATCCCATTCCTCCCCCACTCCCCTTACTTCCATTGTTTTCACCTTTTTCCATTCTGTACTCAGTCTCTCCTGGTACTTCCTCACACAAGTCTCCTTCCCAAGCTCACTTACTCTCACCAACCTCTTCACCCCAACATTCACTCTTCTTTTCTGAAAACCCATACAAATCTTCACCTTAACCTCCACAAGATAATGATCAGACATCCCTCCAGTTGCACCTCTCAGCACATTAACATCCAAAAGTCTCTCTTTCGCCCGCCTGTCAATTAACACGTAATCCAATGATGCTCTCTGGCCATCTCTCCTACTTACATACGTATACTTATGTATATCTCGCTTTTTAAACCAGGTATTCCCAATCATCAGTCCTTTTTCAGCACATAAATCTACAAGCTCTTCACCATTTCCATTTACAACACTGAACACCCCATGTATACCAATTATTCCCTCAACTGCCACATTACTCACCTTTGCATTCAAATCACCCATCACTATAACCCGGTCTCGTGCATCAAAACCACTAACACACTCATTCAGCTGCTCCCAAAACACTTGCCTCTCATGATCTTTCTTCTCATGCCCAGGTGCATATGCACCAATAATCACCCATCTCTCTCCATCAGCTTTCAGTTTTACCCATATTAATCGAGAATTTACTTTCTTACATTCTATCACATACTCCCACAACTCCTGTTTCAGGAGTACTGCTACTCCTTCCCTTGCTCTTGTCCTCTCACTAACCCCAGACTTTACTCCCAAGACATTCCCAAACCACTCTTCCCCTTTACCCTTGAGCTTCGTTTCACTCAGAGCCAAAACATCCAGGTTCCTTTCCTCAAACATACTACCTATCTCTCCTTTTTTCACATCTTGGTTACATCCACACACATTTAGACACCCCAGTCTGAGCCTTCGAGGAGGATGAGCACTCCCCGCGTGACTCCTTCTTCTGTTTCCCTTTTTAGAAAGTTAGAAAATACAAGGAGGGGAGGATTTCTGGCCCCCCCGCTCCCGTCCCCTCTAGTCGCCTTCTACGACACGCGAGGAATGCGTGGGAAGTATTCTTTCACCCCTATCCCCAGGGATAATATATATATATATATATATACATATATATATACATACACATACACACGCACATATACACACACACACACATATACGTATATATACATATGAAAAAAGTAAGAAATAATTTAGAAAACTGAAACTTCTAGTTTGAAATGAAATGAGAAAATGAATGTCACAAAATGGTTCAACCTCTGGCTATGGAAAAGGGAAATGTATAATTTATTTACACAAACGTCAATAGTAGTTCTCATCAATTTAACCACTGTATCAATAAGCTTCAATGTCTAAGCTACATTTTTTTTTCCAATTTCACTATTTTCTTGTCAAAGCACCATGTATAAAAACTATCACTCCAGTAACACAACTATAAACATTTACTTCCCCTTTAAAAAAATTCTGGGGAAGTCTGTCTTGATACACTGCGGGACACTCTACCACCTGGCGAGGTTTGTGTTGCAATGGTTCTTGATTCACAAACGTAGTAGCATCACTGGTGGGTGGAAGAACATTCTTGTAACCACAGCAAGGATCACAGTCCACAGCTGTGTAGCCGTTGCTTTCACTGCGTGGGACACATTTTCTCTAACTTGAGCAGCCATATATTATATATTTTTTCAATGTAGTTCTCCTTAGTAGATTCTTGACCAAGTCACGCTCTTCTCACTATATATATATATATATATATATATATATATATATAGTGATAGAGTTGATAGAGGTGCTCTGTGGAAGGTATTAAGAATATATGGTGTGGGAGGCAAGTTGTTAGAAGCAGTGAAAAGTTTTTATCGAGGATGTAAGTCATGTGTACGTGTAGGAAGAGAGGAAAGTGATTCGTTCTCAGTGAATGTAGGTTTGCATCAGGGGTGTGTGATGTCTCCATGGTTGTTTAATTTGTTTATGGATGGGGTTGTTAGGGAGGTGAATGCAAGAGTTTTGGGAAGAGGGGCAAGTATGCAGTCTGTTGTGGATGAGAGAGCTAGGGAAGCGAGTCAGTTGTTGTTCACTGATGATACAGCGCTGGTGGCTGATTCATGTGAGAAACTGCAGAAGCTGGTGGCTAAGTTTGGTAAAGTGTGTGAAAGAAGAAAGTTAAGAGTAAATGTGAATAAGAGTAAGGTTATTAGGTACAGTAGGGTTGAGGGTCAAGTCAAGTGGGGGGTAAGTTTGAATGGAGAAAAACTGGAGGAAGTAAAGTGTTTTAGATATCTGGGAGTGGATCTGGTCACGGATGGAAACATGGAAGCGGAAGTGAATCATAGGGTGGGGGAGGGAGCGAAAATTCTGGGAGCCTTGAAGAATGTTTGGAAGTCGAGAACATTATTTTGGAAAGCAAAAATGGCTATGTTTGAAGGAATAGTGGTTCCAACAATGTTGTATGGTTGTAAGGCATGGGCTATGGATAGAGTTGTGCGCAGGAGGGTGGATGTGCTGGAAATGAGATGTTTGAGGACAATATGTGGTGTGAGGTGGTTTGATCGAGTAAGTAATGTGAGGGTAAGAGAGATGTGTGGAAATAAAAAGAGTGTGGTTGAGAGAGCAGAAGAGGGTGTTTTGAAATGGTTTGGTCACATGGAGAGAATGAGTGAGGAAATTGACCAAGAGGATATATGTGTCGGAGGTGGAGGGAACGAGGAGAAGTGGGAGACCAAATTGGAGGTGGAAAGATGGAGTGAAAAAGATTTTGAGTGATTGGGGCCTGAACATGCAGGAGGGTGAAAGGCATGCAAGGAATAGAGTGAATTGGAACGATGTGGTATACTGGGGTCGATGTGCTGTCAGTGGATTGAACCAGGGCATGTGAAGCATCTGGGGTAAACCATGGAAAGTTGTGTGGGGCCTGGATGTGGAAAGGGAGCTGTGGTTTCGGTGCATTATTACATGACAGCTGGAGAGTGAGTGTGAACGAATGTGGCATTTGTTGTCTTTTCCTAGCGCTACCTCAAACACATGAGGGAGGAGGGGGTTGTTATTCCATGTGTGGCGAGGTGGCGATGGGAATAAATAAAGGCAGACAGTTTGAATTATGTGCATGTGTATATATGTATATGTCTGTGTGTATATATATGTGTACATTGATATGTATAGGTATGTATATTTGCGTGTGTGGACGTGTATGTGGGTGGGTTGAGCCATTCTTTCGTCTGTTTCCTTGCTCTCCCTTGCTGACGCGGGAGACAGCGACAAAGCAAAATAGATAAATAAATGATATATATGTATACATATATATATATATATATATATATATATATATATATATATATATATATATATATATATATATATATTCTATTATCATTGGTTAGGTTAGAGAAGGGGGCCAGGTGATGATATTCCCTCAATGGTCCAGTCCTCTGTTTTTAACGCTACCTCGCTAACGCGGGAAATGGCGAATAGTATGAAAGCAAAAGAAAAAGATATGGGTATGTTTGAAGGAATAGTGGTTCCAACAATGTTGTATGGTTGCAAGGCGTTGGCTATGGATAGAGTTTGCGCAGGAGGGTGGATGTGTTGGAAATGAGATGTTTGAGGACAATGTGTGGTGTGAGGTGGTTTGATCGAGTAAGTAATGTAAGGGTAAGAGAGATGTGTGGAAATAAAAAGAGCGTGGTTGAGAGAGCAGAAGAGGGTGTTTTGAAATGGTTTGGGCACATGGAGAGAATGAGTGAGGAAAGATTGTCCAAGAGGATATATGTGTCGGAGGTGGAGGGAATGAGGAGAAGTGGGAGACCAAATTGGAGGTGGAAAGATGGAGTGAAAAAGATTTTGAGTGATCGGGGCCTGAACATGCAGGAGGGTGAAAGGAGGGCAAGGAATAGAGTGAATTGGAATGATGTGGTATACCGGGGTTGACGTGCTGTCAGTGGATTGAATCAGGGTATGTGAAGCGTCTAGGGTAAACCATGGAAAGTTGTGTGGGGCCTGGATGTGGAAAGGGAGCTGTGGTTTCGGGCATTATTGCATGACAGCTAGAGACTGAGTGTGAACGAATGGGGCCTTTGTTGTCTTTTCCTAGCTGCTACCTCGCACACATGAGGGGGGGAGGGGGATGGTATTCCATGTGTGGCGAGGTGTGCGATGGGAATGAATAAAGGCAGACAGTGTGAATTGTTTGCATGGGTATATATGTATGTGTCTGTGTGTGTATATATATGTGTACATTGAGATGTATAGGTATGTATATTTGCGTGTGTGGACGTGTATGTAATTACATGAGTATGGGGGTGGGTTGGGCCATTTCTTTCGTCTGTTTCCTTGCGCTACCTCGCAAACGTGGGAGACAGCGACAAAGCAATTGGGAGGTGAGTTTGAGTGGAGAAAAACTGGAGGAAGTGAAGTGTTTTAGATATCTGGGAGTGGATCTGTCAGCGGATGGAACCATGGAAGCGGAAGTGGATCATAGGGTGGGGGAGGGGGCGAAAATTTTGGGAGCCTTGAAAAATGTGTGGAAGTTGAGAACATTATTTCGGAAAGCAAAAATGGGTATGTTTGAAGGAATAGTGGTTCCAACAATGTTGTATGGTTGCGAGGCGTGGGCTATGGATAGAGTTGTGCGCAGGAGGATGGATGTGCTGGAAATGAGATGTTTGAGGACAATGTGTGGTGTGAGGTGGTTTGATCGAGTAAGTAACGTAAGGGTAAGAGAGATGTGTGGAAATAAAAAGAGCGTGGTTGAGAGAGCAGAAGAGGGTGTTTTGAAATGGTTTGGGCACATGGAGAGAATGAGTGAGGAAAGATTGACCAAGAGGATATATGTGTCGGAGGTGGAGGGAACGAGGAGAAGAGGGAGACCAAATTGGAGGTGGAAAGATGGAGTGAAAAAGATTTTGTGTGATCGGGGCCTGAACATGCAGGAGGGTGAAAGGAGGGCAAGGAATAGAGTGAATTGGAGCGATGTGGTATACAGGGGTTGACGTGCTGTCAGTGGATTGAATCAAGGCATGTGAAGCGTCTGGGGTAAACCATGGAAAGCTGTGTAGGTATGTATATTTGCGTGTGTGGACGTGTGTATGTACATGTGTATGGGGGGGGGGTTGGGCCATTTCTTTCGTCTGTTTCCTTGCGCTACCTCGCAAATGCGGGAGACCGACAAAGTATAAAAAAAAAAAAAAAAAAATATATATATATATATATATATATATATATATATATATATATATATATATATAAAATCCCTGGGGATAGGGGAGCAAGAATACTTCCCATGTATTCCCTGCGTGTCGTAGAAGGCGACTAAAAGGGGAGGGAGCAGGGGGCTGGAAATCCTCCCCTCTCGTTTTTTTTTTTTTTAATTTTCCAAAAGAAGGAACAGAGAATTGGGCCAGGTGAGGGTAGTCCCTCAAAGGCTCAGTCCTCTGTTCTTAACGCTACCTCGCTAATGCGGGAAATGGCGAATAGTTTGAAAGAAAAGATATATATATATATATATATATATATATATATATATATATATATATATATATATATATAGGGGATAGGGGAGAAAGAATACTTCCCACGTATTCCCTGTGTGTCGTAGAAGGCGACTAAAAGGGAAGGGAGTGGGGGCTGGAATTCCTCCCCTCTTTTTTTTTTTTTTTTTCCAAAGAAGGAACAGAGAAGGGGGCCAGGTGAGGATGTTCCCTCAGAGGCCCAGTCCTCTGGTCTTGACGCTACCTCGCTGATGCGGGAAGTGGCGAATAGTATGAAAGAAAAAAGATATATATATATATATATATATATATATATATATATATATATATATATATATATATATATATATATATATATATATATTATCCCTGGGGATAGGGGAGAAAGAATACTTCCCACGTATTCCCTGCGTGTCGTAGAAGGCGACTAAAAGGGAAGGGAGCGGGGGGCTGGAAATCCTCCCCTCTCGTTTTTTTTTTTTTTTTTTTTTTTTTTTTTTTTTTTTTTTTCCAAAAGATGGAACAGAGAAGGGGGCCAGGTGAGGGTATTCCCTCAAAGGCCCAGTCCTCTGTTCTTAACGCTACCTCGCTATCGCGGGAAATGGCGAATAGTATGAAAAAAAAAAAAAAAAAAAAAAAAATATATATATATATATCCCTGGGGATAGGGAGAAAGAATACTTCCCATGCATTACCCGCATGTTGTAGAAGGCGACTAAAAGGGAGGAGCAGGGGGCTACAAACCCTCCCCTCCTCGTATTTTAACTTTCTAAAAGGGGAAACAGGAGAGAGGAAGTGAAGTGTTTTAGATATCTAGAAGTGGATTTGGCAGCAGATGGAACCATGGAAGCAGAAGTGAGTCACAGGGTGGGGGAGGGGGGCGAAGGTTCTGGGAGCGTTAAATGTGTGGAAGGCGAGAACTTTATCTCAGATAGCAAAAATGGGTATGTTTGATGGAATAGTGGTTCCAACAATGTTATACGGTTGAGGCATGGGCTATAGATAGGGTTGTGCGAAGGAGGGTGGATGTGTTTGAAATGTCTGAAGACAATATGTGATGTGAGGTGGTTTGATCAACTAAGTATTGGAAGGGTAAGAGAGGTATGTGGTAATATGATGAGTGTGATTGAGAGAACAGAGGAGGCTGTATTGGAGTGGTTTGGTCACATGGAGAGAATGAGGTGAAGGGAATGAGGAGAAGACCAAATTTGAGGTGGAAGGATGGAGTGAAAAAGATTTTGAGCGATTGGGGCCTGAACATACAGGAGGATGAAAGTCGTACAAGGAATAATTGGAATGATGTGGTATACTGGTGTCGACGTGCTGTAAATGGATTGAACCAGGGCATTTGAAGCGTCTGGGGTAAACCAAGGAAAGTTCTGTGGGGCCTGGATGTGGAAAGGGAGCTGTGGTTTTGGTGCATTACCCATGACAGCTAGAGACTGAGTGTGAACGAATGTGGCATTTGTTGTCTTTTCCTAGCGCTACCTCGTGTGCATGCGGGGGTAAGGGGTGCCATTTCATGTTTGGTGGGCTGGCAGCGGGAATAGATGAAGGCATCATACATGAATATGTACATGTGTATGTACGTATATGTCTGTGTATGTATATGTGTATACGCTGAAATGTATAGGTATGTATATGTGCGTGTATGGGCGTTTATATATATACATGTGTATGTGGGTGGGTTGGGCCATTCTTTCGTCTGTTTCCTTGCGCTACCTCACTAGCCAGGGAGACAGCGACAATGTATAGTAATAATAATAATGATATATATATATATATATATATATATATATATATATATATATATATATATATAGATAGATAGATAGATAGATAGATATTTGACTTTTGCTTTATTCAGTTTTTGTCAAGAAATGTTATTCTGTTAGTTGTTAAGTTACTAATACTCGGTCATATCCATATTCTAGTAGATTCTGTCACCACACATGCTTGATAATGAAATAAATGCTAAGAGCTTAGTAGCCTATTATTTTTTTCCATGCACTAACATTGGTGTTGGCAATAGGGTGGTGCAGTTATTGGTGGCAACAGTAGTGGTGAAGGTGTTAGCCTAACGACATCAAATTTGGGCATCCCTGTCCAAGAAGCTAATGTTGTGCTACAACCACAGGGGCCGCACTACACTAACCGTACAACTGAAATCCCACCCACAGAGCTTATTCAGCAGGTGAGCATAATAAAATGAATTCAAATATCTTATTTGCATCTTTTTGTTCTAAGTTCTCATTGACTTTTTATGATTTGCAGCATAGATTGTAAAATTGTTGAATAAGAATTTGTGTCATTGCATACAGAATGAAAAAAGAAATTATCTATGTTAAAAGTGGAATGATTATTTGGTTATAAAGTATCTATATACAAAATGATTAACACAAATGATTGTTTGGTTATATTTATTAGTTAATTTTTAGGTATAGCATACAGATACACCACCGAATTTCTGGCTACTGATGGTTTGGCACCTCCTTTAGTCCAGACAAAATTACGTGAGGGAACTTGAAATTACCACGGCCACCAGACTAGTTTACTGGGCGGCCACACTTGGCGTTGTGTGTCAGTCGAGGTTTTTTACATTATTTGCACTGCACTTGTTGGTGATGATACTGCAATTCTGCGAGATTCTTAGCTTATTTTGCTTAGATTTAACCCTAGCTATGGCTTCTAAGATATATGAGAGTATCAGTCTTGGTGTCAGTCGTAAACACCTGTCCATATCAATCCAAGATAAAGTAGAACTTGAAAAAATGGACCGTTGTGTTTCAGTATATAAGCTGTGTGAAATCTGCAGGTTTTGTTCATCAACTGTTTATGATATAAAGAAGCAAAGGAGAAAATATTTAAATTTTATGCCGGCAGCGATTCCAAGAAGCAAATGACGATTAGAAAAACTATGAAAGATGGTAAGATTACTGAGCACGATCGAGTGATGATGGAATGGTTTCAGCAGCGTCGTAGTGATGGAGTGGACTTGTCAGGTATCATGATAATGGACCAGGCTAAGTTGTTTCATAAAGAACTTGAATTACAACATGAGCATGACTATAGTGAAGGATGTCTTCAAAGATTCTTGAAGCATCATGGAATTTCCATGAATAAAGTGTGCGGAGAAAAGTGGTCTGTAAACCATGAAGGAGCTGCCAAGTATGTGCACGAATTTGCAAAACTCATAGCTGATGAGCACCTCAGTCCTGAGCAGATGTATAATGCAGATGAATACTTTAGACATAGTATATTTTAGACACATGGGAGATGTATAATTAGTGGGTTAGAGGTGTGTTGAATTATTATTACATGACCACAGTTGGTCCAGCAAAATGGTTAATCCAGCAAGGCTTTGGAACCAAGAGTGCTGGAAAATTGGTGGTGTACCTGTACTGTTATCAGGTAAATTGTGGTAATGGTTAAACCAATTATATTAGTCATTTACAGTGACATGAGATTACTGGCATTTCATAATTCAGATATTTTATTCTTTAAAATTTAGTCAAAATTTTACCATGTCTTAGATATGTAGTTCATTTCTCAGCAGTCTGTCTTGCAAGCAAGAGAAATTCTCTTGGGTATTTTTTAGGAAAGTTAGTGATAAAACCCTCCAACCTACAGTGTTTGTGGAGAGGAAGTTTTGACCTTCCCCACCTTTTGCTTTCCTTTCAGCCTTAGAAGTGACAGCTTCCTCATTCCTGGTCTTAGCCAATCAACGACCACCACAGCAGTGACATTGTCATCCTACTCTTTCCAGCTACACAGCAATTGAGAACTCTCTTGAATCATATGCTTTTGCTACCTAACCAGCATTTTTCATGCATTGATATGTCTACTTGTCCTGTGTTATATCTTCATATGTATTATATAGCTTTAGAATGGGGTACCTCTGTGTTTGGTCAGTGGTAGGAGAAAGCACACTAGCTGGCTTTCATACAATACATTGACACAGAGCTACAAAATTTTGATTTTGATGATTTCTCATTCATAGATCATGCAGTTTCATGGTTCATTAACATCCCAGACCAAGTCAGCAAAAGCACTCATCACAATGCCACAGAAAGAATTAAATCCCAGATTTCTCCCCACATGTTACACACCTCACAAAGAGAAGAAACCTGCTCAGACACAATCATTCACCATCAGCAGAAATCAGATAAGTCCAAACAGTAAAAAACACCAGCATTGACCTAATCCCTGAAAGACAAACTGAAAACTGGCACTCGAACACAATCACACAACCCACAGCAATGCACATTGAAGAATATCCTTTCATACCACAGCAACCCAGCCCCACTCATGAAGCACTCTTGAACCTTTCTTATGGAATCCCTCCTCCCAAAGAACACACAAACATACTCTTAAAGAACTACTCACACTATAACAGGAAAATCATGAAAAACTTACTCATGATCCATCCAGAAATGACTGCTCATCAACCCTTCTCTCTCACCAGTACAAGCATTTCAATTGAAACTTTGTTTAATTTGTTTTTGGATGTGGTTGTTAGGGAGGTGAATGCAAGAGTTTTGGAGCCAGGCTTTTTAAGTACTGGATTTTGGAATTTTACACTAGTGGAATTTCTCAAACACTTTACTGCCTAAAATTGAGGAATGTGTATCCAGTATTTGTGTGTCAGGAAACTTTTTCAACTCCTGGTTAAGATTCTTCTGAATTTATAGAAAATGTGTGTTTAGAATTCTTAGCTAGCCATTTTCATGATAACAACAGGGCTTGTGGTACTATTGCTTTGTACATGAATGCTCTTCAGGAACCTTTTCAGGAGCCCTTGTTTGTCAAAATCATTAGTAACTTGTGAGGACTTAATTGGCATAACCTTTACTCTCTCTTTCTTTACAAGAGATAGAAACATATTAATGAAAATGTTTAGATATGTAAAAGAAACAAAATTGAATACTGCTGCAATGTATGATCACTAACGGAATCAATAGAAATAAACATAGAGAGATTTCAGGAGCTATTTACAAGCAAAATTGAGGATAGTGAACACATACATGAACACAAAATGCTGAAAGATCAGCAACTGTATAGCCAAGAAAGAAGAGAAAAATATATGATAATCTATTCATGGCATCAGATTGAAGGTATAAAAGAAAATGTGTTAAACCTTAAAAGCCTCTCAAA
The DNA here is from genome assembly GCF_036320965.1 of Panulirus ornatus. Taxonomy (NCBI): domain Eukaryota; kingdom Metazoa; phylum Arthropoda; class Malacostraca; order Decapoda; family Palinuridae; genus Panulirus; species Panulirus ornatus. The sequence goes on along the minus strand of NC_092225.1, from coordinate 75,487,801 downwards.
ACAGAAGATTCAGAGTTGCTAAATCTTCAAGAATACCATGGAACATTTCAAAAACAAAGATATGTGACATCCCAACCAGGAAGCTAGAATGATTATTCAATGTACTGCCAAGAGAAATTAGAAACCTGCATAGAACAGCTATAGAAACCTGTAAAAGAAAACTTGATATATGGTTAAAATCAGTCCCGATGAATCAAGAATTGATAATTATGTAATGCAAGTGGCAGGTGATAAGAATAGTCTGATAAGCAAACAAGCTGTATGTTGAGCACTTTGCACTAGCCCTGCCATTTTGGTTACATCTTGTCATAGGTACTCATAGGTAGGGTTTCTCTCCCTCATTTTAAGGCATAGGTTTTGGATTTGTTAGAATCCAAGGATTTTTCTAACAGCTCAAACACCTGAATGACTGCTCATGGAGACACTTTGATAGCCTGCAGTGCCAGGAGAGGATTTGGGTTGATGCTCACCACATTAAGACATGAAATTATCATTTTTTAAGATATGTACTGGGTTAAAATGAGTACAATTCCTGGTTTTTTTTTAAGTGAAACATATAAGTTTCAAAATATCCTTATTATGATTTTAGAAGATTACTGTTAAAGAATATTATGCAGTATGCCTGGTCAAAACTCTGAGAGTCTACCTTGAGATTAACAGTTCATTAGTTATACACTTTTTGCTTTTTTGCCCAAGCAGTTTGAAACCCCTCTCTGTAACAAATATTTCTTCGTGGATTAAAAGGCTGGTTTTGTTGGCCCAACTTGGCCTATGTGTCAGAGCTCATGATGTCAGAAAGGTAGTGTCGACTGTGGCCATTCTGAGGAACCTGTCCATGGAGAAGATTAAAGAAAAAAGAGATTTTTCTGTGTACCTCAGACACCTTTGTGGGGTGTTACTTTATGATAGATGTCAAGTATCTCTGAGGCATTAGGCTTGCTACCTATGATAGTGCTGCCCATGGGCAGCAACAAAATCTGTTTGAAAAGTTTATAGGTATCACTGCACTTTGTTAAGAAGGTTCTTCTCACCTTTTCTTCATGTTGATATACTCTCCGTTTGTGGGACAGATTGACCCTGGAGAGAAAATTGAGTTTGCATGTTGAAAAACTGTTTCTCTGGAGCTGAGTTCTGTGAGCAAATTTTCCCATTGTTTCTCCCACACTTCCTCTCTTTAGATATTTTTTTTACTTACAGTGACCACCATTGGGGTGATGTCCTTGTTGTGAGAGTAATGAGGTAGCCAGGCTGTCCTGCAGTTAGCCACCTGGATGTTGACGTAATTGCCGGATGGCAATTACTGATCGGTGAAAATGTAATCCTAGCAAGCAAGGCTGATCCTGCTGGACGAGTGGGTAGTGAAGGTTGAAGGCCTATTAACATTACCAGAAGGCGAGGTGTTAGAGGATTCTGTCCCCTGGGGATCAAGAGATATCTCAGCTCACGGGTCACTTCCCTGGAGAGGGAGAGTTTTTCATTTGTCAAAACACTTTTTTTTTTTGCTTTGAGGTGTCATAATAGCTTACATATTTAAGGCCTAGAATTTTTCCCTTTCTGTATAATTTTGTCCCAAAACACAATAATGTTCCCATTTTTCTCATTTTTTTTTTTACTCTTCTTGAAGAATTAAGGTATGAAGTCTGTTGGGGATGAGAGAGCTTGGGAAGTGAGTCAGTTGTTGTTCGCTGATGATACAGCGCTGGTGGCTGATTCATGTGAGAAACTGCAGAAGCTGGTGACTGAGTTTGGTAAAGTGTGTGGAAGAAGAAAGTTGAGAGTAAATGTGAATAAGAGCAAGGTTATTAGGTACAGTAGGGGTGAGGGTCAAGTCAATTGGGAGGTGAGTTTGAATGGAGAAAAACTGGAGGAAGTGAAGTGTTTTAGATATCTGGGAGTGGATCTGTCAGCGGATGGAACCATGGAAGCGGAAGTGGATCATAGGGTGGGGGAGGGGGCGAAAATTTTGGGAGCCTTGAAAAATGTGTGGAAGTCGAGAACATTATCTCGGAAAGCAAAAATGGGTATGTTTGAGGGAATAGTGGTTCCAACAATGTTGTATGGTTGCGAGGCGTGGGCTATGGATAGAGATGTGCGCAGGAGGATGGATGTGCTGGAAATGAGATGTTTGAGGACAATGTGTGGTGTGAGGTGGTTTGATCGAGTAAGTAACGTAAGGGTAAGAGAGATGTGTGGAAATAAAATGAGCGTGGTTGAGAGAGCAGAAGAGGGTGTTTTGAAATGGTTTGGGCACATGGAGAGAATGAGTGAGGAGAGATTGACCAAGAGGATATATGTGTCGGAGGTGGAGGGAACGAGGAGAAGAGGGAGACCAAATTGGAGGTGGAAAGATGGAGTGAAAAAGATTTTGTGTGATCGGGGCCTGAACATGCAGGAGGGTGAAAGGAGGGCAAGAAATAGAGTGAATTGGAGTCATGTGGTATACAGGGGTTGACGTGCTGTCAGTGGATTGAAGCAAGGCATGTGAAGCGTCTGGGGTAAACCATGGAAAGCTGTGTAGGTATGTATATTTGCGTGTGTGGACGTGTGTATGTACATGTGTATGGGGGGGGGGTTGGGCCATTTCTTTCGTCTGTTTCCTTGCGCTACCTCGCAAACGCGGGAGACAGCGACAAAGTATAAAAAAAAAAAAAAAAAAAAAAAAAAAAAAATATATATATATATATATATATATATATATATATATATATATATATATATGAGCAAGGTTATTAGGTACAATAGGGTTGAGGGTCAAGTCAATTGGGAGGTGAGTTTGAATGGAGAAAATCTGGAGGAAGTGAAGTGTTTTAGATATCTGGGAGTGGATCTGGCAGCGGATGGAACCATGGAAGCGGAAGTGGATCGTAGGGTGGGGGAGGGGGCAAAAATTCTGGGAGCCTTGAAGAATGTGTGGAAGTCGAGAACATTATCTCGGAAAGCAAAAATGGGTATGTTTGAAGGAATAGTGGTTCCAACAATGTATTATGGTTGCGAGGCGTGGGCTATGGATAGAGTTGTGCACAGGAGGATGTATGTGCTGGAAATGAGATGTTTGAGGACAATGTGTGGTGTGAGGTGGTTTGATCGAGTAAGTAACGTAAGGGTAAGAGAGATGTGTGGAAATAAAAAGAGCGTGGTTGAGAGAGCAGAAGAGGGTGTTTTGAAATGGTTTGGGCACATGGAGAGAATGAGTGAGGAAAGATTGACCAAGAGGATATATGTGTCGGAGGTGGAGGGAACGAGGAGAAGAGAGAGCAGAAGAGGGTGTTTTGAAATGGTTTGGGCACATGGAGAGAATGAGTGAGGAAAGATTGACCAAGAGGATATATGTGTCGGAGGTGGAGGGAACGAGGAGAAGAGGGAGACCAAATTGGAGGTGGAAGATGGAGTGAAAAAGATTTTGTGTGATCGGGGCCTGAACATGCAGGAGGGTGAAAGGAGGGCAAGGAATAGAGTGAATTGGAGCGATGTGCTATACCGGGGTTGACATGCTGTCAGTGGATTGAATCAGGGCATGGGAAGCGTCTGGGGTAAACCATGGAAAGCCGTGTGGGTATATATATTTGCGTGTGTGGACGTATGTATATACATGTGTATGGGGGTGGGTTGGGCCATTTCTTTCATCTGTTTCCTTGCGCTACCTCGCAAACGCGGGAGACAGCGACAAAGCAAAAAAAAACAAAAAAAAGAAAAAAAATATATACGAATGAAGTGTATATGAACGTGCACCTTCATAGAACATATATATATATATATATATATATATATATATATATATATATATATATATATATATATATATATAATTGGGAGTTGAGTTTGAATGGAGAAAAACTGGAGGAAGTGAAGTGTTTTAGATATCTGGGAGTGGATCTGGCAGCGGATGGAACCATGGAAGCGGAAGTGGATCATAGGGTGGGGGAGGGGGCGAAAATTCTGGGGGCCTTGAAGAATGTGTGGAAGTCGAGAACATTATCTCGGAAAGCAAAAATGGGTATGTTTGAAGGAATAGTAGTTCCAACAATGTTGTATGGTTGCGAGGCGTGGGCTATGGATAGAGTTGTGCGCAGGAGGATAGATGTGCTGGAAATGAGATGTTTGAGGACAATGTGTGGTGTGAGGTGGTTTGATCGAGTGAGTAACGTAAGGGTAAGAGAGATGTGTGGAAATAAAAAGAGCGTGGTTGAGAGAGCAGAAGAGGGTGTTTTGAAGTGGTTTGGGCACATGGAGAGAATGAGTGAGGAAAGATTGACCAAGAGGATATATGTGTCGGAGGTGGAGGGAACGAGGAGAAGAGGGAGACCAAATTGGAGGTGGAAAGATGGAGTGAAAAAGATTTTGTGTGATCGGGGCCTGAACATGCAGGAGGGTGAAAGGAGGGCAAGGAATAGAGTGAATTGGAGCGATGTGGTATACCGGGGTTGACGTGCTGTCAGTGGATTGAATCAAGGCATGTGAAGCGTCTGGGGTAAACCATGGAAAGCTGTGTAGGTATGTATATTTGCGTGTGTGGACGTATGTATATACATGTGTATGGTAGGGGTTGGGCCATTTCTTTCGTCTGTTTCCTTGCGCTACCTCGCAAACGCGGGAGACAGCGACAAAGTATAATATAAATAAATAAATATATATATATATATATATATATATATTTATATCCTGGGGATAGGGGAGAAAGAATACTTCCCACGTATTCCCTGCGTGTCGTAGAAGGCAACTAAAAGGGAAGGGAGCGGGGGGCTGGAAATCCTCCCCTCTCATTTTTTTTTTGATTTTCCAAAAGAAGGAACAGAGAAGGGGGCCACGTGAGGATATTCTCTCAAAGGCCCAGTCCTCTGTTCTTAACGCTACCTCGCTAATGCGGGAAATGGCGAATAGTATAAAAGAAAAAGATATATATATATATATATATATATATATATATATATATATATATATATATATATATATATATATATTTTTTTTTTTTTTTTTATACTTTCTCGCTGTCTCCCGCGTTTGCGAGGTAGCGCAAGGAAACAGACGAAAGAAATGGCCCAACCCCCCCCATACACATGTATATACATACGTCCACACACGCAAATATACATACCTACACAGCTTTCCATGGTTTACCCCAGACGCTTCACATGCCTTGATTCAATTCACTGACAGCACGTCAACCCCGGTATACCACATCGATCCAATTCACTCTATTCCTTGCCCTCCTTTCACCCTCCTGCATGTTCAGGCCCCAATCACACAAAATCTTTTTCACTCCATCTTTCCACCTCCAATTTGGTCTCCCTCTTCTCCTCGTTCCCTCCACCTCCGACACATATATCCTCTTGGTCAATCTTTCCTCACTCATTCTCTCCATGTGCCCAAAGCACTTCAAAACACCCTCTTCTGCTCTCTCAACCACGCTCTTTTTATTTCCACACATCTCTCTTACCCTTACGTTACTCACTCGATCAAACCACCTCACACCACACATTGTCCTCAAACATCTCATTTCCAGCACATCCATCCTCCTGCGCACAACTCTATCCATAGCCCACGCCTCGCAACCATACAACATTGTTGGAACCACTATTCCTTCAAACATACCCATTTTTGCTTTCCGAGATAATGTTCTCGACTTCCACACATTCTTCAAGGCCCCCAGAATTTTCGCCCCCTCCCCCACCCTATGATCCACTTCCGCTTCCATGGTTCCATCCGCTGCCAGATCCACTCCCAGATATCTAAAACACTTCACTTCCTCCAGTTTTTCTCCATTCAAACTCACCTCCCAATTGACTTGACCCTCAACCCTACTGTACCTAATAACCTTGCTCTTATTCACATTTACTCTTAACTTTCTTCTTCCACACACTTTACCAAACTCAGTCACCAGCTTCTGCAGTTTCTCACATGAATCAGCCACCAGCGCTGTATCATCAGCGAACAACAACTGACTCACTTCCCAAGCTCTCTCATCCCCAACAGACTTCATACTTGCCCCTCTTTCCATAACTCTTGCATTTACCTCCCTAACAACCCCATGCATAAACAAATTAAACAACCATGGAGACATCACACACCCCTGCCGCATATATATATATATATATATATTTATTTATTTATTTATTTATTTATTTTGCTTTGTCGCTCCCTCCCGCGTTTGTGAGGTAGCGCAAGGAAACAGACGAAAGAAATGGCCCAACCCACCCCCGTACACAATGTATACACACACACACGTCCACACACGCAAATATACATACCTATACATCTCAATGTACACATATATATACATACACAGACACATACATATATACCCATGCACACAATTCACATTGTCTGCCTCCATTCACTCCCATCGCCACCTCGCCACACATGGAATACCATCCCCCTCCCCCCTCATGTGTGCGAGGTAGCACTAGGAAAAGACAACAAAAGCCCCATTCGTTCACACTCAGTCTCTAGCTGCCACGCAATAATGCCCGAAACCACAGCTCCCTTTCCACATCCAGGCCCCACACAACTTTCCATGGTTTACCCCAGACGCTTCACATCCCCTGATTCAACCCACTGACGGCACGTCAACCCCGGTATACCACATCGATCCAATTCACTCTATTCCTTGCCCTCCTTTCACCCTCCTGCATGTTCAGGCCCCAATCACACAAAATCTTTTTCACTCCATCTTTCCACCTCCAATTTGGTCTCCCACTTCTCCTTGTTCCCTCCACCTCCGACACATATATCCTCTTGGTCAATCTTTCCTCACTCATTCTCTCCATGTGCCCAGAACATTTCAAAACACCCTCTTCTGCTCTCTCAACCATGCTCTTTTTATTTCCACACATCTCTCTTACCCTTACGTTACTTACTCGATCAAACCACCTCACACCACACATTGTCCTCAAACATCTCATTTCCAGCACATCCATCCTCCTGCGCACAACTCTATCCATAGCCCATGCCTCGCAATCATACAACATTGTTGGAACCACTATTCCTTCAAACATACCCATTTTTGCTTTCCGAGATAATGTTCTCGACTTCCACACATTCTTCAAGGCTCCCAGAATTTTCGCCCCCTCCCCCACCCTATGATCCACTTCTGCTTCCATGGTTCCATCCGCTGCCAGATCCACTCCCAGATATCTAAAACACTTTACTTCCTCCAGTTTTTCTCCATTCAAACTTACCTCCCAATTGACTTGACCCTCAACCCTACTGTACCTAATAACCTTGCTCTTATTCACATTTACTCTTAACTTTCTTCTTTCACACACTTTACCAAACTCAGTCACCAGCTTCTGCAGTTTCTCACATGAATCAGCCACCAGCGCTGTATCATCAGCGAACAACAACTGACTCACTTCCCAAGCTCTCTCATCCCCAACAGACTTCATACTTGCCCCTCTTTCCAAAACTCTTGCATTCACCTCCCTAACAACCCCATCCATAAACAAATTAAACAACCATGGAGACATCATACACCCCTGCCACAAACCTACATTCACTGAGAACCAATCACTTTCCTCTCTTCCTACACGTACACATGCCTTACATCCTCGATAAAAACTTTTCACTGCTTCTAACAACTTTCCTCCCACACCATATATTCTTAATACCTTCCACAGAGCATCTCTATCAACTCTATCATATGCCTTCTCCAGATCCATAAATGCTACATACAAATCCATTTGCTTTTCTAAGTATTTCTCACATACATTCTTCAAAGCAAACACCTGATCCACACATCCTCTACCACTTCTGAAACCACACTGCTCTTCCCCAATCTGATGCTCTGTACATGCCTTCACCCTCTCAATCAATACCCTCCCATATAATTTACCAGGAATACTCAACAAACTTATACCTCTGTAATTTGAGCACTCACTCTTATCTCCTTTGCCTTTGTACAATGGCACTATGCACGCATTCCGCCAATCCTCAGGCACCTCACCATGAGTCATACATACATTAAATAACCTTACCAACCAGTCAATAATACAGTCACCCCCTTTTTTAATAAATTCCACTGCAATACCATCCAAACCTACTGCCTTGCCGGCTTTCATCTTCCGCAAAGCTTTTACTACCTCTTCTCTGTTTACCAAATCATTTTCCCTAACCCTCTCACTTTGCACACCACCTCGACCAAAACACCCTATATCTGCCACTCTATCATCCAACACATTCAACAAACCTTCAAAATACTCACTTCATCTCCTTCTCACATCACCACTACTTGTTATCACCTCCCCATTTGCGCCCTTCACTGAAGTTCCCATTTGCTCCCTTGTCTTACGCACTTTATTTACCTCCTTCCAGAACATCTTTTTATATATATATATATATATATATATATATATATATATATATATATATATATATAGGGGAGAATATATATATATATATGTATATAGGGGAGAAAGAATACTTCCCACGTATTTCCCGTGTGTCGTAGAAGGCGACTAAAAGGGAAGGGAGTGGGGGCTGGAAATCCTCCCCTCTCTTTTTAGTTTTCCTAACGAAGGAACAGAGGAGGGGGCCACGTGAGGATATTCCCTCAAGGGCTCAGTCCTCTGTTCTTAACGCTACCTTCCTGACTCGGGAAATGGCGAATGGTATGAAAAAAAAAATTATATATATATATTACTGTAGTGTTATTAATAAAGCAAAAGAGCAATTTGTTTCTTGATATTGCAGGGTGTTCTGAGCATGGGTATTGATGATAGAAGAGTATTGGCTACCCCTCCCATCACCAGTGACACAATAGCAACACCTTTGGTTACTCCTGCAGTGTTGCACACTCCACATACACCTGCTGGTGTGCTGATGACTGCACCTGCATCCAGCATCATGACATCTCCAGCTCCAGTAGGAAGTGTTTTGGGAACTCCACCAGTTCCTGTCAATGCAGTTGGTATACCCATTAGTACAGATATGTTCACAAGTTTTCACCCAGCACCACAGCCAGTTGTTAATCCTGCAGCGGTACAGCAGCTGACAGCATTACCTCCAGAAGTGGCTGCTACTCATGTCAGTATCATTCCTGCAATAGATTCCAGTCAGGTGGCTGGAGAACCTAGTCATTTAGCTGGAGAATCTGGCCTGACAGCTGGAGAGCCTGGTCAGGTGACTCAAGAAAGTAGTCAAGTTTCTGTTGAATCTGTTCTTATGCCTGTTGAATCTGGCCATCTAGCAGAAGAAGGTGGCCATATTGCAGTATGTCCAAGAACAGAACTTCCTCTACAGGTATCTGCATCTGTGTGTATGCCCACACCTGTGGGCTTGGCTACTGGAGCACCAGCAGCTATGCCTGCAGGAATACCATCAGGTGAGTACCTTCTTGATTGATGCTACTAAAGGCAATAGATGATTTAGCCTTGTTCACTCATGGGAGAAAAGGGAATATAATTTTGTTCATTGATAGTTTTTCTGTAGCTACATTCACAGTGCAGCACTTCTTGATGGTCAGTTACTCATTCTGAATTCCGTTCTTAACTTCAGAGACAGTTTTTTTTCTCCCTTAACCCCTTAACAGACATTTTATATTTTTTTTCTCCTTAACCTCTGAACTGTGCAATTTCTGTGAAATTACCCTTCATGATGAACAAACAAAAACAGAATATGTGGACACTTTATATTATTGAAAAAATGCCCAGAGAAGTAGTATGTATATGTTTCTGTGTTTTGGTATGGAAGGGTGTTTTATGAATGGGGAAGGGTCTGCACTTGCAACATGGATGGTCCTCATCAATGTAAGTATGCAATGAGTATAGGTTTTTCTGGGCATGATTTGATTTAACATACACCAAATCACATTTTCAAGGTGTGATTTCACACTTCAGTTTCCCATCATTTACATATATTTTTTGTGTATACTTATTCTTGTAAATCTAATATGCAGTTTTTTATTTGCATATTGTTTACGCAGGCAAAACTTTATTGACACGAGTACATGAAAAATGATTTTCATTTTCATCAAAAATATAAATACAAATGCAGATGAAAGTTTTTTTGTTTAAAGATGACCACAGTAGTTGGCATGTAAATCTGACATCACGCCAAGGTGACATATGGGCATTTTTTGTTGATCTGTAGGTGACTAAAATGCAGAATATTTTTTTACAGTTCTTGTGGTAGGTTTCTAGTGAAATCTATGAGTAATTATTAAAGCAAATGTCATGTGGAATCTGTTCACTGTGGGATGTTGTGACAGCAACATTTAAAGTAACATTGACTGCGATGTTTAGGTCTAACAACACCCTCATAATTTTTATGCCTGAGGTATTGGTAGGAAGAAGAATGGTGATAGCATTAAGAAGTGGCAACACATGAAACAGATGCCATACTATGAACTAATTGCTTTGGAGTCTATGAGTCAATAGCCATCAAAATTTCAGAGAAGAGAGTATGATATCCACTCACTACTGGATTATTGTTGCCCCTGCCAGACCATTTGAAGTCTAGGACAGATATGTAAGAAATGTTGATATTATGAGCTAGAAAATGAAACACAATAGTGACAACTGTGAAATTGACAATCCAGATGCCACACATAGATAATGAAAATGGACATTGGAGATTAGCTGGTAGTGGCTGTCCACATTATATTGAAAAATGCAAAATGTTGAATTCAAACAAAGGCTTTGGAGAAAGGAATTCCATAAATAAAGAAACAAATAGCTAAGTGTTGCAGGTCTTCCCATAGTTGTCAGAAAGATATGGTATTTACAAAATAATTATAGCCTTTTCCTATGATTTCTCTGGCAAATATAAGTTTCTCAATAAAGTCACTCATTCTGTACTATATAGCAGTACTAGACAGACAACTTTCATAAGTAGATAAAAGGAAAAAATGGTCTAAAATAACTTTACTGGTAAGATCTCTGCATTATGTGAATATGTATCATTGGTAATATGTATTTATAAGAAGCAGATATTCAGACGAGTTGATTCCTGCTAATGTAGACACTAAAGAACCCAAATGTATTATGTAAGGAAAGTGAAAAAAAATGTGGAAAGTACATTTATGCATCTGGCATTGCTTACAAGAATTTCCTCTCTTACACAAGCAGACTTTGACTCTTCCACAGGGTCAGGGCCATTTACTGGAATATTTTATATTTTTATTTTACTATAGGATAAGTACTCTACCAATTTCCGCAGTCAAAATATGTAATTAGCCTTTTGATTGATTGGAATCCCTTTGCACATGGTTTTTTTTTTTTTATATATCTACAGCATTTTGAAGTGAATGGGTTAAATGATAGCAGTAGACAGTAAAACTTTACAAGATGCTTGGGGCAGCAGGTTCACAACATATGTGATGTTTTGAACATTGAATAGGTTAGATGATTTTCCCTCTGCCTCATTTGTTTCTCTTGTTTCACTTTATATACTTTTGCTTTCCACTTGTTTGTTTCTTCTTGGTAAGCCAAATTTGTCATAAGTTTTGTGTCATTTAGTGCATAGTTTGTGGTTGCTTTACTTACGATGATAATGTTGAAAAGTTTGGTGCAAGTGATCACCAACATATTAGTTTTGAGTTAACTCTGAGCATGTTCTGCATGTATGAGAGGTCAACACAGAGGTTGTGAAAAAATACTAGACTTCAGAGTTTTCAAATTTTTGTGATGTCTGCATTAATCGTTACAAGCAAATTGGGGATGTTATCATCATTGAAAGCCATATGGACCTTAGCTTGGTTAAGCTTGAATAAAACTTTTAAAGCAGTAGAGGGAACAAATGTGACAAAGTGTAGAAGATAGTCTTTTTCCAAAACAAAGTATAAATGGTGGAACAATGAAATAAAGAAGCACCTATTGTCTGAGAAAGTAGCACATTAGAAACTCAGAGTGGCGAAAAACCAGATTTTGGTATGAAGCATATGTTGTTGAAAATAGCAGAGACCCTAAGGAGCCTTCTAGGTATATTAGAAGCAAGAGAGTCAAGTCAGTTGATCCATTAATTACACAAAAATGCAACTTGGCCATGGCAAAAATTTGAAATTATTATTTTTTTTTCATGTTTTTATAGAAGAAACAACTTGTGTTCCAAACCCACTTTCATTGTTAAGAGAGGGAAACATTTTGCAACTTCTTGACATTAAAGTTGAAGATATACTATTAGCATTAGGTGGAATGAAGTCAGTACAATGGCAGGCCCAGAAGAATTTCATCACAGGCAATGAAATAGTTGAAAAATCAGACTTTTAAGCCCACGATTGCTCTTTTCAGTAAGTGATTTGCTGTGGGGAAAATACCCATGGAATGGGTTTGCTAGGGTCAAATTGATATTCAAAAAAGATAAAAAGTCGCTGCTTGAAATTATTGTTCAAATAGCTTAATGTCTGTGGGTGGAAAATTTTGTGGAAACCCTCATTTGGTACAAAATTATAAGTCGTATAGAGGACCACTACTTTAATGATATATGAAATGTCAGATAGAGAAAGACAGAAGCATATACAGTATCATTGTAATCAATATCAACATCTGTTCAGGTAAGGAAAATGACTGGTACATACAGACTGATGAGGGCAGGAAAGTATAGAAAGAGCAATATTGGCATCAGATCAATGGTGCATGAAGAGTGTTGGAAAGGAACATAAACCTGGGGTGACACAGAGATAGATAGGAAAATCATTCAAGCACTCAGAATAATAACAAGCACTGTTAGAGATGAAACAATGAAGGGAGTATATGGGTTAGTTGTTGGAAGGTTTAGAAAAGTACAAAGCATAAAGAAACAGTGCTTGTTAGCCAAAAGAGAGATTATGGAGAGACACACATTAATACTTCCACACTGAGGGACCTAGCTGAAGAATAGGTGGTATCAAACTTTTCTTAGAAAGATTAGTAAAGCAGGAGGTTGATAGACATAAATCGCTGATTATTTTTGGCTGGGAAGATCATGCACAACCCTGCCCCATAGGAAACAGCATCGCTACCCCCCACTTCAGCGAGGTAGCGCCAGGAAAAAGACAAAAAAAATAAAAAGGCTTTATTTGTTCTTACTCAGTCTCTAGCTGTCTTGTGTAAAGCAGAGAAACCACAGCTTCCTATCCACATCCAGGCAACACAGATCTTTCCATGGTTTACCCCAGACATTTCACATGCCCTGATTCAGTCCATTGACAGCATGTCGGCCCTGGTATACCAGTTCAGTTTATTCTTTGTATGCCTCTCACCCTCCTGGATGTACAGGCCCCGATCACTCAAAATCTTTTTCAATCCATCCTTCCACCTCCAGTTTGGTAATCCACTTCTCCTTGTTCCCTCCACCTTTGACACGTTTATCCTATTCGTCAGTCTTTCCTCACTCATTCTCTCCATATGTCCAGACCATTACAACACACCCTCTTCTACTCTCTCAACCACACTCTTTTTATTTCCTCGCATCTCTCTTACACTTTCATTACTTCCTTGATCAAACCACCTTACACCACATATTGTCCTCAAACATTTCATTTTCAATACATCCACCCTCCCCTGTACAATTCTATCCATAGCCCATGCCTTGCAACTATGTAATATTGTTTGAAATACTGTTCCTTCAAACATACCCATTTTTTTGCTCTCTCCTTCTACACATTCTTCATCATTCCCAGAGTAAAGTCAGGGGTTGGTGAGAAGACAAGAGCTAAGGAAGGAGTAGCACTACTCCTGAAGCAGGAGTTATGGGAGTGTGTGATAGAGTGTAAGAAAGTATATTCTAGATTGATGTGGGTAAAACTGGGAGTGGATGGAGAGGGATGGGTGATTATTGATGTTTGTGCACCTGGTCATGAGAAGAAAGATCCTGAGAGGCAAGTGTGTGTGTCAGCAATTTCGGTACATGAAACCGGGTATTAGTGATGGGTGATTTTGATGCGAAGGTCAGTGATGTGACAGTAGAGGGAATAATTGGTGTACATGAGGTGTTCAGTGTTGTAAATGGAAATGGTGAAGAGCTTGTAGATTTATGTGCTGAAAAAGGACTGGTGATTGGGAATACTTGGTTTAAAAAGAGAGATATACATAAGTATACATATGTAAGTAGGAGAGATGGCCAGAGAGCATTATTGGATTGCATGTTAATTGATAGGCGTGCGAAAGAGAGACTTTTGGATGTTAATGTGCTGAGAGGTGCAACTGGAGGAATGTATGATCATTATCTTGTGGAGGCGAAGGTGAAAATTTGTAGAGGTTTTCAGAGAAGAAGAGAGAATGTTGGGTGAAGAGAGTGGTAAGAGTAAGTGAGCTTGGGAAGGAGACTTGTGTGAGGAAGTACTAGGAGAGACTGAGTACAGAATGGAAAAAGGTGAGAACAAAGGACATATGGGAGTGGAGGAGGAATGGGATGTATTTAGGGAAGCAGTGATGGCTTGCACAAAAGATGCTTGTGGCATGAGAAGCGTGGGAGGTGGGCAGATTAGAAAGGGTAGTGAGTGATGGGATGAAGAAGTAAGATTATTAGTGAAAGAGAAGAGAGAGGCATTTGGATGATTTTTGCAGGGAGATAATGCAAATGAGTGGGAGATGTATAAATGAAAGAGGCAGGTCAAGAGAAAAATGCAAGAGGTGAAAAAGAGGGCAAATGAGAGTTGGGGTGGGAGAGTGTCGTTGAATTTTAGGGAGAATAAAAAGATGTTTTGGAAGGAGGTAAATAAAGTGCATAAGACTAGGGAACCAATGGGAACTTCAGTGAAGGGGGCTAATGGGGAGTTGATAGCAATTAGTGGTGAGGTGAGAAGCAGATGGAGTGAGTATTTTGAAGGTTTGTTGAATGTGTTTGATGATAGAGTGGCAGATATAGGGAGTTTTGGTCGAGTTGGTGTGCAAAGTGAGAGGGTTGGGGAGAATAATTTGGTAAGCAGAGAAGAGTTAGTAAAAGCTTTGTAGAAGATGAAAGCCGGCAAGGCAGTGAGTTTGGATGATATTGCAGTGGAATTTATTAAAAAAGGGGGTGACTGCATTGTTGACTGGTTGGTAAGATTTATTTAATGTATGTATGACTCATGAAGAGGTGCCTCAGGATTGGCGGGATGCTTGCATAGTGCCATTGTACAAAGTCAAAGGGGATAAAAAGTAAGTGCTCAAATTACAGAGTTATAAGTGTGTTGAGTATTCCTGGGAGGGTATTGATTGAGAGGGTGAAGGCAAGTACAGAGCATCAGATTGGGGGAGAGCAGTGTGGTTTCAGAAGTGGTAGAGGATGTGTGGATCAGGTGTTTGCCCTGAAGAGTGTATGTGAGAAATACTTAGAAAAGCAAATGGATTTGTATGTAGCATTTATGGATCTGGAGAAGGCATAGGACAGAGTTGATAGAGATGCTCTGTGAAAGGTTTTAAGAATATATGGTGTGGGAGGCAAGTTGTTGGAAGCAGCGAAAAGTTTTTATCGAGGATGTAAGGCATGTGTACGTGTAGGAAGAGAGGAAAGTGATTGGTTCTCAGTGAATGTTGGTTTGCGGCAAGGGTGTGTGATATCTCCATGGTTGTTTAATTGTTTATGGATGTGTTGTTAGGGAGGTAAATGTAAGAGTTTTGGAAAGAGGGGCAAGTATGCAGTTTGTTGTGGATGAGAGAGCTTGGGAAGTGGGTCAGTTGTTGTTCGCTGATGATACAGTGCTGATGGCTGATTCGTGTGAGAAACTGCAGAAGCTGGTGACGGAGTTTGGTAAAGTGTGTAAAAGAAGAAAGCTGAGAGTAAATGTGAATAAGAGCAAGGTTATTAGGTACAGTAGGGTTGAGGGATAAGTCAATTGGAAGGTAAGTTTGAATGGAGAAAAACTGGAGGAAGTGAAGTGTTTTAGATATTTGGGAGTGGATTTGGCAGTGGATGGAACCTTGGAAGCGAAAGTGAATCATAGGGTGGGGGAGGGGGCGAAAGTTTTGAGAGCGTTGAAAAATGTGTGGACGTCGAGAATGTTATCTTGGAAAGCAAAAATGGGCATGTTTGAAAGAATAGTGGTTCCAACAATGTTATATGGTTGCAAGGCATGGGCTATAGGTGAAATTGTGCAGAGGAGGGTGGATGTGCTGGAAATGAGATGTTTGAGGACAATATGTGGTGTGAGGTGGTTTGATCAAGTAAGTAATGTAAGGGTAAGAGAGATGTGTGGAAATAGACAGAGTGTGGCTGAGAGAGCAGAAGAGGCTGTTTAGAAACGTTTTGGTCACATGGAGAGAATGAGTGAGGAAAGATTGACCAAGAGGATATATGTGTCGGAGGTGGAGGGAACGAGGAGAAGTGGGAGACCAAATTGGAGGTGGATAGATGGAGTGAAAAAAATTTTGAGTGATCAGGGCCTGAACATGCAGGAGGGTGAAAGGCGTGCAAGGAATAGTTAATTGGAACGATGTGGTATACTGGGGTTGACATGCTGTCAGTGGATTAAACCAGGGCATGTGAAGTGTCTGGGGTAAACCATGGAAAGATTTGTGGTCCTTGGTGTGGAAAGGGAGCTGTGGTTTCGGGCATTATTTCATGACAGCTAGAGACTGAGTGTGAACGAATGTGGCCTTTGTTGTCTTTTCCTAGCGCTACGCACATGTGGGGGTAGGGGACTGTCATTTCATGTGTGGCAAGGTGGCAGCGGGAATTAATAAAGGCAGACAGTATGAATTATGTACATGTGTATATATGTATATGTCTGAGTGTGTGTATATATGTATACGTTGAGATGTATAGGTATGTATATGTGCGTGTGTGGACGTGTATGCACGCATTCACATGTGTATGTGGGTGGATTGGGCCATTCTTTCGTCAGTTTCCTTGTGCTACCTCGCTGATGCGGGAGACAGCAACAAAGTATGATAATAATGATTATAATCTTCAGTAATAGATTTAGAGTTTTAATCAAAAGTGTATAGTTTTATGGTGAAAAGAATAACATTTAGCACATTATATGTAGAACATTCCGAGCAATGGCATACTGCTACTGTATAGTTAAGTTGGTCATGTTTGACAGAATCATCTCAAAACATTTCAGTAGATGCATATATCTTTGAAGGGACATTTATCTTTCCTCTGCCATATAACAGTCTTCATTATCTTCATCCATCTGTTTTTTGTTACATATTGCATGAATGTTTTTATGTCTTTCATTACTTTTATTTGTTGCAGGTATGGCAATGTCTGGTGCCACTCTGCAACTTCCTCCAGCAGTAATGCTTGCTATGCCAACGGGCTCTGAGCATAGGAGCAAAATGGATTTGAATGCTCTGAAGGAGCAGTTGCAAAAGCTTGTACCTGGTGCTCACCTTACTTTAACACACCATGGAACTGAGGTAAATTTGCATAATAGATGATATTTTATTTCATATAGAAAAGTGGTAAAAGGTATTGATGAAGTAAGGAGGAGATGGGAGTGAGTATTTTGAAGGACTGTTGAATATGTCTCATAATAAGGTGGCAGACATATGGTGTCTGGGTTAGGGTGGTATGCAAAGTGATAGAGTCCTAAAGAGTGATTTGGTGAAGAGAGAAGAGGTGGTGAAAGTCTTGCATAAGATGAAATTTGGCATAGTGACTGGAGTGGGTGGTATTGCATATGAATTTCTTAGGAAAGGGGGCGACTGTATTGTTGACTGGTTAGTAAGGATTTCCAGTGTATGTATGGATCTTGAGGTGTCTGAGGATTGGCAGAATGCTTGGATTGTGCCAGTATATAAAGGCAAGGGGAATAAAGTTGAGTGGTCAAACTACAGCAGTATAAGTTTGATTGCACCTGGTAAATTGTATGGGAGAGTAGTGATTGAGAGGGTGAAGGTATGTACAGAGCATCAGACTGGGGAGGAACAACAAGGTTTCAGAAGTGGTAGAATATGTGTTGATCAGGTGTTTGCTTTAAAGAATGTGTATGAGAAATACTTAAAGAAGCAGAAGGATTTGTATGTTGCATTAAGGGATTTGGAGAAAGTATATGACAGGGTTGATAGAGATGCCTTATGGAAGATCTTAAGGATATGTGGTGTAGGAGGAAAGCTTTCAGAAGCAGAGAAGTTTTTATCAAGGGTGTAAGGCATGTGTATGAGTGGGAAGAGAGAAGAGTAGGTGTTTCCAGTTGAAGGTTGGTCCATGGAAGGGGAGTGTGATGTCTCCCTGGTGATTTAATTTGTTTATAGGTGAGTTGGTAGAGAGGTAGATGCAAGAGTCTCATAGAGATGGGCAAGTTTACAGTCAGCATGGAATTACGGGGCTTGGGAAGTGAGTCAGTTTTTGTTTGCTGAGGATGCAGCACTGGTGGCAGTTTTGAGTGAAAAACTGCAGAAGTTAGTGACTGAGCTTGGAAGTGTGTGAAAGGAGGAAGTTGAGAGTTAATGTGAGTAAAATCAAGGTAATCAGATTTAGCAGGGTAGAGTGTCAGGGTTGCAAATCGGTACTATTGTAACCAACGAGGTTAGGAGGTGCTGCTACTGTAAACAGACTCAAAAGTTGAAAAAGTTTTCAAATTTCAGTACCTCATTGGGTTACTCTGCTTTTCTAAAGTATCCAAGTCTCACCCCACCATCTCGTGAAGACCTCATTAATGTACCCCTTAGGGGTTGAACTAAAGAGGGAGGCATTACCCAACTCCATCAGGGAAATCTTTTTGAATACAGACAAACACCTGAGGTGTCCTGGGACATTTTAATTTTACAGACAGTTTTGAAGCCTCGCTGCCTCTGGGGAAAGCGTGCTGGAGTTGCCCTCTGCCAGTGGCCTGTCAAGGGTGAGGCACAAAAGGCTGAGAAGTGGCTCTGGAGTCTACCAGTTATGCCAAGGTTTTAAAGAGACGAGTGATTGAGGGTGATGGCACTAAATGTAAATGGGGTTACTGATGAGAGTGAAAGGAGGGAGCTTTTAGAGAAGTTTAAAAGTTGTGGCTTGGATGTGCTGGGAATTGGGGAAACCTGTATCTTTGGGTAGGGTGTGTAGAGTGAAAATGGAAATAATGAATGCAAGTTGTGGAAGGGCATGGAAGGAGGAGTGGTATAGATGGGAATGAGTGAAAATTATTGGGGAAGAGGGAGAGAAGGATATGCAATGCTCCTATCACCGAGAGTGTGGAAGGGTGTTACAAAGCATGGATAGATTAAATCTAGAACAGTGTGGGTGAAAGGAAAGATTGGAATTGTGAAGGATGAAAAGCATTTCTGGAGAAATTTGAAGGACTTTTTAAATGGTTTTTGAAATGAGAGAAACATAGTCTTAATGTATGACATGGTGAGATTGTTAGAAATGGAAGTTATCTTATGGATATTTGTGCTAAGAGGGGTTTATTCCTTGCAAACATCTTTTTTCAACACAAGATGATCCACAGATCATCTTGATGGAAAAGAAGAGCAGAAGGCTTTGATTGACTATGTCACAGTTGATGAAAGATTGGGAAAGGTCATGCTAGATGCTAGAGTTGTGAGAAGATCCTTTGGAGACACTGACCATTTTACAGTTCTTGTGGGGATGAGGATCAGGGGAAAGTGCGGGTGTGGTGTAAGGAAGAATGTAGATGTAAAAGTGTTGGCAAGCAAGATGAATCAGAAGAAATGCAGGAAGGAGTATGAAAGGAGGGTAACTGAAAGCTTAGATGGAAGTGCTCTGAATGTAGGGATGCAGTCATGTGTGAATGAGGTGTTTAAAATGTTTAGAGAAACACTGTTAAAGGTAGAATTAGTAGTTTGATACAAGGTTGTGAGATATAAGAATAAAAAGAGCAATGCATGGTGGACGGAAGAGATTAGGAATGCTGTGGAAGAGAAGGAAAAGGCATATGGTAGATTGCTCATTGCTCATGTACCAATGGAAGTTCAGCGAATGAGGAGAGAAGAATATAAGATATGTAAGTGGAATGTTATGAAGCTGATAGAGAAAAGCAAAGAAAGAGTCGATGAAAATTTTGTAAGAGAGTTGCTTGAAAAGTTTCTGGATGATAAGAAATACTGGCAAGAGGTGGATGTAAAAATGAAAATGTTAAAGTGAAAAGTGAGGAAAGGGAATTAATAAATCAAAAGGAAGAAATAAAAGGAAGATGGAAGGAAGAGGATACACATGCAAGGACTTACAGCAAAAAGGGAGGTAAGAAGGGCAATAATGATGCTGAAGGTCAAAATGGCACCTGAAGTAGATTGGATTATGGCTGAAATGCTGAGATATGGAGAAGAAAGTGTGATAGATTGGATGTATCATATATGCAATTTAGCATGGAAACAGATGGTTTTGCCTGAGAATTGGTTGAAAGCCATTATTGTTCATATATTTAAAGGGAAAGGTGCTAAGTATGTATGTAGCAATTATAGGGGAATAAGTCTGGTTAGTATACTAAGAAAAGTGTATGCAAGAATGTTGATTGATAGAGTGATGGAAGTGACTGAATGCTGAATAGATGAAGAGTAAGGGGATTTTAGGAAAGGTAGGGGATGTATGTATCAGATTTTTTTAGTAAAGATGACCATGGAAAAGTATCTACTGAAAGGTGAGAAGTTGCATTCAGCTTTTATGGATCTTGAGAAAGTGTATGACAGAGTCAAGGGGGATGCTTTATGGGATGTATTAAGGATATATGGTGTTGGGAACAACTGTTGGATAGTGTGAAGGCCTTCTATAGAGGAGCAAATGTATGAGTATGATTGGATGGAGAATGAGTGAAAGTTTTGGTATACATGTGGGTGTGAGGCAGGGCTGTGTAATGTCACCATGGCTTTTTAATATATATCTATGGATGTGGTGATAAGAGAGATGAAAGCAAAACTAGAAAATATCAGTGCAGAGATGAAGTGTAGTGGTGAGATATGATGGCTTATGGTAAGTCTGTTTTTGGATGATACTGTGTTGTTTGCTGAGAGTGAAGAGGAGTAACAGAAAGTTGTAGGTATGTTTTATGATGTGTGTAAGTGTAGGTGATTAAAGGTAAATGTGAGTAAAAGTAAAGTAATGGTTTTTGAAAGGAAACGGAGTGAAAGTATAGATTTTGTAAAACCATTTATAGAGTGAAAGAAGAAAGTGTACTGAATTGTGCTTTCAGTATGGGGGGGAAAGACTGGAAGAGGTGAGAGACTTTAAGTACCGTATTTAGGAGTTGTCTTGGGTACGTTAGGTGATATGGAAAGAGAGATAAGGAAGAGAGCAGCATATGTTATAAGAGTCATTGGGTACATTAATAAGATAATGAAGGGTAGAGGTGTAAGTATGGAAGTGAAAAGAGGATTAATGGACAGCATAGTCCTCTCAACCATGACCTATGCAGCTGAAACATTGAAATGGAATGAGTCACAGTGGTCAAGAATCCAGGCTGTGGAAATGAGTTATTTGATAAGAGCATGTCGTGTGACAAGATGGAATGAAGAAAGGAATTAAGGGGTGTATGAGAGATGTGGTATGGCAGTTAATGCAAAGGGAATAAATTATGGAATGGTAGAGTGGGTGAAACATGATAATCTGAGGTGGTTGTTCACGTGGAAAGAATGCAAGACTGGGAGTTTACAATTAAAGGGGTTGATGTGAGGGGGAGACCACCTGTGACATGGGCAACTAGAGTGGAAGAAAAATGGAGAGAGAGATATGGTGGAAGAACGCTTGGAATAGTGTATGCAAGGTAGGCATGTACGGACAGGGATAAGTGGAGACTCTTTTGCCGTTACCACCTCTTGATGGGAGTTTCTAGAGGGAATGGGTGTCAGAAATATAGAAAGAGAGATAGATTGAGCATCAGGTTTGAGTTTTAATGGAGAAAAATTGGAGGAAGTGAAGTGTTTTAGAGACATGGTAGAGGACATAGCAGTGAATGTAACCATGGAAGTGGAGGTGAGTTATATATGTTGGGCAAGGGGGCAAAGGTTTTAGGAGCACAGACAAATGTCTGGAAAGAGAGGTTGTTGTCTAGGAGGACAAATATGGGTATGATTGAAGGTATAGTAGTTGCAACAATGTTATATAGATGCGAATCATTGGCGATGGATGAGGATGTATGGACAAAGGTAGAAGTGTTGAAAACTAAATGTTTGAGAACAGTATATGGTGTGAGGTTGTTTGATTGAGTAAGTAATTAAAGGGTAAGAGAAAGGTGTAGTAGAAAAAGAGTTTGCTTTAGAAAATTGAGGAAGGTGTTCTGAAATGGTTTGGACATATGGAGGGAATGAGTGAGTAGAGGTTAACAAAGAGGATATATGTTATAGATACAAGGAACAAAGAGATGTGGTAGACCAAATTGAAGATGAAAAGATGAAATGAAAAAGATTTTGAATGACTGGACCTGAACATGCTGGTGGGTGATAGGTGTGGTTAGAATGGAAAGATGTGGCATACAGAAGTTGACATTGTGTTAATGGACTGAACCAGGGAATGTGAAGTGGTTGGGTGAACCATGGAAAGGGTTGTGGCTGTAGATAATAAACTGGTTTTGATGTATTACACATGACAGCTTCAGAATGGATATGAGCAAGTGTGTCCTTTTTTTCATCTGCTCCTGGCACTACCTCGCTAATGTGGGAAATGGCAATCAAGTATGAGAAAAGAAAAAATGTACTATAAACCTTTGACTCAGCAAAAATAAAGGAGTAAAAGAAATTTACTGGATAAAAAGTCATTAACCAGGAATATCTTTCCAGCTCCTGTTTTTGTGCCATTTTGCCCAAAGCATGGTGTAAGATCTGATTTTTTTGCTTGTTTAAGTGTGTGCAAGTACATGGCAAACTCTGTTTAGGTTTCCTATGTGAGTCTTTCTCAAGTATTTTTCATTAAAGTTTGTGAAATATGGTAAACATACTTTTGAATAATAGACTGTAGCTCATCACAGTATGATTATCATGCACAGATTGAACCTCTCTAATCCAGCAATCCAACTTCTGACAACAACCACTGGATTGCACAATCCCTGATCAGTAGTTCGTTTTAATTGGTGCACCTTAGTTCCTAGTATTCTTGCCATTTCATATGAAGCATGAGAGATGTTTTTTTTGTTGACAAGTTATGGTCTTTATGTGTTGATTCTTAGTCCTTGCTATGATTTGCCTTGAAGTATGGAATCACTTAATGTGTCTACCACAAAAAATTACACAGTTTGTACCATATATGGTATGATATTTAATGAAAACATAACAGACAACATGGTGTTAAGGGACTGAGGTTGTGATGGAGTGGGTTAGGGTGGAGTGAGGGGCACTAGGGTGTTCTACATCACCCAATAACTATCTAACTCAGCTGGTGTTTGAAATTGAGGTGAAGTTTTCTCGGCATTGGCCTTTTAGCTTTGTGGCATGCCTCTTTCTGTCTATAAAGCTTACTGTAGCTACTTGAAACATATGTGAGTACAACAAGAAACTAAAGAAGAAACTTTTTGGAAAAGATGTTGTGTCAGAAAGGTGTCAGAATAGTGGATGGAACAAGCCAGGCAATGAAATTGCAAGTACTTTCAGCATAAAGGAGTTGTATGACAAGAAAGTTCAAGAGATAAGACCCCACAAAAGTTGAATTCCTTCCTGGTACTGCACAAATAGGTGAAAATCAGCAACTACACAGAGAGAGACAGTTACCAAACTCAGACAGACAGATGGACAGACACTGCTTTCTTGGAACACATAAGGTAAAAGCTTAATAAATGTTAAGGAAAATAATAAAAAGACTGTTCTTATTGATCTTTTTAAAGGTAGAGAAAGTTTGATTAATGAACAGGTGACAAATAAAGAAAAGAAAGTATTTTGTATGATGAAAATGAGATTCAGCCATCATGAAGCAATAGTACAATTCAAAGCTAGCACCAGAGTTAATAACCTTCCACATTCTCCTCCATTACTTTTGTAAAATCAGTATAAGGTGTATTCTTAATTAAGTTTATATTCGTGATTAATGAACATACTGCAATCAGTATAAGGTGTATTCTTAATTAAGTTTATATTCTTGATTAATGAACATACTGCAATATTGAAAAAAATCTGTTGTCTTAAGTTACATAATTGTGAATGGATCCAGAGCCTTAATAGATACTGAAAACTGTTGAAGAAAATGGTAAGAACAGAATTCTTAATGATTGTGATACATAAATGAGGGTTTGAATATGGAAGAAGTGATGAATATAGAAAAGACATTGTTCTAAATAACAAAAGTAGATCACAGAGTATGACACATAATCATGGGTGAACTTTTAAGTGCATCCCAAAAATTGAATTGGTGAATGTAATTCATCACTGCTTCCACTTTTTAATGAAGAATGTAGAATGATGAATGTAGACTAGAGTATAAAGCTCTTAATATCAGAATTAAAAGGGTGTACACTGGTGTCATGATGGTTCATGATTTTGAATTTGGTCATTAATCATGGCTTCCAGTGTCAAGATTATTCATGATTTTGTGATTTGATTTTCATAAATAACATTGACATGAATTAATGGCTTACATCCAGGTACATTATGTTGCCAAAGAAAAAATCTGAAAAAACAAATAGTGAAGATGCACAACCTCCATATTGCAGTGTCTGCATTAGGTGCCGAAGAACATGTAGCTACCATTTCATCACTTGCCTCTCTTGGTGTTACATACTGAAGTAATACTTACAATAATGTTATGATGTCCTAAGATCATTGCTTGCAAATGAGAATCTGAAGTAAATAATGTGAAATGAGATATCACTGTAATGCATTATTGTTAAGAATGTAAAGATTAATCCCCATGCTTTGCTTTGAAACTCCCATGCGATACAAGTGGAATGATGATAAAAGTCCATTTTGTACACTTACTACTCATTTTGATAAGCAATTAAGAATTATGATATTTGCAAAACTATCTATCTAAATAGATTATGTAGTATCACAGTGTTGTTAATTGTTTTACTTAATAAGAGTTTGTCTTTTAGTTATCAGTGGGCATGAAAAGTGCAGTGTTTTTCTGTTCAGCAGTTTACAAAGATCTGCTTGTTTTCTTATACAAAAGTACATTTTGAAAACAAATTGATATATAGAGTGTCTCAAAGGGATCCTTCTACACCTAGAAAAAGATGATTTTTAGAAATATATAATGTTGCATCCCTTCTAGGCTGACATTGAAAATCCATGCTAGATAATTTTTGACCACTTACACAGTGCCTCATTCTTTCTACAGAGTATACATGACTTTTGAATCACCTATAATCAGTATTCATATTTGTGATAATAGATTTGAATAGTACAAGCAACCTTTGCAGAACAATGATTCACAGAGTGGTGCTTTGTGACAGCGACTTCCAGAAATTAGAGTACACCTTCATAAAATGAAACTACTTTTTGAAATAATGACATTTGAAGAGAACTATTTTTTTATATTATATTTATTTATTTTGCTTTGCCGCTGTCTCCTGCGTTTGCGAGGTAGTGCAAGGAAACAGACGAAAGAAATGGCCCAACCCACCCCCATACACATGTATATACATACGCGTCCACACACGCAAATATACATACCCATACATCTCAATGTACACATATATATACACACACAGACACATACATATATACACATGCACACAATTCACACTGTCTGCCTTTATTCATTCCCATCGCCACCTCGCCACACATGGAATAACATCCCCCTCCCCCTAATGTGTGCGAGGTAGTGCTAGGAAAAGACAACAAAGGCCCCATTCATTCACACTCACTCTCTAGCTGTCATGCAATAATGCCCGAAACCACAGCTCCCTCTCCACATCCAGGCCCCACAGAACTTTCCATGGTTTACCCTAGACGCTTCACATGCCCTGATTCAATCCATTGACAGCACGTCGACCCCGGTATACCACATCGATCCAATTCACTCTATTCCTTGCCCGCCTTTCACCCTCCTGCACGTTCAGGCCCTGATCACTCAAAATCTTTTTCACTCCATCTTTCCACCTCCAATTTGGTCTCCCACTTCTCCTCATTCCCTCCACCTCCGACACATATATCCTCTTTGTCAATCTTTCCTCACTCATTCTCTCCATGTGCCCAAACCATTTCAAAACACCCTCTTCTGCTCTCTCAACCACGCTCTTTTTATTTCCACACATCTCTCTTGCCCTTACATTACTTACTCGATCAAACCTCCTCACACCACATATTGTCCTCAAACATCTCATTTCCAGCAAATCCACCCTCCTGCGCACAAGTCTATCCATAGCCCACGCCTCGCAACCATACAACATTGTTGGAACCACTATTCCTTCAAACATGCCCATTTTTGCTTTCCGAGATAATGTTCTCGACTTCCACACATTCTTCAAGGCTCCCAGGATTTTCACCCCCTCCCCCACCCTATGATTCACTTCCGCTTCCATGGTTCCATCCGCTGCCAGATCCACTCCCAGATATCTAAAACACTTCACTTCCTCCAATTTTTCTCCATTCAAACTTACCTCCCAATTGACTTGACCCTCAACCCTACTGTACCTAATAACCTTGTTCTTATTCACATTTACTCTTAACTTTCTTCTTTCACACACTTTACCAAACTCAATCACCAGCTTCTGCAGTTTCTCACATGAATCAGCCACCAGCACTGTATTTTTTTTATATATGTATACTCTTTGTGATTTATGTAATGAAATATTTGAATACATAGAGCAAAGTTTTCTGTTATAATACATTTTGTGGTATCAAAGCAAAATAACGTTAGATTATTATAATTTTCCAGCCATAGATGATCACCTTATAAGGAAAACCTCATTTTCATATTCTTAACTAGCTATGTGAGTGAGATCTGCCTAACTTTGGAATATTGAAATAGGTGATAGATTGGCCAAAAACATCAGCAAACATAAGTATCACATACTGAAATGGATATACTTATTTTGGAAGGCTTAATAGTCTATTTAGTCCACAACATCCCTCTCTATTACTGCCTCAATCTCTCATCACCAGCATTCTTTGTGAGAATCATGAAATGTCACCTGATTTATTTGGGATATGGCAACTGTTGCTGGATCAGAGAAATTTACATCATTAAGGATATTATTTTGATGGTAAGCTGTTTTATGCATAGTCCTTACATGAGAATTATAGTAGGGTAAATTTTGGTCTGAAACATAACCCCCCTTATGACCTGGGTTTCAAGCACTTCCACAGCATCCCACTAGAATGACATTGCCAGGAATGTAACCGTCATTCCATTAGAACCCCTTAATGCATCTTCTAGAACATTTTTCTCCTTAGATGCCACTATTCACCATACACCCTCAATAAGATCTTTTTGTACCCCCTGAGATGGTTGTGTAATGTGTACATCAGAAGCCATTCATGGCGCTAGATCCCTAATGAGGAAGAAAATGCAGTGGCATAGGGCCTGCACAATGCAAGTTGCATCCGATGTAGGCATCAGAGAGCCAATCTCAGCCTCCTACTGTGGTTATTTAGGACTTATTATTCATTTTTTCCTTTGTAGTTTTCATTTTGGTGGACCCTGAATCTTTTCCTGATTACTGTCTGTATTTCAAGTATTTTCCTCTTTCTTGAATATGTTCCAATATCTTCTAGAATACGCTGAATAATGCAGAATATTGTTTCACTTTGATCTTTTAACTAAAGCTTTTAGAAACTGAAGATTTTCCAGATTTCTCAAATTCTTCAGTAATGATTTCAAAACACTTCATATATATTCTCATGGATACTAAGGGTACTTTTACACAAAGAAACTGTAACACCGTAAAAAATCACTGAAAAAGACTTCATGTAGCATGTTCTTGGGGAAACCCATATATTTATATGCAAACTGTGTGTTAATTTTGTGCTCCACATGCCATACTTTTCTTCAACATTTTGGCATTTATTTTCCACCACATTCCTAGATCATTTGCTTGTGCCAGATTTGTGAGCAAAATTCTGAGATTACAGGATCAGAACTCTTTTCTGTTGTAGAAGTTTTTTTATCACTAATTGATAACAAGAAAAGCATATATAAAAGCTCCCACAACCGAGAGAAAAGGGTAGTGTGGTGTTGGGCCAAGGATGTTCAGGTTATCATGTGATTGGAACTTGGCCTGGAAGACCTTAGTTACATCTTGCTAATGACAAAATGCAGATTTTTTTTTATGAAGAGGACCTTCTTTCTTTTCTTTTATATTTGTTTACTGTTTCACACGTTAGGAAGGTAATCCCAGGAACAGATGAAGAAAAGGCCTCGTTCACTCACTCCCATTCTCTGTCTGTTATGTATCTTGCACCAAAATCACAGACCCCTATCGACAACCAGGCTCTGCAGACCTTTCCATGGATTCCCCATACTGATTCATAAGTCCTTCTTCAGTCCATTGACAGCACATTGCCCCTTATATACCACATTTCTTCCATTCACTCTATGCTCCCATTCACTCTATCACATGCTCTTCTGCTTGAGTAGGCCCCAAGCACTCAAAATCTTTTTTACTCCATCCTTCCTTCTTCAGTCTGGTTACCTCATTCTCCTTTTCCCCTCCACTTCTGATGCATATCTTCTTTGTGAACCTGTCCCCACTCATTCTCTCCACATGTTCAAACCATTTCAGCACACCCTCCTCTGCTCTCTCACCCATCCTCCTCTCATTACACCTCTCTTTAACCCCATCATTTCTTATTCAATCACCCCTCCTCTCACCACAAATTACCCTCAGACATTTTATTTCAAACACATTCACCCTCTTCCATATGTTCTCATGTATGGCCTGTGCATCTCATCCATACAACAGCAATGAGACTACTATACCTTCAGATATGAGTGTCTTTTCCCTTCCAGATAGTGATCCCTCTTTCCACTCATTCCTCAATGCTCCCAGGACCCTCGCCCCCTCACCCACACAGTGACTTATTGCAGCTGCTACGGTTTCATTTTGTGCCATGTTCGCTTCCAGGTAGCTAAAACACTTCACTTCATCCATGTTTTCTCCATTGAGATTCACACCCCAGGTAAATTGTCTGTTTGGACTGGTGAAATTAATGACCTTGCTTCTATTTACATTTACTCTCAACTGTCCTTTCACAAACTTTCCAGATTCAGATATCAGGAGAGAGAAAATAAAGGAGGTTGGGGGATTATCCTTCTTCATAAGGGATACCATTAAATTCCAGGAAGTATAAGTGGACCTTTGCACCCTCACCCACATAATGACTTGCCTCAGCTGCCATGATCACTTCCAGGTAGCTAAAACACTTCACTTCGTCCAAGTTTCCTCCATTGAGACTCACACCCCAGGTAAATTGTCTCTATGGACTGCTGAACCTAATAACCTTGCTTCTATTCACATTTACTTTCAACTTTCTCCTCTCAAAACCTTTCCCAAATGCAGGTGCTAGGATACAGAAAAATAAAGGAGGTGGACGATTAGCCTTCTTGAAAAGAGATTCCATCGAATTGCAGGAAGTATAAATGGATGATGCCTTCAGACTACATGCACTGTGGGTAGGAAGTGTATCATAATGATTTTAGCTGACATTCCTCAAAAGAACTGCACTGATACAGAACAGGTGTATATAGAGAACAGTGAAGGAACAATAAGGGTGGTGATAAAAGCAATGAGACTTTCCCTTTTAGGAGATTGGGAGAACTTAGATTCATATGCTGATACTTAGTCATGGAAACGAATTCCTTAAAAGTACACAGAACTTACCCATCAGCATGTATTAGAGCATACAAGAACTAAAGATGATATGCCACCTATACTTGAATGTGTTTTTACACACTGCAGCATGGAAATGGAGCATATGAAGTTTGATGCTTCTCGTGGAAAGAGTTATCATGTAGTGCTAGTTTTTGAATAGGTAAATGGTGGAGGATGCAAGATGGGGGTCAGAGTGAACACAGAAACCAAAGAGGAAGTAGTCGTGGCACCTACATGGAACTGATCAAATTCTTTGAGAGTGCTGACTGGGATATGGTGTTTGATAGTGAGTAATGGACTAATGCTACAGAAGGTTAGGTGAAATTTACTTTGAATGAGTCAGAACATGGGTACTTTTGATGGCCAGTAGGTGAGGAGAATCAAAATGGAGAGAGATATGGTTCACTGAGAAATGTCACAAAGTAAGAGAGCTCAGGAATTTACAATGGAGGAGATGTAAAAGACACTGCACCCAGCCAGAATATGAAAGATACAGGAGAGCAAAGAATAGGTATTGTAAAATTAGAAGATAGAACTAGAGGTATTTTGAAAGCCTTTGTGGAAAATGCAAAAGACAATCCAAAACTTTTACATCTGGAACAAACTTGTAGTGAAAGAGCGATTAATCAGGTGAAGGAACTTGGAGGGAAGAACTTTTGAGGAAATATGTGAGGAGTTAGATGATAATTTCAAAAGTGTTTTTCCTGTCAAGATCATAGTGCACCTGTATTACCAAGGTGGGAGGGGGATGTAGTCAAAGAATGTACAGTAATTGACAGAAATATCATAATCAGAATATTAGAACATTTTTACCCATTTAGAGCCCATGGTCCTGATGCAGTCTCCCCATATATGCTAAATCACTAGCATTGTTGTTCAGGTGTAGTTTCAAAGATGTAGAAGAGGGGAAATGTTGTGCCAATATTTCAGAAAGGCGATTGGGAAACTGCGTTGAAAATATGATGAGAGGATATGGATGATTATTTGCAAAGGGGAAACTTTCTAACCAGGAGACAATGTTTTAAGGGAAAGGAGGTCATGCACACCAAATTTTTAGACTTCTGTGACAGTGAGCTTTATCGCAGATCAAGGAGAGGGATGGGTATTTTCTTTGTTCTTTTGACTGACAGAAGTCTTTGATGCAGTTCCTCATCTGAAGTAGAATGAAAGGCTAGATCTACAGGTAGGAATAAGGGGTGGGCTCTTACTCTTACTTGATAGAAGACTACATGATTGGAAAGGATCTAAAAGATAGTTAGGAGGTGCATCCTTGAAGTGTACTGGGTTTATAGGTGGGGTGCCACAAAGCTTGGTCTTGGGCCAACTGCTGCTCCTGGTGTATATAAATTACTTGCCAAAGGGATTGAAATTGTTATATTAACATGTTTGCAGACATTGCAAAGATCATAAAGGAAATAAAGAATGATGATGATTCCAACAGCTTACAAAAGGACCTTGACAAACTCCAAAGTTGGTCAAATAGATAAATGATGAGATTCAGTCCAAGTAAGGAAAATTGATAAATAACAGGAATCTGTGTGACACAATTGTACCCAGTATAGTACCTGAGCTACACATTAGGAGGATTGTGAGAGAGCAGTCTTTCTGGCAAATATTAGAATTGCATTTGAATATGTAGAGAAAGACACATTTGTAGCATTATTCACAATATATATCAGACCAAAACTGAATTATACATCACCACACCTAAAGGCCTGTCTACACGAGCGGGCCTGATCGGCGGGTTTGCCCATTAACGGGCAAATTCTGGCGGGCCTGCCCGTGAATGTTGTCCACACGACCGAAGTGATGAACAGCCGGGCCTGCCTGACGAAGTTGCCAGTAGCAGGTGGAGTGCGGAACGAGAACCATGGTGCCTAGCATTGTCAAGAAAAAGATTTTGTGCTCTATGATAATAGCTTTGTGTCTCAAGAAGAAAAAGAAAAGGATATGGTGTAAAGATTGGTTAAAGAAAAGAAGTATGTTTGGAAGCACTGCAACAATACTTCATGAACTACAAAGTAGTGAGGAACACGACTTCAGTAATTACCTGCGGATGAATGAATGCTTTACTTTTTTGCTTTCACGCCGAAATTGGTTACGCAGCGTGTCTATTTTCTTTTTTATGTCATCCGTCGTAACGGAAGTACCATGCTCTCTCATCTCCGCAGCAATAGCCTTCACTGCTGTTATGCGTTTGTCTCTGTTCTTATAGCATTTCAGCTTCACATTCCATAAACATGGATTCTTACGATAAAGGTCAATCAAAGTACTAGTAAGTGCTTTAGACCAAAAAATTGTTGGTGGCTCACTAGAGTTATCCTGGGCTGCCATCGTTAAATGTTCACTGTGCTACTATGCCGTGGGATGTGGGATGAAGGCCCGCTGTGTGTTCACGATATTATCTTGCGTCTGGCAGGGTAGAAACTCCAGCTACCGGGCACCAGCTCAGTGATTTCGCTTGGTGGGCTTTCGGGCAATTTGATCGTTTGCCCGTCAAATATGCCCGTTAATGGGCAAGCCTACCGATCAGGCCCGCTCGTGTAGACAGGCCTTTAAGCAACGCAAAGATCTGATTGAGAGGGCACAGAGAAGTACACCTAAGATTGTACTAGAATTATGAGAATTGAGCAACAATGAGAGGATTAAGCTAAAAAGCCATACACCATGGAGGAGAGGAGAGAGGGGGGAACTTGATAACAGTCTTCAGGTCTCTAAATCAGCTAGATATTTATTAATGGAACAGTTCATGAAGAGATGCAACACTAGAGTAACCAGAAACCATAGCAAAAAGCTGGGTAAAAAGCTTGTTAGAAAGGCTACTTGATGGCATAGAAAGTTCAATAGTTGGGGCCCCATGAATGCAGAACTCTCTCTCCATATTTTACAAATAGGTAGTTACAAATAGTTAACAGCTTCTGCAGTTTTATTGTCAAATCTGCCATCTGCAAATCTCTTCTTGTCTCCAAGACCCTTGCATTTACCTCGCTCATCACCCTATCCATAAAAGAATTTAATGCCCATGATGTCATCACACACACATGCTGTTAACGCATCTTCATTGGGAACCTTTCACCCTCCTCTCAATCTACTCACACAAAAGTCTAACTCTCTTGATAAAAACTCCTTGCTGCTTCTAATATAAACTCCCAAACCATTTATATCTAACACCTTCCATAAAAGGCCTTTAGCAATCTTACCATAAGTTTTCTTTAGAGCCATAACTGCTGCATACAAATCCTTCTATATTTCTTTAAGTATTTTTCACTTGCATTCTTCAAAGAAATTTCCTGATCAAGACACCCTCTTTCACTTCAGATACCACATTGCTCTTTTCTGGTCTGATGCTGTGCATGCCACCACCCTTTCAATCAAAACTCTTCCAGACAACTTATCAAGCACACTTAACAAACATGTACCTCTGTATTTCAAAGGCTTATCTTGTCCCAATTCCCTCATACTGTGGTACTTTACATGCATTCCACCTCAGGCACCCCACCATGATTCAAACATAACACAGGGAATCCTAACTAACACAGTCACCCCTTCTCTTAAGAAAAGCATGTGCAGAACCTTCTACTCCTGTTGCCTTGCCACATTTCATCCTATGTAAGGCTTTTGCCACATCTTTCCTCACCAAACTAAAGTTCATGTCTCTTTCGCTTCCCATACTTCCCCGAATTCCCTTCATGTGCCACCCTGTCATTAAACACATTCAGAAACTCATCAGATTACTCACTCCATCTGCTCTTCCCTTTATTACTGCCAGTTATCACTTTCTCATTTGCCCCCACCACTGATGTTCCCATTTGTTCTCTTGTTTTACTCACACTATTAACATCCTTCTAATACATTTTTTTTTTCTCCCAGAACTTTGCTGAAATTCACTCGCACCAATTCCAGTGCCCATTTTTTTCAGCACCAGCACTTTTTTCTTGACCTAATCACTCTTTCTCCTCTGTAAATACTGCTCATACACCTCTTTTCTCTTAACTATATCAATCCACCACTCACTCTCATATTTCACTTGCCCACTTTCCACCTTCCGCATGCAATACTGTTACCTTGCACATACAGCACATTTTCCTGAAATACCTTCCATTCCTCACCCACTCCCTCAGCTTTTGTTACTTTCACCTGTTGCTGTTCCACATGCATCCTTTCCTGATGTCTTTCTTTACACAAGCCTCTTTTCAAAACTCACCTACTTTCACCACCCTCGTCTCACCTGTATATTATTTCCTCTTTTCTGAAAGCCTGTACTGATCATCACCTCACCTCCATCAGGTAATGTTGAGACATCCCACTACCTGCCCCGCTCAGCACATTCACATTCAGAAGTATATTTATTTATTTATTTATTAGTGGTGATGTGAGTAGGAGATGGAGTGAGTATTTTGAAGGTTTGTTGAATGTGTTTGATGATAGAGTGGCAGATATAGGGTGTTTTGGTCGAGGTGGTGTGCAAAGTGAGAGGGTTAGGGAAAATGATTTGGTAAACAGAGAAGAGGTAGTGAAAGCTTTGCGGAAGATGAAAGCCGGCAAGGCAGCAGGTTTGGATGGTATTGCAGTGGAATTTATTAAAAAAGGGGGTGACTGTATTGTTGACTGGTTGGTAAGGTTATTTAATGTATGTATGACTCATGGTGAGGTGCCTGAGGATTGGCGGAATGCGTGCATAGTGCCATTGTACAAAGGCAAAGGGGATAAGAGTGAGTGCTCAAATTACAGAGGTATAAGTTTGTTGAGTATTCCTGGTAAATTATATGGGAGGGTATTGATTGAGAGGGTGAAGGCATGTACAGAGCATCAGATTAGGGAAGAGCAGTGTGGTTTCAGAAGTGGTAGAGGATGTGTGGATCAGGTGTTTGCTTTGAAGAATGTATGTGAGAAATACTTAGAAAAGCAAATGGATTTGTATGTAGCATTTATGGATCTGGAGAAGGCATATGATAGAGTTGATAGAGATGCTCTGTGGAAGGTATTAAGAATATATGGTGTGGGAGGAAAGTTGTTAGAAGCAGTGAAAAGTTTTTATCGAGGATGTAAGGCATGTGTACGTGTAGGAAGAGAGGAAAGTGATTGGTTCTCAGTGAATGTAGGTTTGCGACAGGGGTGTGTGATGTCTCCATGGTTGTTTAATTTGTTTATGGATGGGGTTGTTAGGGAGGTAAATGCAAGAGTTTTGGAAAGAGGGGCAAGTATGAAGTCTGTTGGGGATGAGAGAGCTTGGGAAGTGAGTCAGTTGTTGTTCGCTGATGATACAGCGCTGGTGGCTGATTCATGTGAGAAACTGCAGAAGCTGGTGACTGAGTTTGGTAAAGTGTGTGGAAGAAGAAAGTTGAGAGTGAATGTGAATAAGAGCAAGGTTATTAGGTACAGTAGGGTTGAGGGTCAAGTCAATTGGGAGGTGAGTTTGAATGGAGAAAAACTGGAGGAAGTGAAGTGTTTTAGATATCTGGGAGTGGATCTGGCAGCAGATGGAACCATGGAAGCGGAAGTGGATCATAGGGTGGGGGAGGGGGCGAAAATTCTAGGGGCCTTGAAGAATGTGTGGAAGTCGAGAACATTATCTCGGAAAGCAAAAATGGGTATGTTTGAAGGAATAGTGGTTCCAACAATGTTGTATGGTTGCGAGGCGTGGGCTATGGATAGAGTTGTGCGCAGGAGGATGGATGTGCTGGAAATGAGATGTTTGAGGACAATGTGTGGTGTGAGGTGGTTTGATCGAGTGAGTAACGTAAGGGTAAGAGAGATGTGTGGAAATAAAAAGAGCGTGGTTGAGAGAGCAGAAGAGGGTGTTTTGAAGTGGTTTGGGCACATGGAGAGGATGAGTGAGGAAAGATTGACCAAGAGGATATATGTGTCGGAGGTGGAGGGAGCAAGGAGAAGAGGGAGACCAAATTGGAGGTGGAAAGATGGAGTGAAAAAGATTTTGTGTGATCGGGGCCTGAACATGCAGGAGGGTGAAAGGAGGGCAAGGAATAGAGTGAATTGGAGCGATGTGGTATACCGGGGTTGACGTGCTGTCAGTGGATTGAATCAAGGCATGTGAAGCGTCTGGGGTAAACCATGGAAAGCTGTGTAGGTATGTGTATTTGCGTGGGTGGACGTGTGTATATGCATGTGTGTGGCGGGGGTTGGGCCATTTCTTTCATCTGTTTCCTTGCGCTACCTCGCAAACGCGGGAGACAGCGACAAAGTATAAATAAAAAAAAAAAAAAAAATATTTATTATACTTTGTCGCTGTCTCCCGCGTTTGCGAGGTAGCGCAAGGAAACAGACGAAAGAAATGGCCCAACCCCCCCCCCATACACATGTATATACATACGTCCACACACGCAAATATACATACCTACACAGCTTTCCATGGTTTACCCCAGACGCTTCACATGCCCTGCTTCAATCCACTGACAGCACGTCAACCCCGGTATACCACATCGCTCCAATTCACTCTATTCCTTTCCCTCCTTTCACCCTCCTGCATGTTCAGGCCCCGATCACACAAAATCTTTTTCACTCCATCTTTCCACCTCCAATTTGGTCTCCCTCTTCTCCTTGTTCCCTCCACCTCCGACACATATATCCTCTTGGTCAATCTTTCCTCACTCATCCTCTCCATGTGCCCAAACCACTTCAAAACACCCTCTTCTGCTCTCTCAACCACGCTCTTTTTATTTCCACACATCTCTCTTACCCTTACGTTACTCACTCGATCAAACCACCTCACACCACACATTGTCCTCAAACATCTCATTTCCAGCACATCCATCCTCCTGCGCACAACTCTATCCATAGCCCACGCCTCGCAACCATACAACATTGTTGGAACCACCATTCCTTCAAACATACCCATTTTTGCTTTCCGAGATAATGTTCTCTGCTTCCACACATTCTTCAAGGCCCCCAGGATTTTCGCCCCCTCCCCCACCCTATGATCCACTTCCGCTTCCATGGTTCCATCCGCTGCCAGATCCACTCCCAGATATCTAAAACACTTCACTTCCTCCAGTTTTTCTCCATTCAAACTCACCTCCCAATTGACTTGACTCTCAACCCTACTGTACCTAATAACCTTGCTCTTATTCACATTTACTCTTAACTTTCTTCTTCCACACACTTTTCCAAACTCAGTCACCAGCTTCTGCAGTTTCTCACATGAATCAGCCACCAGCGCTGTATCATCAGCGAACAACAACTGACTCACTTCCCAAGCTCTCTCATCCCCAACAGACTTCATACTTGCCCCTCTTTCCAAAACTCTTGCATTTACCTCCCTAACAACCCCATCCATAAACAAATTAAACAACCATGGAGACATCACACACCCCTGCCGCAAACCTACATTCACTGAGAACCAATCACTTTCCTCTCTTCCTACACGTACACATGCCTTACATCCTCGATAAAAACTTTTCACTGCTTCTAACAACTTTCCTCCCACACCATATATCCTTAATACCTTCCACAGAGCATCTCTATCAACTCTATCATATGCCTTCTCCAGATCCATAAATGCTACATACAAATCCATTTGCTTTTCTAAGTATTTCTTACATACATTCTTCAAAGCAAACACCTGATCCACACATCCTCTACCACTTCTGAAACCACACTGCTCTTCCCTAATCTGATGCTCTGTACATGCCTTCACCCTCTCAATCAATACCCTCCCATATAATTTACCAGGAATACTCAACAAACTTATACCTCTGTAATTTGAGCACTCACTCTTATCCCCTTTGCCTTTGTACAATGGCACTATGCACGCATTCCGCCAATCCTCAGGCACCTCACCATGAGTCATACATACATTAAATAACCTTACCAACCAGTCAACAATACAGTCACCCCCTTTTTTAATAAATTCCACTGCAATACCATCCAAACCCGCTGCCTTGCCGGCTTTCATCTTCCGCAAAGCTTTCACTACCTCTTCTCTGTTTACCAAATCATTTTCCCTAACCCTCTCACTTTGCACACCACCTCGACCAAAACACCCTATATCTGCCACTCTATCATCAAACACATTCAACAAACCTTCAAAATACTCACTCCATCTCCTTCTCACATCACCACTACTTGTTATCACCTCCCCACTTGCGCCCTTCACCGAAGTTCCCATTTGCTCCCTTGTCTTACGCACTTTATTTACCTCCTTCCAGAACATCTTTTTATTCTCCCTAAAATTTAATGATACTCTCTCACCCCAACTCTCATTTGCCCTTTTTTTCACCTCTTGCACCTTTCTCTTGACCTCCTGTCTCTTTCTTTTATACATTTATACATTCAGAAGTATCTCTTTTTTTTTCTTTTTTTTTTTTTGCATGGGTATCAGTTAGTACTTAATCCAGGAATGCCCAATTACCATCTTTCCTTATCATCTTTCTATGTATATTTATGTTTATCCCTCATTTTAAACAGCACACAACTCCATAAGCTGTTCACCAGCTTCAGGGTTCTGTGTATGAGAAGGACTTGGGAGTTGACATCATCCCTAACCTGTTGCCAGAGTTCCATATTAGGTGAAAAGTTGAGACAAACTTTCTGCTGCAATTATCAGAATAGACTTCAAGTGTATGGATAATTATTATTTAGCAAGCTGTTCATGTCCTACATAAGGCCAAAACTAGAATGTGCTTATCAGGTTTGGTCACCACACCTAAAGAATTACAAAGAGCAAATATAGAAGGTCCATAAGAGAGCAACAGAGATTGTTCTAGCATTGGGAGAGCAAAGTTACAGAGAAAGGTCTGAGGCTTTAAATATGCCTGCCTTGAAAGAGAGAAGAGTGAGGTTTTTTGAAAGAGATTGTTTTGTAAACAGTTCTTTGAGAGGTGTAGGGATAGAGCAACCAGAGGACATAACATGAAATTAAGTAAGAAACTTGTCAAAAAGGATGTAAAGAAATAGTTTTATCGTGAAAGAGTGGTGGATGAATAGAACAGAATGAGTAAGGATATGGTTAATACAGATAGCATACATAGATTGAAGAGGTATGATAGAGAATGTATATTCAAGAGATGGGGCCCCACAAATGTAAAACTTCTTCCCTTTACAGTTCATATGGGTGATTAGAAATACGTCATTTCCATTCCTTTCACTGAATGCCCTATGCCCACCAATTATACCCTCAGCTACCACATTACTTACTTTCACATTCAAGTCTTCCATCACTAATATCAGACGTCTCATTAAAACTGCTGACGCACTCACTCGGCTGCTCCCAAAACATTTGCTTTTCTTTGTCATCCTTCACATGGCCAGGTGCATGAGCACTAATAATCAAACAGCTCTTGTAATCCACTTTCATTTTTGCTCATACCAGTCAGAAGCTCACTGTCTAACACTCTGTCACCCATTCCCACAATTTCTGCTTCAGCAGAAGGGCTAAACTTCCGTAATTGTCACACAGACACTAACCCCCGATTTTACACCTACAACATTCCCAAACTGTTCATACCCCTGACCCTTTAATATTGTTCCATACAGAACTAGAACATCCAGTTTTCTTTCCTCAAACATACTACCTATCTCCTTCTCATCTTTGTTACATTCAAACACATTCAGACACCCCACCCTAAGCCTTCAAGGACGATTAGCACTTCCCACTTCCCTTCTTGTGTTCCAACTTTTAGAAATTGAAATACAGGATCCATGAAAAATATTGTCTGCCTCCATATATTTTCATGGTAATACATGGCTAAGGTTTATTATGGGTCCCAGCATACGATGCTTTCAGGGTGAAATCAACGCCCATCTAGTTGCTGAGACTAGTGTTTCCAATGGTGTGAGCACCAGCAGCTTGCCTCGGTGGGCCTCAGGCTATCTTGAGGGAAGGATGTTCCTTTACTGTTTCTGACTGTCGCTTTGCTTTTGGAATTTCACTTCTGGGTGCTGCATTTCTTCCAACTATGCTTCAAAATGGTTGGCTCACACCTTTCTGAGGAGGAGAAAGCCTGAATTCTTTCCTGGAAACAAGAAAATGTGGGTACATGTTAGATTTCTAGGCACATTGGGTGCTCAGATTGTATGATCAGGCAGCTAGTTCCTGCAACATCTCATCAATGTCTCACCTCATTCAGATCAAGACCCCATATATCCAAAGCATGGACCTAGAATACTTCAAAAACCTTGCCAGTTCCATGCCTAGACATTGCCACATGGTAATCAAGGCTAAAGGAGAGATGACAAAGAACTAAGATGCAAATGTGACATCACCTTTGAAAATATATGGGGAGGTGGACAAAGTTGCAAACACTGTACAAGAAGGGAAAGGTTTCCAGCCCCTGCTTCTACCTCTCTTAGTTACCTTCTATGACACAGGGAGTACATGAGAAGTATGCTTTCTTCACATCCCCAGCTGCTTCATGCCATTTCATTTTCATATGGATATGTTTGAAGGGATAGTGGTTCCAACAGTGTTGTATGGTTGCGAGGCATGGGCTATGGATAGAGTTGTGCGCAGGAGGGTGGATGTGCTGGAAATGAGATGTTTGAGGACAATGTGTGGTGTGAGGTGGTTTGATCGAGTAAGTAATGTAAGGGTAAGAGAGATGTGTGGAAATAAAAAGAGCATGGTTGAGAGAGCAGAAGAGGGTGTTTTGAAATGGTTTGGGCACATGGAGAGAATGAGTGAGGAAAGATTGACTAAGAGGATATATGTGTCGGAGGTGGAGGGAACGAGGAGAAGTGGGAGACCAAATTGGAGGTGGAAAGATGGGGTGAAAAAGATTTTGTGTGATCATGGCCTGAACATGCAGGAGGGTGAAAGGCGGGCAAGGAATAGAGTGAATTGGATCGATGTGGTATACCGGGGTTGACATGCTGTCAGTGGATTGAATCAGGGCATGTGAAGCATCTGGGGTAAACCATGGAAAGTTGTGTGGGGCCTGGATGTGGAAAGGGAGCTGTGGTTTTGGGCATTATTGCATGACAGCTAGAGACTGAGTGTGAATGAATGGGGCCTTTGTTGTCTTTTCCTAGTGCTACCTCGCACACATGAGGGGGGAGGGGGATGGTATTCCATGTGTGGCGAGGTGGCGATGGGAATGAATAAAGGCAGACAGTGTGAATTGTGTGCATGGGTATATATGTATGTGTCTGTGTGTGTATATATATATATGTACATTGAGATGTATAGGTATGTATATTTGCGTGTGTGGATGTGTATGTATATACATTGTGTATGGGGGTGGGTTGGGCCATTTCTTTCGTCTGTTTCCTTGCGCTACCTCGCAAACGCGGGAGACAGCGACAAAGTAAAATAAATAAATAAATAATGAAGATTTTCCAGTTGCTCTATGGTGTTGTGCATTACACCCCATTTCTTTGGGGGGGACTGTGTGCCAACCCATCCCCTGGGCC
Source organism: Panulirus ornatus (assembly GCF_036320965.1). Classification (NCBI taxonomy): domain Eukaryota; kingdom Metazoa; phylum Arthropoda; class Malacostraca; order Decapoda; family Palinuridae; genus Panulirus; species Panulirus ornatus. Next base: position 75,446,922 of record NC_092225.1, on the reverse strand, counting down.
TGTGTCAGCTTTTGGCTGCCTTGGTTGGTAATGATGGTGGTGTTTATTGCTGCTAGTGGGGTTGGTTGGTAATGATGGCAATAGTTGATAGTCGTGGGGGTGGTTAGTAATAATGGTGTTGGTGGTAGTTGGTAATGATGATGATTTATAATGATGATGGTAGTGGTGGTGGTTGGTTAGTTGATGATGATTGTGGTAATGATGGTTAGTGATGATGGTGTGCTCATATTGTTTTGATCCAAATAAATCAAGAAATGTGGATTTTTCTCAGTTTGAACTGAGGAGAATAATGATGCATTATTATTTACTGTAATTTTTTTCAGCTCTGTCTGCATATAATTACCATTTTGTCTGTCTTTCTGTATCTCTGATACCTGCTCTAATTGGAACTCCCTCAAAGGGGTGACCATGGCAACAGTCTCCATAACTGAAGAATTCCAAAGCCACTTCTTAGCCTTTAGTGCCTCACCCTTAACAGGCCATTAGCAGAGAGCAAGTCTAGCACAGTGTTTGCAGAGGCTCCTATCTGATGTTCCTACCTAATGCTTCTACCTTATAATCCTGCCTAAATTTTCCTACCTACTACATCTGTCTACTGCTCCTACCATTGTGCCAAAAGGCAGGGCTAGTGCATAATGCTCTCGGCAGGATAATCTAGGTTTACAAAGGATGAGCTGCATGAGTTGAGTGTTGTCAAGTGTTACATATGACAAGGAGAGATTTAATGCTTTTGGACAGAATGCCAGTAGTCCACATGTTAGTGGGGCAAAAAGAAAAGACAGCTACCTGAGTTAGAGGAGTGCAACTTGACAACCACTAAAGTGCCGAGTCACGAAGTGGATGTCACTAGCTCTCCTGATACCAAGGCACATAGTATTTTGTAATTGCCTTTTTGTACATTACAGTGAGAGAGCTTTACAGTCATGGGGCCCCACATCTTTTGATTTTTGTTCTATCAAGGAAACTTTTAAATCTTTTTAAGTTACTGGCATTCACAGTCTCCTTGTTTAAACCAGTATATCTTTACATCCCTCTTAAGCATTTCTTTATTAGCTTATGTTCATGGCCTTTGGTTACTCTAGTACTGCACCTCATGAAGAACTATGTACTATCATCATTTATTTATCAATCTTTGACACTCATTCCTTCTGGGAACTCCCATTAAGGGGCGGCCACAGCAAAAGAGTCTCAACTTATCCGTGTCCTCTCTCCTCTCCTATAAGGTGGACAACTGTGTAGTCTTCAACCTTTCATTGAAGATCAACTTTCTGTATTTTGATATGATTTTGGTTGCTTTACTTTAGGCCTTCCCGCTCATATTGTTGTGTTTCTTTTGGTGCAGTAAGCAGAGCTGAAAGGCACAATCCTGTTTTAATATCATATGTGTTGTGAATAGCTTACCAAACATCTACTTTACTTGAGTGTGATTTTAATATTTGCTGGCAGACAATTTACCTCTTTCTCAATTCTTCTATGAAGTTCTGATGACAGATTAGATACAATGTTGACCCCTGAATCTCTCACACGTCAGTTCCTGTTGCTTGTTTCCCAATGAGAAGTGGGCCCTCTGTTTCTGTGTCCCACCCTCATTTCCTTGCACTTGCTTGGATTGAATTTCATCATCTATTTAATAGGCTAACTAAGGAGTTTGTCCAGGGCCTCTTCTAAGGTGATGCAATTGTTTTCATTCCTTATTTCTCTCATTACTTAAGCATCTTTTGCAAAAATGTTCAGATGTGAGTCTAGTCCCTCTTGCAAGTCATTTACATATACCAAGAATAACATTATGCCCAAGACCAAGCCATGTTACCTTAGCTCATTTTGAGAATGTCTCATACTTGCATCCTTGAACTTCATCCCACTTAGGTAATCCCTAGTCCAGCAGATGAGTTTACTTCGTATTTTTACCTGTAGCTCAGGATTCTTAATCAACCTCAGATGGGATATAGTGTCAAGGCCTTTCCAGTGGTTTAGGAACATGCAGTCCACCCATTCATCACTTTGGTCTTTTAAGAGGCCTAGCAAGTGCCTCAACATAATTTGTTCAGCACATATGGAGAGACTTCATCTTTTCCATGTGCCTTAAATGGGTCAAGTTGTTTTGATAGCCTTATATTATTTCACTTAGTCTATTTACTTTTCAAGACTTCCACCCTTTCCAGCCTTTCTAACACTAGTGTAGTATCATTCTCCTTTATGAAAACACTTGAATTTGTCATTTAGATCCTTGCATATATCCTTGTCTTTTTCATGGCCTAATTAGTTGTTCTTTAACTGATAGAGTGTTCCTGATGAACTTTAAGGAAAAACTGTAGGTTGTCTTTTGCTTTGTTCACAATGTTGTTTTCAAATCCTGTCTCTTCCCTCCTTTCCTTGCAGTTGTCATTCTTTGCTTTTCTGTACTTTTCTAATGCTGGCTGGCTACAGTGTTGTTTGTACTTCTTCCATAGTACATTCCTGAGTTCCCGTGCATATTGGCATTTCATGTTGAAACATACCTCTTTCAACTTTATTCTTCCTCTTCTTTTAGTGTCCCATGGTAACTGTGTTCTGACTTTTTAATAGTACACTTTACAACAGCATCTATAGTGGAGGTCTCTCCTCATGTTGTAGAAGTTCTTTCCCAATCTCCACTCTGATATAATTTGATCTGCTCAGTATATTTGTCTTGATTGCTTTTTCTCTTAGGGTCCTGCACTTCCTTTAATTACCTCCTTCTTTCCTCCTACACCACATAGTCAAAATCAAGTACGACATAACTTTTTTCCCATGGGTGCCTCATATTTGATGAATTTAATTTTAATGCTGTTTTTTGTGAAGACAAAGGCAAGCAGTGGTAGTGCATGTTCACCTCTAGATCTCGTATATTAATGTTGTAGTACTTTTATCCCAATCTCCATTCCCACATAACTTGTGCAATGGCATTAGTGTAACCATTTAGGTTAAGAGGTGCTGCTGCTGTGGTAGAGGCTTAAAAATTGGTGGGAGTTAGAATTTTAGTGCCTCAAGGGGATGCTCTAGTTTTCAGGAGTATTCAAGTCTGACCCTGCCTTCTCTTGGTGACCTTATGACTAGGGCTAGAACAGAAGAGGGAGGCTATGCCCAACACCACCAGGGCATTAGTTGTTTTTTTTTTCAATTATTAAACAGACTAATTCAGACTAATTCTTGAGGTGTCCTGGGTTTTTAGTTTTTCAGTGAATCTTAGAGACCTTCTGCCTCTGCAAAATGCTACACCAGGGTTGCTCTCTGCCAGTGTCCCGTCATTGATGAAGCACAAGAGGCTAAGAAGCAGCACTGGAATCCACCAGTTATGCTGAGGAGTGAAAGGGATGAATAACTGAGGATGATGGCTCTGAAAGTTGATAAGACGTCTGGTGAGAGTAAAGGGAGGAGCTTATGAGGAAATTTAAGAGTTATACTTTGAATGTGCTAGGAATTGGGCAGGGTGAACAGAGTGAAAATGGATATGGTGAATGTAAGTTATGTGGTAGGAAATGAAAATAGGAGTGGTATGGAGGGGAATGAAAGAGAATTATCAGGGAAGAGGGAAAGAATGATGTGCAATTGTGCTATCACCAGGAGTACTGGAGGTTATTGATGAGTGAGGATGAAATGTATCAAGAATAGTGTGTGTGAAACGAATTATTTGAATTGTGAAGTATGCATGGGTATGTGAATATGCACCTGTAAACATGAAGACTTGCAGGATGAAATTAAGCATTTCTGGAGAAATTTGACTGACTGTTTAAATGATTTTCAGTACAGAAGTGTGGATGCAGTGGCTGATGTGGATGCAAAGGTGAGATGTGATGAAATTGGCAAGATAGTTGGAAAATGGGGAGTGCCTAGAGTAAATGAGATTGGATGCCATCTTTTGGATGTCTGTGCTGAAGGTGTTTTTTCTTGCAAACACCTTTTCTTCAGCACAAGATGATCCACAGATATTCATGGATGAGAAACAGTGGAAGATTTGATTAATTATGTGGCAGTGGACAAATGTTAAGAAAGTTGTGTGTTGTGAGAGGATTCTTTGGAGACTGTGCCCATTTTGCAATTTTTGTGAAGATGAGGATCAGAGAGAAGTGGAAGTCTGGTTTTAGGAAGAATGTAATGGTAAAAGTGTTGGTAAGCCAGATGATGAATCAGGAAGAATAGAAGAAGTATGAAAGAATAGTGACTGAAAGTTTAGAGGAAACTGAAGTAAATGTAGGGGTGCAGTCATGTGTGAATGAGGTGTTTAAAATGTATAAGATTAAAACTGTTGAAGGTTGTACAGTAAGTAGTTAGATACAAGGTTGTCAGATATAGAGTGAAAGGGGAATGCATGGTGGGCAGATGAGATTTGAAATGCTGTGGAAGAGAATGAAATGGCATGTGGGAGATTGCTTGAAAGGAGTGTACCAGTGGAAGTTCAGCAAAAGAGGAGGGAAAGAATATGAGATGTGTAAGTGGAATGTTAAGAAACTGAGAGAGGAATACAGTGAAAGAGATGAAGATTTTGGAATAAAGCTGAGTAAAAACTTTTGGATAAATAAGAAACTGCACTGGAAGGAGGTGATAGAGAAAAGAGGTAGATGTAAGAGTGGAAGTAACGAAGGGGAGTAGCTGAATCAAAAGGAGGAAGTGAAAGGAAGATGGAAAGAGTATTTTGAAGAACTGATGAACGTGGGAACAGGTGAGACAGCAGTTGTTACATGCACGTTTATGGAGAATAGAAGGAAAAGGATACAAGTGCAGGGACCTGTAGCAAGAAGGGAGATAAGAATGGGCAAAAATGAGCTTGATGATAAGAAAGGCACCTGAAATGGAAGGGATTGTGGCTGGAATGCTGAAGAATGGAGGAGAAAGTGTGATAAAAGAGGATGAATTTGATGTGTAATCTAGCATGGAAAACAAAAGGTTGTGCCTGAAGATTAGGTGAATGCTATTATTGTTGCTTTATTCAAAGGAAAAGGGGCAAAGGATGTATATAGCAGTTATAGGGAAATAAGTCTTAAACATACCAGGAAAAGTGTATGCAAGAGTGTTGTGTGTGTGATAGTGATAAAAGTGAATGGATGTAGAATAAGTAAGGGGCAAGGGGGTTTTAGGGGATGTGTCAATCAGATATTTGTGGTGAAAATGATAGTGGGAAGTATCTAGCAAAATGTTAGAAACTTATGCAGCTTTTATTGATCTGGAGAAAGCATATGACAGAGTCAGGTGGAATGTTTTATGGGGTGTGTTCAGGATATATGATGTGGGGGAGTAGACAACTGTTGGATGGTGTGAAAGCTTTCTCTGAGTAGCAACCGCATGTGTAAGAGTGGATTGAGAGTTGATTGAAGGTTATGATATAGTGGGTGTTAGGCAGGGGTGTTTTGATGTCACTATGGCTTTTTTTTGATATATTAATGGATGGAGTGATAAGATACATGGAAGCGAAACACTCTGTCTCTACACCCAGAGACAGAGTGTGATGATGAAGTATGGTGGCTAGTGACAAGCTTGTTTATGGATAATGCTGTGTTGTTTGGTAAGAGTGAAGAGGCACTGCTAAAGGTTATAAGTGTGATTTTGATGTGTGTAAGCACAGGCAATTGAAGGTAAATATGAATAAAAGTAAATCAATGGTGTGTGAAAGGAAGCAGAGTCAAAGAATAGATTTTGTAAAGCGATATAGAGTGAAAGAAGCAGGTGTACTAAACTGTGTTATAGATATGAGTGAGATAGACTGGCAGAGGTGAGAGAATTTAAGTATTTGGGAGCTCATCTTGGGTAAGGTAAGGGAGAGATCAATGCATGGTAGAAAAGTTATTGGGTTCCCTATTGGAATAATGAAGGATTAATGTGTAAGTCTGCAAGTGAGGAAAGGATTAAGGGACAGTATAGTCCTACCAATCATGGCCTTTGCAGCCAAATCTTGGACATAGATTGAGTTATAGAGGTCAAGGATCCAGGCAGTGGAAATGAGTTATTTGAGAGGAGTTTGTAGTATGACTACATGGAATGAAGAAAGAATTACGAGGGTGTATGAGAGATTTAGCATGGCAAGAAATGCAATGGGAAGGAATTGTGGAGTGGTAGTGTAGGTGAAACATGATACTTTAAGGTAGTTTGGGCATGTGGAAAGGATTAAAGGGAGGAAATTTACAAGGAGAGTGTATGATAGTATGATTAAAGGGTTAGATATGAGAGGAAGACCACCTTTGACATTGGGAAATAGAGAGGAAGAGTCCTGGAGGGAGAGAAATGGTGGGAGAAGAAGTGGAGTGGTGTATGCACGGAAGGTTTATAAGGACAGGGATAAGTGGAAACTCTTTTTTAATTGCTTCCCCCTTGATGGAAGTTCCCAGATGGAATGGGTATCAGAGAAATAAGGAGGTAGACCTATATTTTTGTCTTGATTTCATTTTCTCCCAGGGTCTTGCACTTCCTAAAATTCCCCTCTTTCTTCCTTCACCACATAAGCAAAAGCTGCCATCTTCTCCTTAGAAGCACAGTACATCTACTCATACCTCTGTTATATTCTTTTCATAAGTTCCTTGCCATCTCTTGTCTGCATAATTGTTTTTAGATGTAATCATGATATACTCCATCAAATCAGTGCCCCAAGTCCCTGGCATCATAGAGGGCTATCTTCAGGTTCCCACCTGACTTTACTGCCAGAGAGGGAGGTCTCAGACAGTAGTAGTTACTGGCCCCTCCCACAACCTTGCCCTCTCTGATAGACCTACCTCTTTTTCTGTTCACCATACCAACATTTGTGGTCTCTTTAGAAATTTTCTAAGGAACACCATCTGACTAGTTTTTTCATATGTGATTGCTGTTACCTGTGTTAGTGAGGTAGTGCCAGGAACAGATGAAGAAAGGCCACATCTGCTTACATCCATTCCCCAGCTGTCATGTGTAATGTCTAGTACCTCCCCTAATATCTTACTTCTCTCTGAGACCCAGTTCTTGAATGATGTGCTCCCAAACTAATACAGAAGTATTAGTTTGTTGAGTATTCCTGGGAAATTGTATGGGAGGGTATTGATTGAGAGGATGAAAGCATGTACAGAGCATCAGCTTGGGGACGAGCAGTGTGGTTTCATAAGTGGTAGAGGATGTGTGGATCAGGTGTTTGCTTTAAAGAATGTATGTGAGAAATACTTAGAAAAAACAAATGGATTTGTATGTAGCATGTATGGATCTGTAGAAGGCATATGATAAAGTTGATAGAGATGCTCTGTGGGAGGAATTAAGAATATATGGTGTAGGAGGCAAGTTGTTAGAAGCAATGAAATGTTTTTATCGAGGATGTAAGGCATGTGTACATGTAGGAAGAGAGAAAAGTGATTGGTTCCCAGTGAATGTCGGTGTGCGGCAAGGGTGCGTGATGCCTCCATGGTTGTTTAATTTGTTTATGGATGGGGTTGTTAGGGAGGTGAATGGAGAAAGGGGTAAGTATAATGTAGAGAGAGAGAGAGAGAGAGAGAGTTAGGCACAATTGGAGGATGTCTTTGGAGTCAAAGGTGAAGATATGTAGAGGTTTTCTGAAAATAAGAGAGAATGTTGGGGTGAAGAGAGTGGTGAGAGTAAGTGAGCTTGGAAAGGAGACTTGTGTGAGGAAGTACCAAGAAAGATTGAGTACAGAATGGAAAAGGTGAGAACAAAAGACATAAGGGGAGTGGAGGAGGAATGGGATGTATTCAGGGAAGCAGTGATGGCTTGCGCAAAAGATGCTTGTGGCATGAGAAGCATGGGAGGTGGGCGGATTAGAAAGGGTAGTGAGTGGTGGGATAAAGAAGTAAGATTGTTAGTGAAAGAGAAGAGAGAGGCAATTGGATGATTTTTGCAGGGAAATTATGCAAATGACTGGGAGACGTATAAAAGAAAGAGACAGGAGGTCAAGAGAAAGGTGCAAGAGGTGAAAAAGAGCGCAAATGAAAGTTGAGGTGAGAGAGTATCATTAGATTTTAGGGAGAATAAGAAGATGTTTTGGAAGGAGGTAAATAAAGTGTGTAAGACAAGGGAATCAATGGGAACTTCAGTGAAGGGGGCTTATGGGGAGGTAATAACAAGTTGTGGTGATGTGAGAAGGAGATGGAGTATTTTGAAGGTTTGTTGAATGTGTTTGATGATAGAGTGGCAGATATAGGGTGTTTTGGTCGAGGTGGTGTGCAAAGTGAGAGGGATAGGGAGAATGATTTGGTAAACAGAGAGGAGGTAGTAAAAGCTTTGCGGAAGATGAAAGGCGGCAAGGCAGCGAGTTTGGATGGTATTGCAGTGGAATTTATTAAAAAAAGGGGTGACTGTATTGTTGACTGGTTGGTAAGATAATTTGATGTATGTATGACTCATGGTGAGGTGCCTGAGGATTGGCGGAATACTTGCTTAGTGCCACTGTACAAAGGCAAAGGGGATAAAAGTGAGTGCTCAAATTACAGAGGTATAAGTTTGTTGAGTATTCCTGGTAAATTATATGGGAGGGCATTGATTGAGAGGGTGAAGACATGTATGGAGCATCAGATTAGGGAAGAGCAGTGTGGTTTCAGAAGTGGCAGAGGATGTGTGGATCAGGTGTTTGCTTTGAAGAATGTATGTGAGAAATGCTTAGAAAAGCAAATGGATTTGTATGTAGCATTTATGGATCTGGAGAAGGCATATAATAGAGTTGATAGAGGTGCTCTGTGGAAGGTATTAAGAATATATGGTGTGGGAGGCAAGTTGTTAGAAGCAGTGAAAAGTTTTTATTCAGGATGTAAGGCATGTGTACACGTAGGAAGAGAGGAAGTAATTGGTTCTCAGTGAATGTAGGTTTGCAGAAGGGGTGTATGATGTCTCCATGGTTGTTTGATTTGTTTATGGATGGGGTTGTTAGGGAGGTGAATGCAAGAGTTTTGAAAAGAGGGGCAAGTATGCAGTCTGTTGTGGATGAGAGAGCTTGGGAAGTGAGTCAGTTGTTGTTCGCTGATGATACAGCACTGGTGGCTGATCCATGTGAGAAACTGCAGAAGCTGGTGACTGAGTTTGGTAAAGCATGTGAAAGAAGAAAGCTGAGAGTAAATGTGAATAAGAGCAAGGTTATTAGGTACAGTAGGGTTGAGGGACAAGCCATTTGGGAGGTAAGTTTGAATGGAGAAAAACTGGAGGAAATGAAGTGTTTTAGATATCTGGGAGTGGATTTGGCAGCAGATGGAACCATGGAAGCGGAAGTGAATCATAGGGCGGGGGAGGGGGCGAAAGTTCTGGCAGCGATGAAGAATGTGTGGAAGTCGAGAACATTATCTTGGAAAGCAAAAATGGGTATGTTTGAAGGAATAGTGGTTCCAACAATGTCATATGGTTGCGAGGCGTGGGCTATGGATAGAGTTGTGCGGAGGAGGGTGGATGTGCTGGAAATGAGATGTTTGAGGACAATATGTGGTGTGAGGTGGTTTGATCAAGTAAGTAATAATAGGGTAAGAGAGATGTGTGGTTGAGAGAGCAGAAGAGGGTGTTTTGAAATGGTTTGGTCACATGTAGAGAATGAGTGAGGAAAGATTGACCAAGAGGCTATATGTGCGAGAGTTGGAGGGAACGAGGAGAAGTGGGAGACCAAATTGGAGGTGGAAAGATGGAGGGAAAAAGATTTTGAGTGATTAGGGCCTGAACATGCAGGAGATTGAAAAGTGTGTAAGGAATAGAGTGAATTGGAATGATGTGGTATACCGGGGTCGACGTGCTGTCAGTGGATTGAACCAGGGCATGTGAAGCATCTGGGGTAAACCATGGAAAGTTGTGTGGGGCCTGGAAAGGGAGCTGTGGTTTCGGTGCATTATTACATGACAGCTAGAGACTGAGTGTGAACGAATGTGGCCTTTGTTGTCTTTTTCTAGCGCTACCTCACACACATAAGGGGGGAGGGGGTTGTTCATGTGTGGTGGGGTGGCAATGGGAATGAATAAAGGCAGACAGTATGAATTATGTACATGTGTATATATGTATATATGTCTGTGTGCATATATATATATGTATATATATATATATATATATATATATATATATATATATATATATATATATATATATATATATATATATATAAGTATACTTATGTAAGTAGGAGAGATGGCCAGAGAGCGTTATTGGATTACGTGTTAATTGACAGGCGCGCGAAAGAGAGACTTTTGGATTTTAATGTGCTGAGAGGTGCAACTGGAGGGATGTTTGATCATTATCTTGTGGAGGCTAAGGTGAAGATATGTAGAGGTTTTCTGAAAATAAGAGAGAATGTTGGGGTGAAGAGAGTGGTGAGAGTAAGTGAGCTTGGAAAGGAGACTTGTGTGAGGAAGTACCAAGAAAGATTGAGTACAGAATGGAAAAGGTGAGAACAAAGACATAAGGGGAGTGGAGGAGGAATGGGATGTATTCAGGGAAGCAGTGATGGCTTGCGCAAAAGATGCTTGTGGCATGAGAAGCATGGGAGGTGGGCGGATTAGAAAGGGTAGTGAGTGGTGGGATAAAGAAGTAAGATTGTTAGTGAAAGAGAAGAGAGAGGCAATTGGATGATTTTTGCAGGGAAATTATGCAAATGACTGGGAGACGTATAAAAGAAAGAGACAGGAGGTCAAGAGAAAGGTGCAAGAGGTGAAAAAGAGCGCAAATGAAAGTTGAGGTGAGAGAGTATCATTAGATTTTAGGGAGAATAAGAAGATGTTTTGGAAGGAGGTAAATAAAGTGTGTAAGACAAGGGAATCAATGGGAACTTCAGTGAAGGGGGCTTATGGGGAGGTAATAACAAGTTGTGGTGATGTGAGAAGGAGATGGAGTATTTTGAAGGTTTGTTGAATGTGTTTGATGATAGAGTGGCAGATATAGGGTGTTTTGGTCGAGGTGGTGTGCAAAGTGAGAGGGATAGGGAGAATGATTTGGTAAACAGAGAGGAGGTAGTAAAAGCTTTGCGGAAGATGAAAGGCGGCAAGGCAGCGAGTTTGGATGGTATTGCAGTGGAATTTATTAAAAAAAGGGGTGACTGTATTGTTGACTGGTTGGTAAGATAATTTGATGTATGTATGACTCATGGTGAGGTGCCTGAGGATTGGCGGAATACTTGCTTAGTGCCATTGTACAAAGGCAAAGGGGATAAAAGTGAGTGCTCAAATTACAGAGGTATAAGTTTGTTGAGTATTCCTGGTAAATTATATGGGAGGGCATTGATTGAGAGGGTGAAGACATGTATGGAGCATCAGATTAGGGAAGAGCAGTGTGGTTTCAGAAGTGGCAGAGGATGTGTGGATCAGGTGTTTGCTTTGAAGAATGTATGTGAGAAATGCTTAGAAAAGCAAATGGATTTGTATGTAGCATTTATGGATCTGGAGAAGGCATATAATAGAGTTGATAGAGGTGCTCTGTGGAAGGTATTAAGAATATATGGTGTGGGAGGCAAGTTGTTAGAAGCAGTGAAAAGTTTTTATTCAGGATGTAAGGCATGTGTACACGTAGGAAGAGAGGAAGTGATTGGTTCTCAGTGAATGTAGGTTTGCAGAAGGGGTGTATGATGTCTCCATGGTTGTTTGATTTGTTTATGGATGGGGTTGTTAGGGAGGTGAATGCAAGAGTTTTGAAAAGAGGGGCAAGTATGCAGTCTGTTGTGGATGAGAGAGCTTGGGAAGTGAGTCAGTTGTTGTTCGCTGATGATACAGCGCTGGTGGCTGATCCATGTGAGAAACTGCAGAAGCTGGTGACTGAGTTTGGTAAAGCATGTGAAAGAAGAAAGCTGAGAGTAAATGTGAATAAGAGCAAGGTTATTAGGTACAGTAGGGTTGAGGGACAAGCCATTTGGGAGGTAAGTTTGAATGGAGAAAAACTGGAGGAAATGAAGTGTTTTAGATATCTGGGAGTGGATTTGGCAGCAGATGGAACCATGGAAGCGGAAGTGAATCATAGGGCGGGGGAGGGGGCGAAAGTTCTGGCAGCGATGAAGAATGTGTGGAAGTCGAGAACATTATCTTGGAAAGCAAAAATGGGTATGTTTGAAGGAATAGTGGTTCCAACAATGTCATATGGTTGCGAGGCGTGGGCTATGGATAGAGTTGTGCGGAGGAGGGTGGATGTGCTGGAAATGAGATGTTTGAGGACAATATGTGGTGTGAGGTGGTTTGATCAAGTAAGTAATAATAGGGTAAGAGAGATGTGTGGTTGAGAGAGCAGAAGAGGGTGTTTTGAAATGGTTTGGTCACATGTAGAGAATGAGTGAGGAAAGATTGACCAAGAGGCTATATGTGCGAGAGTTGGAGGGAACGAGGAGAAGTGGGAGACCAAATTGGAGGTGGAAAGATGGAGGGAAAAAGATTTTGAGTGATTAGGGCCTGAACATGCAGGAGATTGAAAAGTGTGTAAGGAATAGAGTGAATTGGAATGATGTGGTATACTGGGGTCGACGTGCTGTCAGTGGATTGAACCAGGGCATGTGAAGCATCTGGGGTAAACCATGGAAAGTTGTGTGGGGCCTGGAAAGGGAGCTGTGGTTTCGGTGCATTATTACATGACAGCTAGAGACTGAGTGTGAACGAATGTGGCCTTTGTTGTCTTTTTCTAGCGCTACCTCACACACATAAGGGGGGAGGGGGTTGTTCATGTGTGGTGGGGTGGCAATGGGAATGAATAAAGGCAGACAGTATGAATTATGTACATGTGTATATATGTATATATGTCTGTGTGCATATATATATATATATATATATATATATATATATATATATATATATATATATATATATATATATATATATATATATATATAAGTATACTTATGTAAGTAGGAGAGATGGCCAGAGAGCGTTATTGGATTACGTGTTAATTGACAGGCGCGCGAAAGAGAGACTTTTGGATTTTAATGTGCTGAGAGGTGCAACTGGAGGGATGTCTGATCATTATCTTGTGGAGGCTAAGGTGAAGATTTGTATGGGTTTTCAGAAAAGAAGAGTGAATGTTGGGGTGAAGAGGGTGGTGAGAGTAAGTGAGCTTGGGAAGGAGACTTGTGTGAGGAAGTACCAGGAGAGACTGAGTACAGAATGGAAAAAGGTGAGAACAATGGAAGTAAGGGGAGTGGGGGAGGAATGGGATGTATTTAGGGAATCAGTGATGGATTGCGCAAAAGATGCTTGTGGCATGAGAAGAGTGGGAGGTGGGTTGATTAGAAAGGGTAGTGAGTGGTGGGATGAAGAAGTAAGAGTATTAGTGAAAGAGAAGAGAGAGGCATTTGGACGATTTTTGCTGGGAAAATATGAAATTGAGTGGGAGACGTATAAAAGAAAGAGACAGGAGGTCAAGAGAAAGGTGCAAGAGGTGAAAAAAGGGCAAATGAGAGTTGGGGTGAGAGAGTATCATTAAATTTTAGGGAGAATAAAAAGATGTTCTGGAAGGAGGTAAATAAAGTGCGTAAGACAAGGGAGCAAATGGGAACTTCAGTGAAGGGCGCAAATGGGGAGGTGATAACAAGTAGTGGTGATGTGAGAAGGAGATGGAGTGAGTATTTTGAAGGTTTGTTGAATGTGTTTGATGATAGAGTGGCAGATATAGGGTGTTTTGGTCGAGGTGGTGTGCAAAGTGCGAGGGTTAGGGAAAATGAGTTGGTAAACAGAGAAGAGGTAGTAAAAGCTTTGCGGAAGATGAAAGCCGGCAAGGCAGCAGGTTTGGAAGGTATTGCAGTGGAATTTATTAAAAAAGGGGGTGACTGTATTGTTGACTGGTTGGTAAGGTTATTTAATGTATGTATGACTCATGGTGAGGTGCCTGAGGATTGGCGGAATGCGTGCATAGTGCCATTGTACAAAGGCAAAGGGGATAAGAGTGAGTGCTCAAATTACAGAGGTATAAGTTTGTTGAGTATTCCTGGCAAATTATATGGGAGGGTATTGATTGAGAGGGTGAAGGCATGTACAGAGCATCAGATTGGGGAAGAGCAGTGTGGTTTCAGAAGTGGTAGAGGATGTGTGGATCAGGTGTTTGCTTTGAAGAATGTATGTGAGAAATACTTAGAAAAGCAAATGGATTTGTATGTAGCATTTATGGATCTGGAGAAGGCATATGATAGAGTTGATAGAGATGCTCTGTGGAAGGTATTAAGAATATATGGTGTGGGAGGCAAGTTGTTAGAAGCAGTGAAAAGTTTTTATCGAGGATGTAAGGCATGTGTACGTGTAGGAAGAGAGGAAAGTGATTGGTTCTCAGTGAATGTAGGTTTGCGGCAGGGGTGTGTGATGTCTCCATGGTTGTTTAATTTGTTTATGGATGGGGTTGTTAGGGAGGTGAATGCAAGAGTTTTGGAAAGAGGGGCAAGTATGAAGTCTGTTGGGGATGAGAGAGCTTGGGAAGTGAGTCAGTTGTTGTTCGCTGATGATACAGCGCTGGTCGCTGATTCATGTGAGAAACTGCAGAAGCTGGTGACAGAGTTTGGTAAAGTGTGTGAAAGAAGAAAGTTAAGAGTAAATGTGAATAAGAGCAAGGTTATTAGGTACAGTAGGGTTGAGGGTCAATTCAATTGGGAGGTGAGTTTGAATGGAGAAAAACTGGAGGAAGTGAAGTGTTTTAGATATCTGGGAGTGGATCTGGCAGCAGATGGAACCATGGAAGCGGAAGTGGATCATAGGGTGGGGGAGGGGGCGAAAATTCTGGGAGCCTTGAAGAATGTGTGGAAGTCAAGAACATTATCTCGGAAAGCAAAAATGGGTATGTTTGAAGGAATAGTGGTTCCAACAATGTTGTATGGTTGCGAGGCGTGGACTATGGATAGAGTTGTGCGCAGGAGGATGGATGTGCTGGAAATGAGATGTTTGAGGACAATATGTGGTGTGAGGTGGTTTGATCGAGTAAGTAACGTAAGGGTAAGAGAGATGTGTGGAAATAAAAAGAGCGTGGTTGAGAGAGCAGAAGAGGGTGTTTTGAAATGGTTTGGTCACATGGAGAGAATGAGTGAGGAAAGATTGACCAAGAGGATATATGTGTCGGAGGTGGAGGGAACGAGGAGAAGAGGGAGACCAAATTGGAGGTGGAAAGATGGAGTGAAAAAGATTTTGTGTGATCGGGGCCTGAACATGCAGGAGGGTGAAAGGAGGGCAAAGAATAGAGTGAATTGGAGCGATGTGGTATACCGGGGTTGACGTGCTGTCAGTGGATTGAATCAAGGCATGTGAAGCGTCTGGGGTAAACCATGGAAAGCTGTGTAGATATGTATATTTGCGTGTGTGGACGTATGTATATACATGTGTATGGGGGGGGTTGGGCCATTTCTTTCGTCTGTTTCCTTGCGCTACCTCGCAAACGCGGGAGACAGCGACAAAGTATAATAAAATATATATATATATATATATATATATATATATATATATACGTTGAGATGTATAGGTATATGTATTTGCGTGTGTGGACATGTATGTATATACATGTGTATGTGGGTGGGTTAGGCCATTCTCTTGTCTATTTCCCTGCGCTACCTCACTAACGCGGGAGACAGCAACAAAGCAAAATAGATAGATAAATAACTGAAAAGCCATGGTGACATCACACAGCTCTTCCTTGCACCTACATGTATACCAAGACTTTCACTCAGGTCTCCATCCACTCATGCATTTGCTCCTCTATAGAAGGCTTTTACATCATCCAACAGTATTCCTCATGCCATATATCCTTAACACATCCCACAAAGCATTCCACTTAACTCTGTCATACGCTTTCTTCACATCCATAAAAGCTGCAGACAACTTCTTACCTTTCATTCATTACTTTTCCACAGTCATCTTTACTTTAAAAATCTGATCCACACATCCCCTACCTTTCCTAAAACCCCTTGGTTCTTCACTTATTCAGCATTCAGTCTCCTCCATCACTGTCACTTAATATTCTTGGATACATTTTTCCTGGTGTACTTAATAGACTTATTCCCCTATAATGCTACATATATTCCAAACACCTTTTTCTTTAAATAAGGCACAATGATAGCTTTCACCCAATTTTTAGGTACAACCTTCAGTTTCCATGCTAAATTACAGAGATACATCCACTCTATCACACTTACAGCATTTCAGCTATAATCCCATCCACTCCAAGTGCATTTCCTACCTTCAGCCTCCTTATTACCTTTCTTACCTCTCTCTGAGCTGTAGGCCCCTGCACTTGTATCCTCTTCCTTCTTTCCTTCATATCCATGCATATAACAACTGCTGCCTCCCCTTCTCCCACATTCATCAGCTCTTCAAAATACTCTTTCCATCTTCCTTTCACTTCCTCCTTTTGATTTAGCAATTCCCCTTCCTTCTCATATTAGCATTTCCACTCTTACATCCACCTCTTTCCTTTTTCACCTCCTTCCAGTATAGTTTCTTATTATCCCAAAACTTTTCACTTGATTATCTTCCAAAATCTTCATTTTCTCTTTCTTTGCTTTCCTCTATCATATTTTGTAAACCTGGTTTAGTTTAGTGCCTCCAAGACGTATTTTCTACCCATCTCTTTATTGAAAATTCCACACAACTTTCCTCTCACCTTGAATGGGTCTGTAATTCCATCTTTTGACTGAATAAACAGTCTTGGTATTACTGTAACATTCATTCTTTCTTGGAAATCCCACATTACAAAAATAGCTAAGTCTTCCTCTAAGAAACTAGGAATCCTGTTTAGAAGTTGAAATTTCTTTTCTTCTGAACAGTATGCTGTGTTATACAAAGGATTGACCCATCCTTTTATGGATTACTGCTCTCTTATTTGGGGTGGCTTCAGCTCTGCATCCTTACTTGACAGAATTAAGTTGAAAGTGGTCTGAATTATAAGTCCCAGGCTAACTTCATAACTTGACCAGCTTGCCCAATGCCACAATGTTGGCTCGTTTTCCTTCTTCTTTAGGAACTACTTTGGTTTATGCTCCCGAGAGGTGGCTGTTTCTGTGTCCCCATCATTAGCTACACCACTCAATACTTGGCAAGCTTCTTTTCTCGTGATTACTTTGTGACCATTGGCAGCTCAAGGGTGTTCCAATATTTTAATGGCTTCTTTCCCAACTCCTTCAAGCTTTGGAACTCTCAACCCTCTCATGTCTTTCCTAGTAACTGTGACCTGGCACATTCTAAAAGACAGGTTTTCACATGTTAGATTCATAAATATTTTCCCTTGTCTCTGCTTTTTCACTCAAATTAACCTCTCTATGTTTCAATTAAGGCCTGGCTTTGATATGGACTTTTGTTCATGAGTGGAGCCTCCAATGTAAAAAAAGTACTGTAAGATAATTTTTCTTGAAGGTGTTTGATATTTGTTGTTTTATTTCCATACTGTTTTGTGGTAAGATGAGGCCAAGTAGTGATGGTGTATTTTCTCCCCTAGATCATCTGCTCTCCAAGCCATGGTGATATTGAAAGTTCTCCCATAAACATTCAAGGAACTTTTATCTCAATGTCTCACTGTATCCATGAGCATCTTAAGTTCTCCCAGTAGTTTCCCTGTAAATTAATTTCCTAATCATCAGTAATTTACCAACACCATTAAAAGAGTGACTTACCAACCTCCCTAACTGTCCTTATTGTTCCTTAATTGTTACAGTATTAGTGTCCTTATGCTCTGGGTCACTGCAGTTCTTTGGAAGGCTGTACTTTGTGATTTTTGAGTGGTTGAGTTAACTTTATCTAGTGTGTCTCTAACCCTTGTTAAGTTAACTTTATCTAGTGTGTCTCTAACCCTATATACACATTAAAAACCGTCCAGCTAAACTTGTGAAAATTCAACTTTTAAGATTTCCTTGTCTGAATTTCACTAATACTTGTGATGTCAGACTATCTGATTCATGTAATTATTTTAGGAAAGGAGTAATGATGACAGATAGACTGTTTAATGTAATCCTTGATTGCACTGTCATTCTTGCTCCTTCATCTTTCTTATATTTTTCTACAAACCTCCTTTTACAGTGTGAGATTTCTGTGTCCATCTGTGTTTCTAGATATCTTTTTGCTTGAAAATATAATGCAACTCTTTTTGAATGGTGTAGAACATGTTTATTAGTATAAACATCAAGAAAATACTTGTAGTGCATAAAATGAATGGAGAAAAAGAAATGAATGTGGTGGAAATGAGAATATGTGCAGACTGTGACACCTTACATGCATATTGCTTGAACCATAAATGCCAAATAGACTGGATGAAAGAGATGATAAGTACATTTTATTTTACAGAATTTCAAGTGATTTTAAAGTTAATAGACTTACAACTTGGAAGTAAAAGTGCTTTATTTACTAATGGTATATCCACCAGTGGCTATTTCAGCCATAGACTTGATGTGGGGATGCTGTAATTTTTGAATTGATGGAGTTTAAAGTTTGCATATGAATTTTTAACTTTTTCAGTAAAAGTTTGCTTTAAAGTGTCAAGGTATGAAAGTTTATGTCTAAAAGGTTTATTTCATGTTATTTTATTGGTCTGTTAAATGGTGGAAATTAAATTCTCATGTCATAATGACAGATGTTGAATACCATATACAGTACAAATGACAGAAATTGAATACAGAATATAATAGAGTATTTAAATGATTATTTTGTGTAAAGAGCAGCTACTGTGAAGAATTTTGATTCTTTACAAAGTAATGACATTATAGATTTATCCCTAATAATTTATATTTATTTATTTTGCTTTGTCATTGTCTCCCGGGTTAGCGAGGTAGCGCAAGGAAACAGACGAAAGAATGGCCCAACCCACCCACATACACATGTATATACATACACGTCCACACACGCAAATATACATACCTATACATCTCAACGTATACATATATATATATATATATACACACACAGACATATACATATATACACATGTACATAATTCATACTGTCTGCCTTTATTCATTCCCGTCACCACCTCGCCACACATGAAATAACCCCCTCCCCCCTCATGTGCATGAGGTAGTGCTAGGAAAAGACAACAAAGGTCCCATTCATTTACACTCAGTCTCTAGCTGTCATGTAATAATGCACTGAAACCACAGCTCACTTTCCACAACCAGGCCCCTCAGAACTTTCCATGGTTTACCCCAGATGCTTCACATGCCCTGGTTCAATCCATTGACAGCACGTCGACCCGGTATACCACATCGTTCCAATTCACTCTATTCCTTGCATGCCTTTCACCCTCCTGCATGTTCAGGCCCTGGTCACTCAATATGTAATATGTAATATGTAAGCATATAATGCCTTTTATTGTTCATTGGCTCCATGAAAAAATTATTAGGTAATTGCTATTTCATTTTCAGTAGGCTTGGCTTGATTTGGTGATCATACTGTAAGGAAGTCTAAAGTCAAATAAAAGGTTAGTGATTAGAGCTATGGTAAGCTTTTAACAGCTTCGGGAGTACAGCATTTGTGTAGTTTGACAATCGAAAAAATGGGAAACTTACTGAGTAAGATGAAATGAAGATGAGTGATCAAAGCTACTGTAAACCTTTCAGCAGTGAGAAGACAGCATTTATGAAGTTTGGTGATGGGAAAAATGGAAAGCCTGCTGAGTATTTGGACTGAAGATTAGAACCAAAGGAGAATTTCTTTAATTATTGTAACAATTCAAGAGAAAGCTAGGATTCTCTTTAATGATGGAATAAAGAGGATGAATCATCGACCAATGAAAATTTTGAGGCAAATTCTGTCTGGTTTGATCATCTTAAGAAAAGGGATAATTTATACATAATGTGTATCACTGCTACCAAGTATGAGTGATGATACTTGTACAGATACACTCCATTGTCCTCCCTATAACAATTAATCCTCAACAAACTCATCAAAAATGCCACCCTTAATAAGCAAGGCATGTGAATGGGAAGTGCATAAGGTGTGAAAATGGGTGATACCTCCATGAATGCAACAACTACGTCCAAGAACAACTTACCACAAACATACATCTGTAGATTTGGATGTTATATTGTGAAACCTTAACAGAAAATATGATGAAGGCTTGAGGTGGAGGTGGTCTTGGCTATAGCCACGTATTTCCCACCAACATCAAACCTAAGGACCTCCAATTTTACATTAAAAGTTTTAGCCTTTTATATTTGATTCCCCTGATTACCATTATTATTTTTAGCAAACATACTGAAATCATTGATTATGTAGACAATCCATGAGGAGTGCATAGCATAGATTTGTTTACAAGCTGACCAACACTGGATGTGATATTTTTCTTGAAATCATCATAAAATTCATGAATACTGAAAAATCACATGGCATGTACTGAAAGTTTTTTTATTAAAGAAAAAGACTAAGCAGGGACTTACTGTTGTAGAAAATGAGGAAAAGAGAGTAGTTTTTGATTGCATGATAGAGGAAAAATGATTGGAAAAAAAAATTAAGTGAATCTGACACCACAGTAGATAGTTTTCCTAACTCCTACGACCAGAGCATTCAGAATGACTGAGGTGGGACTTGTACAAGGATACCACACAGTGTTATCAGGTGTGAGCCATATTATCTTCAAATAAAGGGAATTATTGTTGTCAAGAAACTGTTTAAGTGAATTAGGTTAACATGCAATAGAAGGTAGATTTATTGCAGAAAATGTTAGTGGGACATCAGTAAAGTGCCTGTGTGAGATGTACATCATTGAGTCACAGATGTGACCAACCAAAAGCCATAGAAATCCTGAATGTGGCATTGGTGTGGTGTGGAGGTTTCTGGATAAAAGAGGTTTCATCTGCATTTTCATACTTTAGGATCTTTGATTGCTGCAAGGGACTTTTAATGAGGGGGATATTGACTTCCTCAGAGTTGCAGGGTGTAGTATTTTAATTGTGGATGGAGTTTATTTTTAGTAAAGTTAATGGAAACAGAGATTGTCAGTCTTAGAAATATGCAAAATAGTGTATCATGTCATAATTTGCTGTGGGGTCATAGAAACCCATTTAGTTAGTTTTGAAAATATCTAACTGCTAGTAACAATGTTAGCACCACCCTCCCATTTAGCTTCCTAGAACCTCCCATCAAGTGTACATGTAGCTCAGCTTAGTAACTTGCTAACTGCGAAGGAAGACAATTGCCATTTTTCCACACATGGGGTTGTTCACTTCATGCTGTGCTAAACAAGTAGCATCCCTGACCAGTCTTGCACACTGTACAGTTTTGTGTTGATTGCTCTGCTGAGCTTGTAAGTGATGAGGATGGAGTAAAATAAAGAAAAGCCTTTATCAGTGAAAAATTTGGGTAGAACAGCATACCCATAATTAAATCAGTTTTAGTGTATTAATCTATTTTTAACATACAATAAATTGTCTAGCCCTATTCATAATGTTTTTCATTATTTCCATACATAATTATGGTGTTAACTACAATAAGATCTCTTCATTGTTAAGCAAACTAAAAGACATAATGAAATATTACAGATCATTGAACGTTGATAAAGAATTGGAAGGAGTGTATCCCCTCCACACTAATCATTTCCCAATGTCTCACCACACTAACGCAGGGTTAAGGGTTAACATAAATCATACATCAAAGTGCAGATTTTCTGTGATACGTTTATGGTGCTTTATACTATTTCCCTTTAGGATGGCATGATATTTACTGGTGACAGTAATGGAATCAGGTTTATCTGTTATCTTTATCCTGTTCCACTTTATTTAGGCTGGAACAAGAAAAGTCTTCATTTGCTCATATTCTGTCATATGTACTGCAGCAAATCCAAAACCATGTCCCATAGCCCTTTCTTTGGTTTCACCCAATCCTCAGGCACAACCTTCTGTTTCTGTGCTAAATTACATATCGTATGCATCCACTTTCTCACATGCTCTCCTCCATACTTCAGCATTTCAGCTATAATCCCATCCACACCAGGTAATTTTTCTACCTACAGTCTCATTGTAGACCATTTTACCCCCCTTCTTGCCATAGGTCCTTGCTCTTCCTTCCATCCCCCATGCCCATACATGTAACAACTGCTTCCTTACCTTCTCCCATATTCATTAGTTCTTCAGTATACTTTTTTCATCTTCCTTTTTCTTCATTCTTTTGATTCATTTTTCACTTCATTCTTTTGATTCAGTATCTCCCTTACTTTTCACATTAATATTTCCACTCTCACATGCACCTATTTTTTTTCCACCTCCTTCCAGTACAATTTCTTATTTTCCCTAGACTTTTCATTTAACTTTTTTTTAAAGTCCTTATCTGCGTTTTCTTTGTTTTCCTTTATCAGCTTCTTAACATTCCACCTACATATCTTACGTCCTCCTTTACTGAACTTCTCTTGTACATTCCTTTTGAGCAGTCTACTATATTCCTTTCTGTTCTTTTCCGCAGCATTTCTAATTTCATTTGGCCAGTGTACGTTTCCTTTTTATTTCTATATTTCATGATGTTATATCCTGCGACAAATTCTACAACCTTTAACCATCTTTCTCAAAAGATTTTAAACTCCTCATTCACACATTACTGCATCCCTGCATTTACTTCCCTTCCAATAAACTTTCGGTCATCCTCCTTTCATACTCCTTGCATTCTTTCTCGTTCATCTTTTTGCATGCCAACACTTTTAACTCTCCAATCTTTCATACACTATACCTCTACTTCTCCATGATCCTCACCCCCACAAGAACTACGGAATGGTCAGAGCCTCCAGAGATTCCTCTCACAACTTTAGCACAACCTTTCTCAACATTTCATCCACTGACACTTAGTCAAATCCTTTTGCTCTTCTCTTCATCATTTCTCATCCATGTATATATGTGTGGATCATCTTGTGCTGAAAAAAGGTATTTGCAAGGAATTAACCCCTCTCAATATAGATGTCCACAAAATCCTCCCCTCTCGTTTTTTTTTTAATTTTCCAAAAGAAGGAACAGAGAAGGGGGCTAGGTGAGGATATTGCCCCAAAGGCCCAGTCCTCTGTTCTTAACGCTACCTCGCTAACGTGGGAAATGGCAAATAGTTTGAAAAAAAAAAATAACTTCCATTCACATTTACTTAAGGCACTCCACATTAATTACTTTTTCATCAATTTCACTACATCTAACTCGAATTTATACTCATCTTTACCTTCACAGATGGTGAGCTCCTTTTCCACACACACACTCCGTGCACAAAGGACTTTTGCCTCCCTCAACCACCTTGCTGCTCACGTCATTTCCCATAGTGCCATAGCCACCATCAGGTACCTCATGAATTCACTTATTGTAGGGTCTCCCCATTCAGACTCAGACCATCCTTTCTTTCCTTCTTTTAAATCTTATCTCTTTACCTTTAGATTTGTTAACCCTCAACTTCTTCCTCTAACACATTCTCCCAAACTCAAATACCAGCTTTTGCAGTTACTCATTTGAGTGTGTCATGTCACTTACAAACAACAACTGACTTACCTTCCAGGCCTCCCCACCCCAAGCTTACTGTAGTCCCACCTTCCTCACCGCTCAAGCCATAAGTAGATTATAAATATGAAAACTGTACGAGATAAGGATGAAATGAAGCTTTTTTGCAGAATTTTGAAAGACTGTATAAACAGTTTTGAGAGTGAGACAAACATGGTCATATTGGGTGATATGAATGCAAAAGTGGGAAGTAACGAAATTGGTGAGATGATTGGTAAATGAGAATGGAAGTTATGTCGTGATTGTTAGTACTAAGAGGGGTTTATTCCTTGCGAACACCATTTTTCAGTGCATCATGAGCCACAGATGTACATGGATGAGGAATGACAGAAGAGAAGAGCAAAAGGCTTGACTATGTGGCAGTGGATGAAAGATTGAGAAAGGTCATGCTAGATGTAAGAAGATTTTCTGGAGACTCTGACCATTTTGCAGTTCTTTTTGGGATGAGGATCAGGGAGAAGTGTAGGTATAGTATAAAGTAGAATGGAGAGGTAAAAATGTTGGCGAGATGAATCAGAAAAAATGCAGGAGTATGAAAGGAAGGGAACTGGAGGCTTAGATGGAAGTGCAGTGAATGTAGGAATGTAGTCATGTGTGAATGAGGTGTTTAAAATGATTAGAGAAATAGTATTAAAGGTTTTAGCATTAGTAGTTGGATACAAGGTAGTGAGATATAAGAATAAAAAGGGCAATGCATGGTGGACAAGAGATTAGAAATGCTGTGCGAGAGAAAAGAAAGGCAAATGGTAGATTGCTCGATGGGAATGAACCAGTAGAAGTTCAACAGAGGAAGAGGGAAGAATATAAGATATGTAAGTGGAATGTTAAGAATCTGATAGGGGATAGCACAGAAAGAGTAGATTAAGATTTTGGTAGAAAGTTGCATGAAGAGTTTTGACATAAGAAACTAAACTGGAACAAGGTGGAAAACAAGAAAGAGGTGGATGTAAGAGTGGAAATTTTAATGCAAGAAGTAAGGAAGGGGAATTACTGAATCAAAAGGAGGAAGGGAAAGGAAGATTGAAAGAGTATTTTGAAAAACTGATGAAGGTGGGGGGATGGGAGGCAGTAGTTGTTACATGCATGTGTATAAAGGATGGAAGGAAGATGATACAAGAGTAAGAGCCTTTTGCAAAATGGGAGGTAAGAAGGTCAATAAGGAGGCTGAAGGTAGGAAAGGCACCTGCAGTGGATGGGATTATGGCTGAAATACTGAAGTATGGAGGAGAAAGTGTGTTAGAGTGGATGCATCTCTTAATTTAGCTTGGAAACAGAAGGTTGTGCCTGAGGATTGGGTGAAAGCTATTATTGTTCCTTTATTCAAAGGAAAAGGTGCTAAGGATATATGTAGCAAATATAGGGGAATAAGTCTGTTAAGTTTACCAGGAAAAGTGTAGGCAAGAATGTTAATCAGTAGAGAGATGGAAGTGACTGGAGAGCAAGAGGGTTTTAGGAAAAGTAGGGGATATGTTGATCAGATTTTTATGGCAAAGATGACTTTGGAAAAGTATTTAGCAAAAGGTAAGAAGTTTTCTGCAGCTTTTATGGATCTGGAGGAAGCATGTGACAGGGTTTAATAGAATGCTTTACGAGATGTGTTAAGGATATACGGGGACAACTGTTGGATAGTATGAAAGCCTTCTATAGAGGAGTAAATGCATGTGTAAAGTGGATGGAGTGTTGAATGAAAGTTTTGGTGTACATGTAGGTGTGAGGCAGGGCTGTGTGATGTCACCATGGCTTTTTAATATATATTTATATATATATGGAGGGAGTGATGAGAGTTGAAAGTAAAACTGGGGAAAAGGGGTGCAGAGATGGAGTGTGACCCTGAGATATGGTGCATAATGGCAGACCTGTTTGTTGATGATACTGTGTTGTTTGCTGAGAGTAAAGATGAGTTACAGAATGTTGTAAGTGTGTTTTATGATGTGTACATGCATAGGCAATTAAAGATGAATGCAAGTAAAAGTAAAG
Organism: Panulirus ornatus; assembly: GCF_036320965.1. NCBI lineage: Eukaryota > Metazoa > Arthropoda > Malacostraca > Decapoda > Palinuridae > Panulirus > Panulirus ornatus. Next base: position 75,421,613 of record NC_092225.1, on the reverse strand, counting down.
CAATGGTATTTGAAAGGAAATGGAGTGAAAGTATAAATTTTGTAAGACCCCATAGAGTGAAAGAAGAAAGTGTATGTAATTGTGCTTTGGAAATGGGGGATGAAAGAGTGGAAGAAGTTAGAGAATTTAAGTATTTAGGAGCTTTCTTCAGTAAGTTTGGTGATATGGAAGGAGAGATAAGGGAGAGAGCAGCACAGGGAAGAAGGGTCATTGGGTCCCTTAATAGAAAATGAAGGGTAGAAGTGTGAGTATGGAAGTGAAATGATTAAGGGACAGCATGGTCCTCCCAACCCTGAACTGTGCAGCCAAAATATGGACTTGGAATGAATCATAGAGGTCAAGAATACAAGCTGTTTAAATGAGCCATATAAGAAGAGCATGTGTTGTAACTAGTTGGAATGAAGAAAGAAATGAAGGGGTGTATGAGAGATGTGGTATGGCAGGGAATTCAAAGGAAATGGATTGTGGAGTAGTAGAATGGGTGAAAGGTAATACTTTGAGATGCTTGGTCATGTAGAAAGACTGCAAGATTGGGAGTTTACAAGGAGTGTATGATAGTATAATTAAAGAAGTTTGTGTGAGAGGAAGTCCACCTGTGACATGGACAAATAGGTTGAACTAATACTGGAAGGAGAAAAATGGTGGAAGAATGTGTGGAATGGTGTATTCAAGGAAGGCATGCAAGGACACTGATAAGTGGAGGTTTTTCCCATTGCCATCCCTTGTTGGGAGTTCCCAGAGTGAATGGGTGTCAGAGATTAAGATAGATTGTGACATCACACATCCTTGATGTAGACCCCTTGTCACCTGAAACCACTCACCCTCTTCCCTCCGTACATGCACATGTTTCCTAATCTCTTGATGAAAACCCCACTGCATCTACTAGCTTTCCTTGCATGACACACATTTGTAGCATGTCCCACAAGGCATCTATGCCAACCCTTTCATTAGTTTTCTCCAGTCCATAAATGCCACATATCATCTGTTCTCTCTCTCCAAGAATTTCTCTCACAAAATTTTGAATGCAAACACCTGGTCCACACATCCTCTACCACCTCTGAAGCCATGTTCCTCTACCTCAGTCACATGTTTTGTGCATGCCAACACCTTCTCAATCACCACTTTCTAGTAGAACTTACAAGTTTACAGAGCAGAACTGTACACATGTAATTCAAACAGATACTTTTTCCCATCTGTTTTTATGTAATGATATCATACAGGCATTCTTCTAGTCCTCAGCCACCTCAGTTGGGCCATACATACACTGAAATACCCTTCCTAATCAATCAACAGCATTGTCACCCTCTTTCTTGAGCAATTAGATTGTAATCCACTTGCTATAGCTGCTTTGACACACTTGATCTTATACAAAACTTTCACTGCCAGTTCTTTTTTCACCAAACCATGCACTATAACACTCTTGCTTCATGTACTTTCTTCCCAGCACCCATCATGTACCACTCTATGATCTAGTTCCTTCAACAGTCCTTCAAAATATTCATTCCATCTCCCCTTTACCTCTTCTCTGCCTGTTACTATTTCCCCATCTGCTCCATCCATTGCAGCTTCCATTTGTCCTCCTGTTCTCTCACTATTCACCTTTGAAAAGATTTTCTTAATCTCCCTGAAGTCTTTTGATAATCTCTTACCCCATATCTCATTTGCCCTTATTTTCAGCCCTCACATCTTCCTCTTGACGTGTTGCTTTCTTGTGTATATCATCCATTCACTTGCACTCCTTCCCTGCGGGTAGCTCCCTAACGCCTCTCTTTTCTCTTCCACTATCAACTTACTCATCTCACTACTCATTACCCATTCTTACATCCCCACACCCACATTCCACGTACTGTGCCACACACTTCCCCCACACATTTGATCAGTGCTTCCTTTAATACCATTCATTTTATGACAGTTTCCTGGTTCATTTTCTCTCACCTTATGTCTCTCTTGACCCAATCTCTCTTAGTGTCTCTGCACACAATCCTGTTTTCTAAGCGTATTTACCACCCTCCTCCTTCCCATGTCATTTAGTCTTTTCCAAAAGCTACTTCTACCTTTGATACTCACCTCTACCAAGAAATGATCAGACATCCCACCAGCTGCCCCTTTCAGCATTTTAACATCTGTCAATTTCACCTTTGCACTCTTGTTGTTTAGCACATACATCGGGTCCCTGCTTAACTTTGAGGATGCATTCCCTCATGTACACACCAGGTAGCTGATCACATTTTACCTCAAGATTCATTTTGGGTGGGTTATGCTTCTGAGGGATTTTTCTTAAACTATTTTTCACACAGAAATGTGAAAAAATGTCACAAGCATGTAGTACTGTTCAGAGACATTATTGAGGTAGTTGATAATTAAACAAAAAATAAATCACAGAATAGTGTATTTAAGTCTAATATATATTATCCAACACTACAACACAGACAGGGATATCTACCCGCCCTCCGACCCGTTTTTATCACTTGTTCACGACATTAATAAGACAAATCCATTCACAGTGCACCCAATTACACAAACTGATAAATGTAAACATAATATATGTATATTGTATGAAAACAATAGAAAAGATGACAAAAGCATTCACTGTATCTCTTACTAACATAGATTCTGTCACATTTATGGTGAACAGTAATTGAATAAGATGTGATATGTTTACACCAAATGTAAGATAGGTTTATACAATAACAACCAATCAAAGGTCCTGTACCAGTGGAGCGAGTAAGTGGGAAGATCATGGTGGTAATTCCATTACTGCCAGCCTCCCCTTTGTAACTTTACAATGATCAATTCTTTCATGTTTTTGGTGAACTTTAATAATATACTTATTTCCTATCCCAGTAGTCCCTTCTGTTTCATGAAACTCTGCAGCAGGAAGCCAGTGACATCCACTGGGCAGGCCCATAAGTCGTATCGTATAGTGATGTGTGTGTATCTTTGTGGGGAGAGTGTGGGACAACAGATTTGTAAGCATTCGATATCTTAATTGTGTTTTTGCATCGTGGGCATGGATAGTCATGGGATGTGTGAATCAGTGTTCGTAGTGATCTAGGAATGTGTAAGGTCCAGAGCCTAGATAGGACAATGTAACTTAAGTTTGTCTGGGAAGTATGGTGTCAGATGGATGTATGTCTGGTAGCAGTATTTAAGTCTGAGTTGGGAGGGCAGTTATTTAGTGTTTGTCGGGTCATTTCTGTTTTCATGTGTTTTGGCAGTGTTACGTTTCTTAGGGTTGGGGAATCTTTGAATAGATGTTGTTGAATTGTGTGGAAGGGGTAGTATTTTATTTCTTCTTGTGGTTGGATGGTTAGTTATGAAATCATGTGAGTTAGAGGCATCTAGTGCTGTTGCAAAGAATTGAGTGCTGATTATATTGAAGTGGGATTATATTGGGAGGATCTTTGTTTCTTAGTGATTGTTTTGAGTGCTTTGTTTCATGTGGTGTGCAGTAGTGGTTTATTTGTTTCTGAGAGGGTGGAATACCAAGTGGATGAGGCATAGTTAAAAGTGAAGTGGATAAATAGTTGTAGAGGATGCTAAGGAAATCTTTTCCTTGTTCTGGTGCAAGTTTGTGTTCTTAGGGCACTTGTATGTTGCTTTTGTGTTATTGGTGTTGAGAGTGAATGTTGTGTGTGTTTCTTATATCATGCCTAGAATGGTTGGTGATTTGTTCAGAGGGTGTAATTGACCATTTAAGATGACTGGAGGGTGTGAGATGGATTCAAGTCATTTTGGGGTTAAAAGAGTGATTCAAGACTTCTTTAGAGATGCAGACATTTAATTCTAAATGAGCCATTATTCCAGCTGTAGAAAGTAGTGGTGCATATTTGTTGTTGTAATTGTGGTATCGAGGCATTATGATGTGATTGTGAGGTCATTATGTCAAAATATTGAACATGAAATTAATTAAAGGAAAAGATGTACACAATATTAACCAATTGAAGAATTCAGTGGAAGTAAGTGGCAATGTTAGGAGTGAATGTCATTTGTATCTTATGTAATGCTTAGAATGGTTGATATATTGTTCAGAGGGAGTAATTGTCTATTTAAGGAGACTGGAGGGTGTGAGATGGATTTGTGTATGTCTAGGGTTAAACGAGCAATTCAAGACATCTCTGGAGATGCAGACATTTAATTTTAGGTGAGACATTGTACCAGTTGTGTAATGTGTAATGGAGTTGTGTATGTTAGTTGTTACTATGTTGTTGGGATGTTATAACTTGATCTTGAGGTCATTTGTATATGATGAAAAAATACTGAACATAGAAATGTAAAAGGTAGAAGTATATATAATATTAACCAAGTGAAGAAGCCGGCATGAGTAAATGGTGGTTTTTATTTCACCACCCACCCGCTGCAAAATAAAGCAGACTCATATTGCATGTTTCCAAGTCAGAAACTTAGTAGAAGGAGCTGTGACTTAATTTACATTTCAACCTCACTCAATGTGTTGGCTGACTTCTCTTTGCGAAATAGATTATCATTTTTATTGAATGTAAATTTGGTGGATTCCATATTACTGAGAAAAAGAAGTGACTCCCCAATTGCCTGCCTTCCCTGTCACCACAACCTAAAGTTTTCCCTTCATCCTCACTTGTAAAATAGAATATCCTTTTAACAATAGATATGGCTGATCCCATATCAGTGAGACTATGACTTGACTGTATATTGTATATGCTTTCTCTTGTATATTTGGTATCCACCTTTTTTTAACCAGGTTTTTCCAATCACCAGTTCTTTTTCAGCACACTGCTTGACATTATGTTCAACATTTTCATTAATATTGGACATCTCATGTTCCCCAGTAATATGATATACTCAACTCCACATCACCCACTTTTGCATTGAAATTTCTTGCCATTAGTGTTCGATGCATTGCATCAAAATGTTGAAGCACCCATTCAGCTCCTTCCAAGATATTTGTCTCTCTTCCTCATTTCTCTTACTACCAGGTACATAAGCACTGACAGTCACCCACCATATTGGTCTGGAACTCTTTTCTTTACATTCCTTATGACATTCTCTTAACTACTTCAAAAATGAAAGAAAAAAGAGCTAGTCTTCCTTCACTCTCTCCATCACACTTACCTTAAGTATTTCAGTGAAATTCATTATAATTCATACTTATTCAAATATTTAAGATTAAATTTAAATCCATTGGCATTTCAGTGAATAAGTTAAGAGGAGCTTTTCTTATATTTTTTTAATAGTAATGTTTACTGTGTCCATCAGGGAAGTGTGAATACTGACTCACCCTCCATTGAGGGTCTGCCGCCAGTGTACCCACAGTCAGCACTTAATGCCACTCAGACAGCTATTGGTGGCATACCTCTCACAATGGTTGGATCAAATTCAGTTGAAGGAGTCATTCCTATGACTCATGGAGAAGGACTTAGTACTGCAACAGATGGGTCCGTAAACACAAGTATGATGTTGCCACAGACAGTAAGATTACCTGGAGGTGAAACTGTAGCATTAGTTACACCAGTTATGATGGATCCTGGATGTGCTCCATCACTTGGTTATCCAACTGTTGTTCCCTTCAGTCTTGACCAAACCTCTGCATCTGCTACACTGGGTACTGAAGGTTATGTGTGGAGACCAGCAGGCGTGTCTCCTGTTCCTGCCCAGAGTACTGTTCCTTTGTCCCGCACACCATCTGTAAAGGATTCTGAAGACCATGGTGAAACGAAGCAGACTCGTATTGCACGTTTTCAAGTCACAAAAGTGGTTGAAGAAGCCGTAAGAAGAGGTAAGCATATGTTGATTTAGTTCCTGAAAGGTAGTCCTCTTTCATTTTTTTCTTGCATCACTCTAGATATTACTGCTTTACACTTTTCACATATTACCACAACTCCAGTTTCATTGGTAGTGCAACTCCTTCCTTTTTTCTCTCCATTACTGTAACCCCAGGCCATTTCCAAGCAGCTCTTTCCCATTACCCTTGAGCTTTATTTCACTCAGAGCTAAAACATCCATCTCACACGTACTGTTGAAATGGTTTAGACATATGGAGAGAATGAGTGAGGAAAGGTTGACAAAGAGGATATACGTGTCAGAGGTGGAAGGAACAAGGAGAAGCAGGAAACTAAATTAGAGGTGGAAGGATGGAGTGAAAAAGATTTTGAGTGATCAGGGCCTGAACATACAGGAGGATCAGAGGCGTGTAAGGAATAGAGTGAATTGGAATGATGTCATATACCGGGGTTGACATGCTGTCACTTGACTGAACCAGGGCATGTGAAATGTTTGGGGTAAACCATGGAAAGGTCTGTGGGGCCTGGATATGTATAGGGAGCTGTGGTTTTGGTGCATTACATGTAACAGCTAGAGACTGAGTGTGAATGAATGTGGCCTTTTTGGTCTGTTTTCCTGCTGAAGTGGGGAGCAGTGATGCTGGGAATGGATTGAAGGCAAGCAAGTATGAATATGTACATGTGTATATATGTATATGTTGATATGTGTATGTATATGAATATATATGTACAAGTATGGCCCAACCCACCCACATACACATGTATATAAATAAACACCCACACACACACATATACATGCCTATACATTTCAACATATACATACATATACATACACAGACATATACAAATATACACATGTACATATTCATACATGCTGCCTTCATCCATTCCCACCGCCACCCTGTCACACATGAAATGGCACCCCCTCCCCGGGTGTGCGCAAGGTAGTGCTAGGAAAAGACAACAAAGGCCACATTCGTTCACACTTAGTCTCTAGCTGTCTTGTGTAATGCACTGAAGTCACAACTCCCTTTCCATGGTTTACCCCAGACGCTTCACATGCCCTGGTTCAATCGTTCAATCCATCGACAGCATGTCGACCCCTGTATACCACATCGTTCCAGTTCACTCTATTCCTTGCACGCCTTTCACCTTCCTGTATGTTCAGGCCGCGATCACTCAAAATCTTATTCACTCCATCCTTCCACCCCCAATTTGGTCTCCCACTTCTCCTTGTTCCCTCCACCTCTGATACATATATCCTCTTTGTCAATCTTTCTTCACTCATTCTCTCCATGTAACCAAACCATTTCAGTGCACCCTCTTCTGTGTGTGCATGTGTGCCTGTGTGTGTAAATATTAACCTGAACTTACTGACAGCCTCTCATATTTTGTAAGTACTCTGATTATTCAGAAAACAAGTTTAAAAACATTATGAATACATCAACAACCATGGGACAACTATGCACTATACCAGAGGCTAAGTATTTGCTACCCATGGAGTGATGACTGCTTGTGGCGTGAGAAGCGTGGGAGGTGGGCAGATTAGAAAGGGTAGTGAGTGGTGGGATGAAGAAGTAAGAGTATTAGTGAAAGAGAAGAGAGAGGCATTTGGACGATTTTTGCAGGGAAAAAATGCAAATGAGTGGGAGATGTATAAAAGAAAGAGGCAGGAGGTCAAGAGAAAGGTGCAAGAGGTGAAAAAGATGGCAAATGAGAGTTGGGGTGAGAGAGTATCATTAAAGTTTAGGGAGAATAAAAAGATGTTTTGGAAGGAGGTAAATAAAGTGCATAAGACAAGGGAGCAAATGGGAACTTCAGTGAAGGGGCTAATGGGGAGGTGATAACAAGTAGTGGTGATGTGAGAAGGAGATGGAGTGAGTATTTTGAAGGTTTGTTGAATGTGTTTGATGATAGAGTGGCAGATATAGGGTGTTTTGGTTGAGGTGGTGTGCAAAGTGAGAGGGTTAGGGAGGATGATTTGGTAAACAGAGAAGAGGTAGTAAAAGCTTTGCAGAACATGAAAGCCAGCAAGGCAGCGGGTTTGGATGGTATTGCTGTGGAATTTATTAAAAAAGGGGGTGACTGTATTGTTGACTAGTTGGTAAGGTTATTTAATGTATGTATGATTCATGGTGAGGTGCCTGAGGATTGGCAGAATGCTTGCATAGTGCCATTGTACAAAGGCAAAGGGGATAAGAGTGAGTGCTAAAATTACAGAGGTATAGGTTTGTTGAGTATTCCTGGTAAATTATATGGGAGGGTATTGATTGAGAGGGTGAAGGCATGTACAGAGCATCAGATTGGGGAAGAGCAGTGTGGTTTCAGAAGTGGTAGAGGGTGTGTGGATCAAGTGTTTGCTTTGAAGAATGTATGTGAGAAATAGAAAAACAAATGGATTTGTATGTAGCATTTATGGATCTGGAGAAGGCATATGATAGAGTTGATAGAGATGCTCTGTGGAAGGTATTAAGAATATATGGTGTGGGAGGCAAGTTGTTAGAAGCAGTGAAAAGTTTTCATAGAGGATGTTAGGCATGTGTACGTGTAGGAAGAGAGGAAAGTGATTGGTTCTCAGTGAATGTAGGTTTGCGGCAAGGGTGTGTGATGTCTCCATGGTTGTTTAATTTGTTTATGGATGGGGTTGTTAGGGAGGTGAATGCAAGAGTTTTGGAAAGAGGGGCAAGTATGAAGTCTGTTGTGGATGAGAGAGCTTGGGAAGTGAGTCAGTTGTTGTTCACTGATGATACAGCGCTGGTGGCTGATTCATGTGAGAAACTGCAAAAGCTGGTGACTGAGTTTGGTAAAGTGTGTGAAAGAAGAAAGTTAAGAGTAAATGTGAATAAGAGCAAGGTAATTAGGTACTGTAGGGTTGAGGGTCAAGTCAATTGGGAGGTAAGTTTGAATGGAGAAAAACTGGAGGAAGTAAAGTGTTTTAGATATCTGGGAGTGGATCTGGCAGCGGATGGAACGATGGAAGCGGAAGTGGATCATAGGGTGGGGGAGGGGGCGAAAATCCTGGGAGCCTTGAAGAATGTGTGGAAGTCGAGAACATTATCTCGGAAAGCAAAAATGGGTATGTTTGAAGGAATAGTGGTTCCAACAATGTTGTATGGTTGCGAGGCGTGGGCTATGGATAGAGTTGTGCGCAGGAGGGTGGATGTGCTGGAAATGAGATGTTTGAGGACAATGTGTGGTGTGAGGTGGTTTGATCGAGTAAGTAACGTAAGGGTAAGAGAGATGTGTGGAAATAAAAAGAGCGTGGTTGAGAGAGCAGAAGAGGGTGTTTTGAAATGGTTTGGGCACATGGAGAGAATGAGTGCGGAAAGATTTACCAAGAGGATATATGTGTCGGAGGTGGAGGGAACGAGGAGAAGTGGGAGACCAAATTGGAGGTGGAAAGATGGAGTGAAAAAGATTTTGAGTGATCGGGGCCTGAACATGCAGGAGGGTGAAAGGAGGGCAAAGAATAGAGTGAATTGGAGCGATGTTGTATACCGGGGTTGACGTGCTGTCAGTGGATTGAATCAAGGCATGTGTATGGGGGTGGGTTGGGCCATTTCTTTCGTCTGTTTCCTTGCGCTACCTCGCAAACGCGGGAGACAGCGACAAAGTAAAAAAAAAATATATATATATATATATATATATATATATATTTATATATATATATATATATATCCCCTGGGGATAGGGGAGAAAGAATACTTCCCACGTATTCCCTGCGTGTCGTAGAAGGCGACTAAAAGGGAAGGGAGCGGGGGGCTGGAAATCCTCCCCTCTCGTTTTTTTTTTTTTTTAATTTTCCAAAAGAGGGAACAGAGAAGGGGGCCAGGTGAGGATATTCCCTCAAAGGCCCAGTCCTCTGTTCTTAACGCTACCTCGCTATCGCGGGAAATGGCGAATAGTATGAAAAAAAAAAAAAAAAAAAAATATATATATATATATATATATATATATATATATATATATATATATATATATTCATTTATTTATTTTGCTTTGTCGCTGTCTCCCGCGTTAGCGAGGTAGCGCAAGGAAACAGACGAAAGAATGGCCCAACCCGCCCACGTACACATGTATATACATACACGTTCACACACGCAAATATTCATACCTATACATCTCAATGTACACATACATATACACACACAGACATATACATATATACACATGTACATAATTCATACCGTCTGCCTTTATTTGTTCCCATCGCCACCTCGCCACACATGGAATAACATACCCCTCCCCCCTCATGTGTGCGAGGTAGCGCTAGGAAAAGACACCAAAGGCCCCATTTGTTCACACTCAGTCTCTAGCTGTCATGTAATAATGCACCGAAACCACAGCTCCCTTTCCACATCCAAGCCCCACACAACTTTCCATGGTTTACCCCAGACGCTTCACATGCCCTGGTTCAATCCATTGACAGCACATCGACCCTGGTATACCACATCGTTCCAATTTACTCTATTCCTTGCATGCCTTTCACCCTTCTGCATGTTCAGGCCCCGATCACTCAAAATCTTTTTCACTCCATCTTTCCACCTCCAATTTGGTCTCCCACTTCTCGTTCCCTCCACCTCTGACACATATATCCTCTTGGTCAATCTTTCCTCACTCATTCTCTCCATGTGGCCAAACCATTTCAAAACACCCTCTTCTGATCTCTCAACCACACTCTTTTTATTTCCACACATCTCTCTTACCCTTACATTACTTACTCGATCAAACCACCTCACACCACATATTGTCCTCATACATCTCATTTCCAGCACATCCACCTCCTGCGCACAACTCTATCCATAGCCCACGCCTCGCAACCATACAACATTGTTGGAACCACTATTCCTTCAAACATACCCATTTTTGCTTTCCGAGATAATGTTCTCGACTTCCAAACATTCTTCAAGGCTCCAAGAATTTTCGCCCCCTCCCCAACCCTATGATTCACTTCCGCTTCCATGGTTCCATCTGCTGCCAGATCCACTCCCAGATATCTAAAACACTTTACTTCCTCCAGTTTTTCTTCATTCAAACTTATCTCCCAATTGACTTGATCCTCAACCCTACTGTACCTAATAACCTTGCTCTTATTCACATTTACTCTTAACTTTCTTCTTTCACACACTTTACCAAACTCAGTCACCAGCTTCTGCAGTTTCTCACATGAATCAGCCACCAGCGCTGTATCATCAGCGAACAACAACTGACTCACTTCCCAAGCTCTCTCATCCACAACAGACTGCATACTTGCCCCTCTTTCCAAAACCCTTGCATTCACCTCCCTAATAACCCCATCCATAAACAAATTAAACAACCACGGAGACATCACACACCCCTGCCACAAACCTACATTCATTGAGAACCAATCACTTTCCTCTCTTCCTACACGTACACATGCCTTACGTCCTCGATAAAAACTTTTCACTGCTTCTAACAACTTGCCTCCCACACCATATATTCTTAAAACCTTCCACAGAGCATCTCTATCAACTCTATCATATGCCTTCTCCAGATCCATAAATGCTACATACAAATCCATTTGTTTTTCAAAGTATTTCTCACATACATTCTTCAAAGCAAACACCTGATCCACACTCCTCTACCACTTGTGAAACCACACTGCTCTTCCCCAATCTGATGCTCTGTACATGCCTTCACCCTCTCAATCAATACCCTCCCATATAATTTACAAACTTATACCTCTGTAATTTGAGCACTCACTCTTATCCCCTTTGCCTTTGTACAATGGCACTATGCAAGCATTCCGCCAATCCTCAGGCACCTCACCATGAATCATACATACATTAAATAACCTTACCAACCAGTCAACAATACAGCCACCCCCTTTTTTAATAAATTCCACTGCAATACCATCCAAACCCACTGCCTTGCCGGCTTTCATCTTCCGTAAAGCTTTTACTACCTCTTCTCTATTTACCATATTTATATATATATGAATAAGAGCAAGGTTTTTAGGTTCAGTAGGGTTGAGGGACAAGTTAATTGGGAGGTAAGTTTGAATGGAGAAAAACTGTAGGAAGTGAAGTGTTTTAGATATCTGGAAGTGGGCTTAGCAGCAAATGGAACCATGGAAGCGGAAGTGAGTCACAGAGTGGGGGAGGGGGCGAAGGTTCTGGGAGCACTGAAGAATGTGTGGAAGGCGAGAACATTATCTCAGAGGGCAAAAATGGGTAAGTTCAAAGGAATAGTGGTTCCAACAATGTTATATGGTTGTGAGGCTTGGGCTATAGATGGAGTTGTGCGAAGGAGGGTGGATGTGTTATTGATAGGAGGCTGTTATTTCGCTGTATTAAACAATAGTGTGAGCGTATAAGTTCATTTCTTCATCTGTATTTGGTGCTGACTTTAGAAAAAGCCAACAGATATGGAAGATAAAAAACTTTTCCACTTAGTTCATGTTAGGGAAAATGTACTTTATACAACAGTTTTCAGCTTCCTATTTCCTGAGGAATTCTTTCCTCTCTATTTGTAGACACTTTCAAGCTATATCATTGTTCTCTTACTTTTTATGATAGAAGTACAAACTATAGTCATAGCACTCTGAAATTTTATTTTTATTCATGCATGAATTTATCTCAACAGCATCAGACACATCCACTTGCAGTAGTCCTGTAAGCTCTCCTGTACGTCGAGGACGGTTTGCAATCACAAAAGTAGCAGAGACAGCAGATTCTGCTGAGGGTGTCTCCGGAGGTCCTGTACTAACACCTGGGTTGCCAGAGTCTCACCCTCATTTGCTTCAGCGTGGTGATTCACAGGTTGGAAACATAGATATCTTGCTTTATTATGTTTAATGACTGCACTATGATGCTGTATTCTGTTTTATGACATCGCACTGTGATGCTCTTATTTTCCACTTTTTCTGAGTTAGATTTGCTAACCAGCATCCATTGCACATAATAGCTTATTCACTTGTCTATGTGTCCTTATTCATTAATGGTATTTTCACTCTTTTATTTTGCAGTGCGTAGTTCTTTGTATATTTTGCAGAAAAGGTCATAGACGAATAGATTGATATATTATTAGATAAATGAATAGGTATATCTATTAGTTTCCTGTTTTATATCATGCTATTCAGTTTACCAGCTGTAAATACTAGCAAATGAAGTGCCTGGCATATGAATTGTCTAGTTTTAAAGAAATTCTTATAAAGGTCCTTATGACAGCTCCCTATCTGAGTTAACTTCCAGTACCTTGTTTTGCAAATTCATTGCTGAATGATTGTTACAATAGTTAGCTTAATAGATTGGTGTTACTTTTATTTTTACAAACCTGTTTTACTTTGATGTTTAAGAATTTTATTCATCTATCTAGTATCATTAACTTTGGGAGTGTTCCTCAACCTATATGCAGTATGGTAATTGAAACATGAATTTCCAGACCAATATATGCTACTTTTTTTTTAACATTTGGCTCTGATCAATTCAGTCACTTTGTTTTTATTTTTTTCGTGGTCTGCCACTACCTCCTGTATCTCCATCTATACAGCTATTTTGGTTACCAATGTATCATATGCCATACATTCTGGATGGTATTGTTATCCATGCTTTGCCTTAATGATTTCTTCATGCCACATATCCCTCTTACCGCCATACTTGTTTCTTTAATTTTTTTTTCAATTCACAGATAAAACATTCCAACTTTTCATTTTAACAAGTCCTTGCCAATATATACCTGGATTTCACATCATTGCACTAATGCTACAAGTACTTCATGAGAGCTTTTATTTTCTGCGCTTGAATTTCGTATCCTCCAGAGCTTTCAATGTATGTCTAGTTCTTCAGCCTTGCAAATTTCCTCTTCCAACTTTGGTTTCTTATTATCATCTTTACTAGAAGTCACTCTGATGCACTTAAACTCATCCATAGCTTCCAGTTCTGTGAGCTATTTCTTACATGAATTGAATCCTGTTGCATTCTAAAATTGCTCTACAAGGCAGGTGAACTTGCAGAATTATAAAGTGTACAGAGATCTTTTTCAGCCCACATTTATGGGTAAAGGAACTGAATTACTAGGAATAGCTGAAATATCTGAAGCTTTACTCCCAGGAATACAGACTGAAGAGGTATAACATCACCTATACCCCGAAAATCCCATTAGCATGACTGGTTTGGAAGACAGTAAAATTCTTCCTCTGATATTCATAAACGCGTCATGCACAAAAAGAGAGAGTGCCTAAAACATCCAGTGCCTGAGATGCTTCAATGCCTTGCCAACTATCTTTAGAAACAGCACTGGATGCTCAGTAGAGAAGTTTAAGAATGCACTGGACAAATACCAGCAAAGTGTACCAGACCATCCAGGCTGGGTGTGGCTTTATAGGCCTGAGAGCTGTGGCTTCCAACATCTTGGATGATGAACAACCCAATCCAACAGCTAGGGTCCGGACTGGGGGGGGAGGGGGCATGAAGACTTCACCAGGTATTCATTCAAGGTAATATTGCATTGTCATATCACATTTCTTTCAAGACCGAAAATCTGACTTCTTTTTGTATTTACTTCAACATCCTTGCTTTACATATATCATAAAAGTTACCCTCCATTCTGTTCATGTGATTCAGCTGACAAAACTGCTTCATCTCCTTGCATTATATGTTCAGTATCATACTTGTATCACCTGACCTTCATGCATCCTAAATGAATGCAGAATGTTCTGTTAACTTTATCATATTCTTTTTCCTAAATCTATAAATATTGCTTACACTTTCTTCTTTCCTAGAATTTTCTCCACTTTCTGTGCAAAAATCAGGTCAGTACATCCTCTTGCCATCATAAATTCACTTGCTCTTCATGTACAAGGGGTTCACTTAAATCTTTTTAACATGAATCAACAATTGTATATTATTTTGTGTCTGCCATGCAAACTTATTCTTTTGTAATTCTTCCAATCACTTTTATGCATTTTACCTTAGTACAGTACGAGTAGGAAGAGAGGAAAGTGATTGTTTCCCAGTGAATGTTGGTTTGCAGCAGGGGTGCGTGATGTCTCCATGGTTGTTTAATTTGTTTAGGGAGGTGAATGCAAGAGTTTTGGAGAGAGGAGCAATTATGCAGTCTGTTGGGGATGAGAGGGCTTGGGAAGTGAGTCAGTTGTTGTTCACTGATGATACAGTGCTGGTGACTGATTTGGGTGAGAAACTGCAGAGGTTGGTGACTGAGTTTGGTAAAGTGTGTGAAAGAAGAAAGCTGAGAGTAAATGTCAATAAGAGCAAGGTTATCAGGTTCAGTAGGGTTGAGGGACAGGTAGATTAGGAGGTAAGTTTGAATGAAGAAAAACTGGAGGAAGTGAAGTGTTTTAGATATCTGAGAGTGGATTTGGCAGCAGATGGAACCATGGAAGTGGAAGTGAGTAACAGGGTGGGGGAGGGGTGAAGGTTGTGGGAGCGTTGAAGAACGTGTGTAAGGTGAGAACATTATCTTGGAAAGCAAAAATGGGTATGTTTGAAGGAATAGTGGTTCCAACAATGTTATATGGTTGTGAGGCATGGGCGATAGATAGGGTTGTGTGGAGGAGGATGGATGTGTTGGAAACGAGATGTTTGAGGGCAATATGTGGTGTGAGGTAGTTTGATCGAGTAAGTAATGTAAGAGTAAGAGAGATGTGTGGTAATAAAAAGAGTGTGGTTGAGAGAGCAGAAGAGGGTGTATTGAAATGGTTTGGTCACATGGAGAGAATGAGTGAGGAAAGATTGACAGAGAGGATATATTTGTCAAAGGTGGAGGGAATGAGGAGAAGTGGGAGACCAAATTGGAGGTGGAAGGATGGAGTGAAAAAGATTTTGAGCAATCGGTGCCTGAACATACAGGAGGGTGAAAGGTGTGCAAGGAATAGAGAGAATTGGAATGATGTGGTATACTGGGGTCGACGTGCTGTCAGTGGATTGAACCAGGGCATGTGAAGCGTCTGGGGTAAACCATGGAAAGTTTTGTTGGGCCTGGTTGTGAAAAGGGAGCTGTGGTTTCTATGCATTACACATGACATTTAGAGTCTGAGTGTGGACAAATGAGGCCTTTGTTGTCCTTTCCTAGCACTACCTCGCATGCATGTGGAGGGAGGGGGGGATGTCATTTCATGTGTGACGGGGTGGCAGCGGGAATGGATGAAGGCAGCATGTATGAATGTGTGCATGTGTATATGTGTATATCTGTGTATGTATATGTGCGTGTGTGGGCGTTTATGTATATGTATATATATATATATATATATATGTATGTTGTGGGTGGGTTGGGCCATTCTTTTGTCTGTTTCCTTGCGCCACCTCGCTAATGCAGGGGACAGCGACAAAGTATAATGAAAAAAAATAAATAACAGTACAGGGCAACAGTTTCTGCCATCATTGAATCACCTGACTTATTACCACTTAGCCATGCTTGCATACACAAATCCATTCAGTATCTATAATTCACTATCTCCTTCACCTTTTCTTTTGTACCCCTAGATTTTCCTTTAAGTTGGAAAATTATTATTTTTCATATCTCCTTATTTGTATTCTTTTCTCCGCAATATTTTTTCTGCTCTCTTCTTACCTTTAATCTTACTGTGCCAGTGATCATGTGTATTTTACTGTCATCTCCATTTAATTATTTTACTTTCTCAAGCTCATGGAAATTCCATTGTTTGTCACAAAATATCAAGGTACATCTCTGATCATTGGTCACCTAATTTGTCCATGCTGCTAAACTCAAACTTTTCCTTCTTCTTGGAGGCATGTCTGGTTGCAGTCCATCCCTAAGAAAGGAAACCATTCTGACCTCTTTCAACTGTCGCTCCATTGCTTTCATTTTTGCTATCCCAAAAGTCATTGAAACTCCTTAGCTCTCTCTTCTTCAGGCACTTGAAATTCCCTTTTCTTTTTTCATATCAGCTATATGACTTTCATGGTGTAAGATCTACCAGTTATTTCCTATCCTTTGTAACTCATCTCTAGTTCTCCTCCATCAGACATTTTTATGTCTCTTTTATCATGGCACTCAACTGTTCCAAAGTATTTGACGGTGTGTGGCATAAGTCTACTTTCTAAACTTCATCTCTTTCCTTTTCTCCTATTCCCTAATGTATACCTTCTCCTCTAGTTGATCCATTAAAGCATTATTGATGGAGCAACATCCCCCTCATTCCCTATCAACTGTGATGTCCCTCAGGGATTTGTCTATTCTATCTTTTTGTCTGTATTGCTGATGCCCATTACCTCTGGGAACTCCCATCAAGGTGTGGCCACAGCAAAAGACTCTCTATTTACCCCTAGTCCTTACATGACATGCCTCTCACACATATACCACATATATGCATTCTTCCACTATTTTTCTCCCTCTTGTATTCTTCCAGTCTGTTTCCCCATGTCACAAGTGGTCTTCCTCTCACACCAACCCCTTTAATCGTACAGTCATACACTCTCCTTGTAAACTCCCCATTTTGCATTCTTTCCTCATTCCCAAACCACCTCAGAATATTATGTTTCACCAACTCCACTACTCCACAATTCATTTCCTTTGTATTCCCTGCCATACCACATGTCTCATATGCCCCCACATTTCTTTCTTTATACCTTATGCTTCTCTCAAATAGCTCATTTTCACAGCCTGCATTCTTGACCTTTGTGACTCATTCTTTGTCCATGTTTTGGCTCCTTAGGTCAGGGTTGGCAGGACTATGCTGGCCCTTTATCCTCTCTTCATTCTCATTCATACACCTCTACCCTTCATTATTCTGTTGAAGGACCCAATGTCTCTTCTACCCTTTACTGCTGTCTCCCTTATTTCTCCCACCATATCATGAAACTTACCTGAGGTAGCTCCTGAATATTTCAGTTCTTTCACCTCTTCTAATCTTTTTCCCCCCATATCTGTAACACAGGTTAAGTACACTTTCTTCTTTCACTCTTTAGGACAGCATAGTACACTTCTTTCTTTCACTCTTAAGGACTTTACAAAATCTATACTTTCACTCTGTTTCCTTTCAAAAATCATTATTATACTTTTACCTGCTTACACATATAATGAAACACACTCACAACCTTCTGTAACTCCTTTTCACTCTTAGCGAACAACACGGTATCATCTGCAGACAGACTTGTCACTAGCTGCCATACCTCACCACCACACTTCATCTCTGCACCCCTTTGCTTGCATTCATCTCTACATCACTCCATCCACCTATATAATAAAAAGCCACAGTGACATCACACAGCCCTACTTACACCCACATGTATACCAGAACTTTTGCTCAACTCCTCATCTGCTCTTACATGTGCATTTGCAGTTTCTGTAGAAGGCTTTCAAATCATCCAGCAGTTGTCCCCCTACCCCATATATCCTTAACACATTCCATAAAGCATTCCACTTGACAGAACCTGCATACTGCTTCTTACCTTTTGGTATATACTTTTCCACGGTCATTCTCACTGCAAAAATCTGATCTACTCACCCCCCATGCTCCTCACTTATTCTGCATTCATTCACCTTCATCACTTTATTAATCAACACTTTTGCATACACTTTTCTTGGTATACTTAACAGACTTATACCCCTGTAATTGCTACAAACATTCTTAGCACCCTTTCCTTTGAATAAAGGAGCAATAATAGCTTTCACCCAGTCATCATGCACAACCTTTTACTTCCATGCTAAATTTCATATCAAATGCATCCACTGTATCAAACTTTCTCCTCCATGCTACTACATTTCAGTCATAATCCCATCCACATTAGATGCTTTTTCTACCTTCAGCCTCATTATCACCCTTTTTACCTCCCTTTTTGCTATAGGCCCCTGCAATTGTATCCTTTTTCTTCCGTTCTCCATACCAATGCAAAATACTTTCCATCTTCCTTTCACTTCCTCCTCTTGATTTAGCAGCTCCCCTACCTTACTTCTACCTCTTTCCTTTTTCACCTCCTTCCAGTCCGATCACCAGCTCTTTTATTGCTGAGCATTGCATGGTCTGTCTCGTGGTGGGGGCACACAAGCAGCCAGCTCTTGGAAGCAAATACCAAAGCAATACCTATAGAAGAGGGAAAGTGAACCAACATTATGGCATACAGCAAGGGGTTCAAGTTTGGATATTAGCCTGGGACAGTTTATAAGTCGGACCACTTTCACTCATCTTTGTTAGGTAAGAATACTGAGCTTGAACCACCTGAAATGTGAGAGCAGTACTCCATGCAAGGATGAATCAATCCCTGGTATGATCAGAACGACTTTCGAAGGGAATAACTTTCGACATCTAAACAGGACACCCAATTTCTTAGAGGCACACTTAGCTATTCCTTTTATGTGGAATTTCCAAAAAATAGTGGATGTTACAGTAATACCAAGTATGTTCATTTAGTCAAGAGGTGGAATTACAGGACTGTCAAAGGAGAGACAAGAGTTATGAGAAGTTTTCGATAAAAAGATGGGTAAAAATTTGGTCTTGGAAGCATTAACTTTAACAATATTATGTCTACCTCACTAAGGTATCCTGTCCATGTCTGAGTTTATTGAGGAAGCTGTGTCAAGCCAAGATGTGGATCAAGTGAGAGATGAGTGAGTAGAATTGAAGGATGTGGATGAGTGCAGTGTTTTGTCGTCATATGAGTGCATTGGATTATTTGTGGAGGAGAGGAAAACATTGTAAAAAAGGAGAAAAAGTGTAGGGGACAGGACAGAACCTTGAGGGACACCACTGTTGATGGAGAAAAGGGGTAGGCTGATTCATCAACAACCACAGAGATAGATTGGCTGGATAGGAAGCTAGATATGAAGAGCAAAGGGAGGAGGGGAAGCCAAAAGAGGGGAACTTAGAGATGAGACCCTGGTACTGCACCCTGTCAGAAGCTTTAGATATGTCAAAGGCAACTACACATGACTCCCCCAAATCTCTCAGGGATGAAGACCAGACATTAATAAGATCGTAAAGAATTTAACTAGTGGATCACACTTTAGGAAAGCCATACTGGCAATCAGAAAGAAGACTGTGATTTTCAAGGTGTTTAAGAATTTGGGAGTTGAGGTGGGATTTGAAGTCTTTGGAAATGGTAGATTCAAAGCGATAGGACGACAGAGGGGTCAGAACGTTCGCCCTTCATAGGGATGGGATGTATAGGTGCATGTTTCCAAGGAGAAGGAAAAGTTTTGGTTTTAAGCAGAAATGGAACAGATGAGCAAGCACAGGTGCAAGTTCAGAGGTGCACTCTATCTCTTTCAATAAATGGGAATGGATGCCATCAGGACCATAAGCCTTGTTTGTGTCCAGAGAAATAAGCATTTTTTGGACAGTCTGAAAAAGAGATTACAGGAAGCGGCTTAGGATTAGTAAGTGGAGCATCAGGGGGTGAAGGAATATTAGAGTTATCCAGGGTGGAGCTAGAGGAGAAATGGGAACCAAAGAGAGTTGCTTTGTTAATGGGTGAGACAGCTATAGTATCATCAGAAATGAAAAGGGAAAGGAAAGTAGAGCAACAGAAGTTGTTAGAAATGCCTTTGGCTAAAGACCAGAAAGACCTATCAGTGGATGATGAGGAGAGGTTTGGATGAGGAGAGGTTATGGCACCTTTTTGAATAAAGGAATGCTTTGCCTCACAGATAAGGTTCTTGTAGTGATTATGGGCAGTGATAAAAGCTGAATGGGAGCCAGAGGAAGGAGAATTTTTCCAAGCCCAATATGCCTGATCCCTTGTCTGAATGGCCACAGAACAGGAATGGTTGTACCATGGATCATATGAAGAAGTCGTCTTGGAGGAAGAGGGGAGAGATGCCTCCACTCCCGCAAAAATAACCTCTGATTTGCATTTGGTAGAGACAGAAGCATCACCGCATGAGACAGCAATTTCCCAAGGAAAGTTAGAAAAAAGTTGCATGAGTTATTTGAGTCAGCTTTGTTCAGGCACCAGTATTTAAGCTTAGAAGGGGCTGCTGAATAGGGGAGGTGCTGTTAGAATAGATACATTCATGAGAGTGTAATCAGATGAACCAATTAGGGGCAAGATCGTGTAATTACAATGGATTGGACTAGAAGTGAAAAACAAATCTAGAATATTAGGAGAGTGGTCACAGCTGTCAGGAATATAGATAGGGTGGGAGATGATTTGCCCTAAATCATTGAGAAGGATAATGTAAGGGCTTCAATCCTTCCTTCGTCAGTATAGAAATTCAACTATTCCCTATGGTATTCAGAATCACCAGTCCATTTTCAGTGCACAACACAAATTGTTCACCATTCTTATTTGCAGCACCATGCCTCCCAGTTAGTTATACCCTCACCTGCCACATTACCCACTCTTACATTCAAATTGTGTCACTAATTCTTGATCACTTGCATCAAAACTACTGATACCCTCACAAAGCATCTCCCAGAACATACGTCTTTTCTTTAATCCTTTCATCTCTAGATGCATAAGCACCAATAATCACTCACCTCTTATCATTCTTTTTCATTTTAAATCACATTAGTGTAGGGCTCACGTTCTTACATTCTTTCACATATTCCTGCAACTTACATGGACAGCACTACTACTGTGCATTAGTTATTGAGACAAGGTTCATGCCTTCCTCCCTGTTATGTATGGAGCTGTTGGTTCTTATTTGATCCCAAAGACCTAGAAGAAAGTCTCTCCAGTCCTCTATCCTTCAAAGAGTTATCATTGTTGGGCAGATGCCCAGTCAAGGTCAAGGGCTGTGTCCTCCATGTTCACAGTGGGAGCAACTGCCTTCAACGGGATCCTTTCCTTAGGATTAATCCTTCAAATACCTTTTTTTTTTTTCTTCTTTTCTTTTTTTACATCAAAGACCAGTGATGGTAAGTGATCAGTGCCATGGCCATGGTTGAAATAGTTTACATTTAATGATATTCCTATCTTGTGTGATACAGATTCTAGAGAATTGCTTTCAAACTATCACAATGTAGGTAAATTTGGTGGTTTTAGAGTGGATTAAACAACTCAGAACATAAAGGAGAATCTAAGCTTCTACGGAAACATTATAGACCAGTTGGTTTGATGTTACACACCATGGTCTTTATTTAACTTTTCACTGTTGTTGTCACAACCTGTCATTGTGATAGTAGTTCTGCTAACTTAGGAGGAATAGATAATTTGAATATTGGTTTTGTAGTTGGTTAATCAGCCAGTTGAACATAGCTTCAGCCTTAAGATTATGCTTTTTAATCTCTAGGCTATATCTCAGTTAGAGATGCAGTGATATGTGTGGCTTGTTTTGGGTAGTACAGAGTGATAGTTTGAACATTGTCCAGCATCTTCTTACACTGGTTATAATGGGCTCATGTAAGGGGAACTCAAAAAACTGAGACAGCCTCTCAGCATATCAACTTTTTTGTCCAGTCAGTTCATCTCAGAATATCTAATTTATTTTCCTGGAAATTATGAAGAACTATTGTACTTTTAGTCATTTTCTTTATTTTCCGTACCTGCAAGGGGATTCAGTTAAGTTGCTGGTATTTCTTGCCCCTTCAGGATGGTGTGTAAGAAGCTTGGTATGAGAAAGATGGCTTCTACTCTGGCTTTTTTTCAGGGATCTCTTGCTAGATGAGATCTTTGGCAATCTTTGAACTCCTATGTTAACTGTTATCTCAGCCAGGTTCATTTCTAGAGTGATGGGTTTGCTGCTTTCACCTGTTATTTCTGTTTGGGAGCTAGAGTGTCTTGAAAGGTAAGCCTTTCTCTTTTTTATCTTTGTTTGTTAAGTTTTATTCCTAAGTTCTCCTTCATGTGGGTGTCATTGGAATTTTGCAGGGCTATGATTGTAGATGAGAAAAGTGGATTTTGAAGATTGGAAATCTTTTTTATCCACCAATTGTAGGGCCTTTTGAGCCTTTTTATTTTCCCTACCTCTTATTCCCTAGTTTCCTGTTCAAGAAGCCCTTTCTCACTTTTGACAGTGACAGGCTTGAGGTAGATGCTAGTGATCACTGGAAAAATATGGTTGATCTTGTGAACAGACCCTGATGCCAACTGAACTGTGTTACCATAAGGACTTAACAGTCACTGATTGGTCACTAAGTCATTGTAAGGCAAGTATCTATTCCTCCCTCTATGCTTCAGGAGTAAGGACTTAACAGTCACTGATTGGTCACTAAGTCATTGTAAGGCAAGTATCTATTCCTCCCTCTATGCTTCAGGAGGTGTAGGTGAAGAATTCTCATGAGATTTCCTAATTATGTAAGGGGTTAAATGGAATCTAACTTCATAGGGGCTACAGCTGTCTTTGATGCTCATAGGGCTCTGCTTTCAGTAGAAAAATGTTTTTTCATTCTTCAAAATCAACATCCATATTAGCTGGATTAGTATATTTCTTCAGTTTGTTTCTTTTCATATTAATGTGGGCTGGATCAAGTGCATACACATGATGTGTGTTGCATTCCCACTGACCATGCCCAGAGAGATGAAATGCAGACCCAAATTCATTCCTTATAGTTACATAAAGATTGTCTTTTTGTATCTCATTAAAGGGTGGGACTTCGTCTGAACATCCCTCTGCCCCTCCCTCCATGACATCTTCATTCATCTCCGAGAATACTCCAGCCACAACACCAGCCACCCCAGCTGCTGATAGAGCGAGCTTTAGTCGATACCACTTATCTGCTAATAATTCTTTAGAAGAGCACGTGCCAACACCAGATGGCAGCCAGTTCAGTGGAGTATGTATTTTATTTGTTAAAACAGTTGTATTATTTTGCAGCATTCTGGTACAATATGTGTCAGAGCATTACAGCAGTTCTCATGAGCAAAAGCATCTTTTCTTAAGTTCCTTTTTTCACTCTCTTAATCAGTTTTAGTAATATGACTTTATTCTTATCAAGTGTGCAGCTTATAATTTTGCTATTTTATTGCTGTAGAAGTATTTGAACTTTGCTGTGTACAATATTTTAGTATATATTTGCCTTTTTATATAGAGGCAATTTGGTAATGTTATGGTTCATGCATGATTGAATTTTGAGTATGTTTGTTGTTGCATGAATGAATTGATTGGATAACATGCATGGTACAGTAATACAGTGTTATCAATAATATTTTATTAATTTTAGATTCATGTGATGAGATGCTGCTGTGATCATTAAGATGCACACTAAGAATTGTTTTGCTTTCTATAGGTTGTTTCTAGACCCCCTGGCGATAGGTGGCAGCCCCAGTCCCAGCCTTCATCCTCTTCCTCTGGCCCTTCTCTGCAGATACCTAGGTGTGAAGGGACCACTCTATCTTCCCCAGCCCTCCCCTGTCTTCACAATTCTAAAAATGCTGCTGATAAGGACTTCTCAACATTTGACTACCAAGCTGCAACCAGCATTAAATCAAGTGCCACTAACCAGCAATCCAAGATCCATGCTTTTAGAAATAGCAAAACAACTAACTTAAATGTTCATGACCGCATACCAGTACATGGAACCCAGACAGCACCACAGATCCTGAAAAACTCTCAACTGCCTCAATATTCAAGCTCTTTACCACCAAGTGAACCTCCACCTACTCTAAGATTGTCTTCTAGTTCACCAGATATTGTCAAAAAGAAGTCACACTCTTTTAGAGGAGGTGCTATTCCCAAAATTTCTGGCATAGTTAATTCTGGTTCAAATGAAATATTTTCAAAAAGTACATCATATGATGCTGACACAGAGGATTTAGCTGAAGCATCACTTGGTATTAATTCTGGTGGAAGTACTCACATAGCATGTTGTAGTAGAAGTGTTGAGGTACAGACTGATGATTGTCAGAAACAAGGGTGCAGTCGTCCTTCACTTTCACCATCATTAACCATAACATCAAGTCCTACACATCGCACAAAGCCCAAGACCACAAGCAGTTTGAACAGTCCAATACCTCCTCCCATTCCACCAAGAAACAAACCTTTAAAATCACCAGTAAAGACAACAGGAAGTGTTAATTGGTTGGATCGCAGCAGTAGCATTTTCGACTTGGGTAGTTTGTTTGAAGAAGTGAGGCAGTCCAGAGAAGCCTTGCAGAAATCACGAGAATCCTTAAGTCGTTCTGTTGATAGAAACACACTTACAGTGTATAGTCCTTTGTCTCGCACCAAAAGTGTTAGCAACTTACATCTGGGATTGGCTGGTAATAGAGATTCAGGATTGTCACAGTCGTCTTGGGAACTTGGTGATACAAGTACATCCCCACCATACTTTCATCCACTCCGAATGGCCAGCAGCATCAGCTTTAGTGAAGATAAAAAACCTAGAATGCTTAGCACATCCCCAAACATGAAGCGCAGCCCAGCTCTGCGGAGGCTGACCACCCAGGATCAGCACAGTATAGAAGACTCAGTTTATCACACAGTTCATACACCTTCCCATGCAAGCATGAACTTCCATACTAAGTCATCTGGCCGACCCATTACTCCTCATACCCCAGCATTCCAAGAAGATGTCTATTATACCATTCAGGGAGGTGGTGGGGTAACGCAGCATTACCAAACAGAAGAATTCCGACCGTGGCACCCATTAGGCTCTGTGCCAGTGCATCATCCAAAGGATTACTATTTCTCTTCATGCTCTAGTAGTGAAGAAGGCTTTGAAGAAGATGATCCTTTATATGAACCCCTGCATGAATCACCAACAAATATGTCACCCACTGAGGCATACAACCCACATTATTCAATGGAAATACCTTGCTTTTCTCCACGATCTCCAAAATTTTATCAACATTCTCCTCCACATACATCCCATTATCCTACTTTATCCCCAAAGAGTCCTAAACACCATCATTATTCTCCAAAATCTTCTCACCAGTATGGTCATTCAGCACATCAATTTTGTCAGAGTCCTCAATGCTCCCCTCAGTCTCCACACTGCCTTACCCAGTCCTATCATTACCCTCATACCTGCATGTACCAGAGCTACCCCTACCCCCTCAGTAGCCGACCATGGCCCTCGCCCACAACTCAGCTTGAAATGGGTCGTTCGTGCTCTTGGACAGTAAGTTCCTGCACCCGGTAAAGTTTGGGACGATCTGGGATCCTGTCGCTGTTTGTGTGGGTTCCTGCACCTCCCACACCCTGTCCTGTCTTTTTCATACTGTACATTCACCCTAGTTTTTAACCATCTCAGTCCCCATCACTAAGCAAGCTCAGAGTAGCATTTAAGCATATCACCAAAATATGGCACAAGAGACACATCATTTATACACCAATAAGATGGAGCTGAACCAGCATTAAATGTGTGGGAACATAGCTTTTGATGTACTTAAAACAGACTCCTTTCCCTGAGAGTCATTTGTTCATTCTCCAAGAAACCGTCCCGAAAATGATCCTATATCCTATAAACCTATGCTTAGTAGTGCTTGTGTAGTGAGTAGTTATTGTAGGCTAGGATTAGCTATAGGGGCCATATAACATTTATTGCTAACATAGTTGACAGGGATTTCCATCTTTGCAGGTCATGGTGAACTTAACCTACTAACCAAGTGTAATAAGTTAGAAATATTGTAAATAAAAGTAGTCTGAACTAGATACAGTAATAAAATGTTTACATGTCATGAGTAGAGCAAGACTTAGAACAGCAGTAATAAAACTATTTTCAGAGATTGAATTAGGAATCTCTTCAATTATTGAGTCAATTAAGCCCACTAATTTTGTTTAGAGAAAATGCCAGTTAGTGAGAATTTGACTAAGTATATGAAATAACTGATTGTTGTCAATCTCAAAGTAGCTCCTCCAAACCTTGATAAGACAGTTGAAAGTAAGTAGCATCAGTGGAACAAAAACAGGTATCGGAAAATTCCAATATTTTTTTTAGTATATTATATTTTAAGGAACATAACAGGTTTATAGGTAAAACAGCAACATGGATGGCCAATAATGGGAGAGAGGATGATGAAAAGAATTCCAGTTTAAAAGTCCAGCCCCTAAAATCAAAATAGAGAAAAATTATTTCAACTTTTATGGGAAACATATAAATTTAGGAAACAAAATGTAGTTAAGCAGAGAGAAGCTTTGCTGTAGAGTGAATTAGTGTATTGCTAAGACAAGCAAAATAGAATTAATTTATGAGACGTCATTATTGCA
Organism: Panulirus ornatus; assembly: GCF_036320965.1. Classification (NCBI taxonomy): domain Eukaryota; kingdom Metazoa; phylum Arthropoda; class Malacostraca; order Decapoda; family Palinuridae; genus Panulirus; species Panulirus ornatus. Next base: position 75,394,824 of record NC_092225.1, on the reverse strand, counting down.
GTCCATGCGGAGATGTGTTCATTCTCATGTAATGATTCCAGCATTGTTTGGAAGAATGCCAACATATGGAAGCAGGAGTTGACTGAAAAGATGTTTGCTTCTTGAAATTAAAATTTAAGCAGAATGATAGATTCATCTCTGGAATTTTCAGCCAAACATCACTGCTCTTGAATCACTGTTAGAGACAAAATTTTAGGGGAAAATTTTCAGTAATACTGAGACTATGAATGCAAAAATATATGCATGATTCAAAACATATTATATCCTAAAGCTTGCTCTGACTCACTTCATGTAAATTATGTGAAGTACTATTTGAACTGTAAGTTGTAGGATAGTAGATGAGATGAAATATTTAAAACCTCAAATATTAGACACTTGATAAGGGAATATGGATAAAATTAGAGTAATTTTTATGGCCATGTTCTTAAGTCTTCATAATTGTTAGGATAGTACTTGTTTTTATGTGATGTATATGATATTGACAAAAAATGAACATGATTCTTTTTTGTTCAGGAGGACGATGAAATGGAAACAGTGAGAAATGACTTGGAAGATTTTTCAGAGGATGATGACAGTTTTCAGCAGCTTCTTACCAAGTAATTGATGCAATAGTTTTCCCTTGAATTAGAAGTTATCATAATTGTTATATAGTAGTAGAGCTCAGGAAGAAAAGTCATCAGAAGTTTTCAGAATTAACTTAATATTGTTTTAGTTGAACCATAGAATTTATTAGCAAAATATGTATTAGAAAAACTATGCAAAGATATCTGTATACTGAATAGTTACTAATCTGTTTTCTGAAATCACATAGCATTACTTCAATAAACTGGGTGTGGGTTCAGGATGTGAATGAGTAATTAATTAAGACTTTATGTAACTGCTCTACATCTTCAGTTGAGATTGGAGTTGTGATGATGAATAGTTAAATTATACGATGTGATTTTTTTTTTTTTTTTTTTTTTTTTTTGCTTTGTCGCTGTCTCCCGCGTTTGCGAGGTAGCGCAAGGAAACAGACGAAAGAAATGGCCCAACCCACCCCCATACACATGTATATACATACACGCCCACACGCAAATATACATACCTACACAGCTTTCCATGGTTTACCCCAGACGCTTCACATGTCCTGATTCAATCCACTGACAGCATGTCAACCCCGGTATACCACATCGATCCAATTCATTCTATTCCTTGCCCTCCTTTCACCCTCCTACATGTTCAGGCCCCGATCACACAAAATCTTTTTCACTCCATCTTTCCACCTCCAATTTGGTCTCCCACTTCTCCTCGTTCCCTCCACCTCCGACACATATATCCTCTTGGTCAATCTTTCCGCACTCATTCTCTCCATGTGCCCAAACCATTTCAAAACACCCTCTTCTGCTCTCTCAACCACACTCTTTTTATTTCCACACCTCTCTCTTACCCTTACGTTATTTACTCGATCAAACCACCTCACACCACACATTGTCCTCAAACATCTCATTTCCAGCACATCCACCCTCCTGCGCACAACTCTATCCATAGCCCACGCCTCGCACCCATACGACATTGTTGGAACCACTATTCCTTCAAACATACCCATTTTTGCTTTCCGAGATAATGTTCTCGACTTCCACACATTCTTCAAGGCTCCCAGGATTTTCGCCCCCTCCCCCACCCTATGATCCACTTCCGCTTCCATGGTTCCATCCGCTGCCAGATCCACTCCCAGATATCTAAAACACTTTACTTCCTCCAGTTTTTCTCCATTCAAACTTACCTCCTTGACTTGACCCTCAACCCTACTGTACCTAATTACCTTGCTCTTATTCACATTTACTCTTAACTTTCTTCTTTCACACACTTTACCAAACTCAGTCACCAGCTTCTGCAGTTTCTCACATGAATCAGCCACCAGCACTGTATCATCAGCGAACAACAACTGACTCACTTCCCAAGCTCTCTCATCCACAACAGACTTCATACTTGCCCCTCTTTCCAAAACTCTTGCATTCACCTCCCTAACAACCCCATCCATAAACAAATACGATGTGATATGTTCATAATTTGTCTGAATATGAGGTAGTGAAGGTTATTTGTATTGCTGTGAAAGTGATGTGCTTGATGAACTGCTAAGTGTAGATAGTAATCGTCATTATTAAGATAAAATGTTTGATAAATGTCAGAATGAAAAGAAATTTCATTTGTGGATTGTCAGCTCAAGACATGGTGTATAATACCTGGAGTACCTCAGTTGTGGTCTATGATTTATGAAGAAGTGTTGTGGGATGTAGTCAGAGGTGTGGACCAAGTTGAAAGATTTCACTTTGACTGCACATTTACATTAATAACATATCATAGAATCATAATGATCATCTTTTGACCGGCACATTTACATTAATGACATCATAGAATCATAATGATCATCCTAAAACAAAACATGCATGGATGGGTTATAGGGTAATGCAGTAAGAGAGTAGGAGAAAGACATATCATGTGTAAAGCTGTTCCAGCTTTTGATTGTGGAATGTGATGGAGTGGATAAGGTGAAGGATATTGTAAGTACAGGAGCAAAAATGTACAGGGGAAGGAAAAGAAGTTTAAAGTTAGGGGAATGATATAATGGAATGAGAGTAAAAAGGGCAGTTTCACTGAAACAAGGTCTATAGTATATCACTGTTGCAACAAAGATTAAAGAAAAATAAGCAAAAGGGTTGCTTCGAAAGTAAAGAGGGGAGTACTGAATTTTGCTATTGGGATGCACGGGAAATTATAGAGAGGTTGAGAAATAGTGCCAGAGATTCTTGTTAGATCCAGAACATATCTGGAGGTAGAAGAAATAATATGAAGACACTGATTGTAAAGGAAACTTGGGAACTATACCAATATTAACCCATTTACTGCAGCAGGCTTAAAACCTGAGGTTAACTGCATCATTTTTTGAAAAAAACATTTTTTTTTTCTGTACTACAAGTCAACATTGCCATTACCAAATGAATTTTAGAATATTGTAAAACTTTATTGATAAGCTTGATAGACCATCAGACTTCAAATTTTCAGGTGGTAGGTGCCTTCATCATATGAGTTATATATTTATTCTTTATTATATACAAACACACTTTTTTAGTCTATATTATAATTTTTCTATTTCTTTTTCTGCCGTTAGTGTCCACATGATCCTTTATTGTATTCTATACAAGTATGAAATATTATGTAGGCTGATTTATGATTTCTTTTTACACTCTTTTTTATATATTTATTGTCTACACACATTCACTTCGGTAGTATCTCTGCATGTGGAACCCCCCAGAAGCACAGGTACGGGAAAAGAGGAACAATCAAGTCTGTACAGATACAGTATGTTTCCTGGGATTTTTTTGGCCTTTGATTAGTGTAAGAGTACACATAACACCAGCTATGAGCTCATAGGTCATTGTCAGTTGATAATACTGGATCAGGGAAATATCTTTCCTCTAATTGTCTTGGATATCAGCTTACATGAACACAAGGTGTGGCACAGCCTGTGTAGTAGTTGGCAGCCATTTGATGTATGATTGCTTTACCAAACTCAAGCAGTAATGGTTTATTGCCTATTTTTCACATGGTACAGTTCATACTGTATGTTATCAGCTCTGACTTGGCCACCTTATGCAAGAATAGCTTGATTTACCATTATGAACTTTTCTCACACACTCTAATCAACATCACATATATCGGCAATTCATATTTTCTGAGTATTTTCCATTACTACAGGAAGCTTCTTTAATTTTTTCACTGGCTTGGCCTTTCATTTCATTATGATTATATTCCATCACAGCATCAGGCTTTTTTATTGTTTCACTGGCTAGGCCTTTCTTTTCATTGTCAGTCATAGTGTCTTAGTGGATAGTGGTATAGTAAACATATGTAAGGCATAGTTGTTGCACCACTTTATGCACAAAATGCTTTTACAGTGCCACAGCATTATATCACCACTTTTTACATTTGGTAATGCAGGCATAAATTTTCTGTTTGCCTGTATCATACCTCATACTCCTTATTATTTTAGGTAACACAAGTTATGTATAATAATATACATAGTGTATATGCCCTTTACTAACATTATATTAATGGAATATTTTCACTGTTGATCCAGAATTGCCATGTTGTTCTTAAGGTTTTGTTTCAGTCTGATTTCCAGTATGTACTCTGCAATTCATAATATGATTAACTTCAACATCATAGAGTACAATTATTTTCACACCAAAATGGTGTTGTGTAGATGGTATGTATGTACAGTTAAAAGCTTTACCTATTTTTCCATAACAAAAGACTTCCATTTTGCATTTCAAAGTGTGGTCTACCTTTCCAAAAATGTGAGACTTTCGTCAATATATTTTGAGGCCTTTTAAACCAATCCACAACTCGACCGTCATCAATACTCAGGACTTGAAAAGGCATGAATTTTTCTTTATGTAAATCATTAGCACAGGTCACTCTTTCTATAGATTATCACCAAAAGTAAGATGCTTATTATCAGAAAAATGGAGCAGTTGTAGTAATTGCCAAAAACAATATCATGGTTTGAGTTTGGCAAACTTTTTCGTCACTGATATGTCACGTCCATTTCTTTGCATGAGATGTGACTATTATTTATTTTATTTATTATACTTTGTCACTGTCTACCATATTAGCGAGGTAGCGCAAGGAAAGATGAAAGAATAGCCCAACCCACCCACGTACACATGTATATATATATATATATATATATATATATATATATATATATATATATATATATATATATATATATTTTTTTTTTTTATACTTTGTCGCTGTCTCCTGCGTTTGCGAGGTAGCGCAAGGAAACAGACGAAAGAAATGGCCCAACCCCCCCCCCATACACATGTATATACATACGTCCACACACGCAAATATACATACCTACACAGTTTTCCATGGTTTACCCCAGACGCTTCACATGCCTTGATTCAATCCACTGACAGCACGTCAACCCCGGTATACCACATCGCTCCAATTCACTCTATTCCTTGCCCTCCTTTCACCCTCCTGCATGTTCAGGCCCCAATCACACAAAATCTTTTTCACTCCATCTTTCCACCTCCAATTTGGTCTCCCTCTTCTCCTCGTTCCCTCCACCTCCGACACATATATCCTCTTAGTCAATCTTTCCTCACTCATTCTCTCCATGTGCCCAAACCACTTCAAAACACCCTCTTCTGCTCTCTCAACCACGCTCTTTTTATTTCCACACATCTCTCTTACCCTTACGTTACTCACTCGATCAAACCACCTCACACCACACATTGTCCTCAAACATCTCATTTCCAGCACATCCATCCTCCTGCGCATAACTCTATCCATAGCCCACGCCTCGCAACCATACAACATTGTTGGAACCACTATTCCTTCAAACATACCCATTTTTGCTTTCCGAGATAATGTTCTCAACTTCCACACATTCTTCAAGGCCCCTAGAATTTTCGCCCCCCTCCCCCACCCTATGATCCACTTCCGCTTCCATGGTTCCATCCGCTGCCAGATCCACTCCCAGATATCTAAAACACTTCACTTCCTCCAGTTTTTCTCCATTCAAACTCACCTCCCAATTGACTTGACCCTCAACCCTACTGTACCTAATAACCTTGCTCTTATTCACATTTACTCTTAACTTTCTTCTTCCACACACTTTACCAAACTCAGTCACCAGCTTCTGCAGTTTCTCACATCAATCAGCCACCTGCGCTGTATCATCAGCGAACAACAACTGACTCACTTCCCAAGCTCTCTCATCCCCAACAGACTTCATACTTGCCCCTCTTTCCAAAACTCTTGCATTTACCTCCCTAATAACCCCATCCATAAACAAATTAAACAACCATGGAGACATCACACACCCCTGCCGCAAACCTATATTCACTGAGAACCAATCACTTTCCTCTCTTCCTACACGTACACATGCCTTACATCCTCGATAAAAACTTTTCACTGATTCTAACAACTTTCCTCCCGCACCATATATTCTTAATACCTTCCACAGAGCATCTCTATCAACTCTATCATATGCCTTCTCCAGATCCATAAATGCTACATACAAATCCATTTGCTTTTCTAAGTATTTCTCACATACATTCTTCAAAGCAAACACCTGATCCACACATCCTCTACCACTTCTGAAACCACACTGCTCTTCCCCAATCTGATGCTCTGTACATGCCTTCACCCTCTCAATCAATACCCTCCCATATAATTTACCAGGAATACTCAACAAACTTATACCTCTGTAATTTAAGCACTCACTCTTATCCCCTTTGCCTTTGTATATATAAAAAAAAATATATATATATATATATATATATATATATATATATATATATATATATATATATATATATATATTTTTTTTTTTTTTTTTTTTTTTTTTTTTTTTTTTTGCCGCTGTCTCCCGCGTTTGCGAGGTAGCGCAAGGAAACAGATGAAAGAAATGGCCCAACCCACCCCCATACACATGCCTTGATTCAATCCACTGACAGCACGTCAACCCTGGTATACCACATCGCTCCAATTCACTCTATTCTTTGCCCTCCTTTCACCCTCCTGCATGTTCAGGCCCCGATCACACAAAATCTTTTTCACTCCATCTTTCCACCTCCAATTTGGTCTCCCTCTTCTCCTCGTTCCCTCCACCTCCGACACATATATCCTCTTGGTCAATCTTTCCTCACTCATTCTCTCCATGTGACCAAACCATTTCAAAACACCCTCTTCTGCTCTCTCAACCACGCTCTTTTTATTTCCACACATCTCTCTTACCCTTACGTTACTTACTCGATCAAACCACCTCACACCACACATTGTCCTTAAACATCTCATTTCCAGCACATCCATCCTCCTGCGCACAACTCTATCCATAGTCCACGCCTCGCAACCATACAACATTGTTGGAACCACTATTCCTTCAAACATACCCATTTTTGCTTTCCGAGATAATGTTCTCGACTTCCACACATTCTTCAAGGCTCCCAGAATTTTCGCCCCCTCCCCCACCCTATGATCCACTTCCGCTTCCATGGTTCCATCCGCTGCCAGATCCACTCCCAGGTATCTAAAACACTTCACTTCCTCCAGTTTTTCTCCATTCAAACTCACCTCCCAATTGAATTGACCCTCAACCCTACTGTACCTAATAACCTTATATATATATATATATATATATATTCTTTTCTTTCTTTTAAACTATTCGCCATTTCCCGCGTTAGCGAGGTAGCGTTAAGAACAGAGGATATATATATATATATATATATATATATATATATATATATTTTTTTTTTTTTCACTGTCTCCCGCGTTTGCGAGGTAGCGCAAGGCAACAGATGAAAGAAATGGCCCAACCCACCCCCATACACATGTATATACATACGTCCACACACACAAATATACATACCTACACAGCTTTCCATGGTTTACCCCAGACGCTTCACATGCCCTGCTTCAATCCACTGACAGCACTTCAACCCCGGTATACCACATAGCTCCAATTCACTCTATTCCTTGCCCTCCTTTCACCCTCCTGCATGTTCAGGCCCCGATCACGCAAAAAATCTTTTTCACTCCATCTTTCCACCTCCAATTTGGTCTCCCTCTTCTCCTTGTTCCCTCCACCTCCGACACATATATCCTCTTGGTCAATCTTTCCTCACTCATCCTCTCCATGTGCCCAAACCACTTCAAAACACCCTCTTCTGCTCTCTCAACCACGCTCTTTTTATTTCCACACATCTCTCTTACCCTTACGTTACTTACTCGATCAAACCACCTCACACCACACACTGTCCTCAAACATCTCATTTCCAGCACATCCATCCTCCTGCGCACAACTCTATCCATAGCCCACGCCTCGAAACCATACAACATTGTTGGAACCACCATTCCTTCAAACATACCCATTTTTGCTTTCCGAGATAATGTTCTCGACTTCCACACATTCTTCAAGGCCCCCAGGATTTTCGCCCCCTCCCCCACCCTATGATCCACTTCCGCTTCCATGGTTCCATCCGCTGCCAGATCCACTCCCAGATATCTAAAACACTTCACTTCCTCCAGTTTTTCTCCATTCAAACTTACCTCCCAATTGACTTGACCCTCAACCCTACTGTACCTAATAACCTTGCTCTTATTCACATTTACTCTTAACTTTCTTCTTCCACACACTTTTCCAAACTCAGTCACCAGCTTCTGCAGTTTCTCACATGAATCAGCCACCAGCGCTGTATCATCAGCGAACAACAACTGACTCACTTCCCAAGCTCTCTCATCCCCAACAGACTTCATACTTGCCCCTCTTTCCAAAACTCTTGCATTCACCTCCCTAACAACCCCATCCATAAACAAATTAAACAACCATGGAGACATCACACACCCCTGCCGCAAACCTACATTCACTGAGAACCAATCACTTTCCTCTCTTCCTACACGTACACATGCCTTACATCCTCGATAAAAACTTTTCACTGCTTCTAACAACTTTCCTCCCACACCATATATTCTTAATACCTTCCACAGAGCATCTCTATCAACTCTATCATATGCCTTCTCCAGATCCATAAATGCTACATACAAATCCATTTGCTTTTCTAAGTATTTCTCACATACATTCTTCAAAGCAAACACCTGATCCACACATCCTCTACCACTTCTGAAACCACACTGCTCTTCCCCAATCTGATGCTCTGTACATGCCTTCACCCTCTCAATCAATACCCTCCCATATGATTTACCAGGAATACTCAACAAACTTATACCTCTGTAATTTGAGCACTCACTCTTATCCCCTTTGCCTTTGTACAATGGCACTATGCAAGCATTCTGCCAATCCTCAGGCACCTCACCATGAGTCATACATACATTAAATAACCTTACCAACCAGTCAACAATACAGTCACCCCCATTTTTAATAAATTCCACTGCAATACCATCCAAACCCGCTGCCTTGCCGGCTTTCATCTTCCGCAAAGCTTTCACTACCTCTTCTCTGTTTACCAAATCATTTTCCCTAACCCTCTCACTTTGCACACCACCTCGACCAAAACACCCTATATCTGCCACTCTATCATCAAACACATTCAACAAACCTTCAAAATACTCACTCCATCTCCTTCTCACATCACCACTACTTGTTATCACCTCCCCACTTGCGCCCTTCACCAAAGTTCCCATTTGCTCCCTTGTCTTACGCACTTTATTTACCTCCTTCCAGAACATCTTTTTATTCTCCCTAAAATTTAATGATACTCTCTTACCCCAATATATATTTTCCCTGGGGATAGGGGAGAAAGAATACTTCCCACGTATTCCCTGCGTGTCGTAGAAGGCGACTAAAAGGGAAGGGAGCGGGGGGCTGGAAATCCTCCCCTCTCATTTTTTTTTTTAATTTTCCAAAAGAAGGAACAGAGAAGGGGGCCAGGTGAGGATGTTCCCTCAAAGGTCCAGTCCTTTGTTCTAAACGCTACCTTGCTAACGCGGGAAATGGCGAATAGTATTCCTGGCAAATTATATGGGAGGGTATTGATTGAGAGGGTGAAGGCATGTACAGAGCATCAGATTGGGGAAGAGCAGTGTGGTTTCACAAGTGGTAGAGGATGTGTGGATCAGGTGTTTGCTTTGAAGAATGTATGTGAGAAATACTTAGAAAAGCAAATGGATTTGTATGTAGCATTTATGGATCTGGAGAAGGCATATGATAGAGTTGATAGAGATGCTCTGTGGAAGGTATTAAGAATATATGGTGTGGGAGGAAAGTTGTTAGAAGCAGTGAAAAGTTTTTATCGAGGATGTAAGGCATGTGTATGTGTAGGAAGAGAGGAAAGTGATTGGTTCTCAGTGAATGTAGGTTTGCGGCAGGGGTGTGTGATGTCTCCATGGTTGTTTAATTTGTTTATGGATGGGGTTGTTAGGGAGGTGAATGCAAGAGTTTTGGAAAGAGGGGCAAGTATGAAGTCTGTTGGGGATGAGAGAGCTTGGGAAGTGAGTCAGTTGTTGTTCGCTGATGATACAGCGCTGGTGGCTGATTCATGTGAGAAACTGCAGAAGCTGGTGACTGAGTTTGGTAAAGTGTGTGAAAGAAGAAAGTTAAGAGTAAATGTGAATAAGAGCAAGGTTATTAGGTACAGTAGGGTTGAGGGTCAAGTCAATTGGGAGGTGAGTTTGAATGGAGAAAAACTGGAGGAAGTGAAGTGTTTTAGATATCTGGGAGTGGATCTGGCAGCGGATGGAACCGTGGAAGCAGAAGTGGATCATAGGGTGGGGGAGGGGGCGAAAATTCTGGGAGCCTTGAAGAATGTGTGGAAGTCGAGAACATTATCTCGGAAAGCAAAAATGGGTATGTTTGAAGGAATAGTGGTTCCAACAATGTTGTATGGTTGCGAGGCGTGGACTATGGATAGAGTTGTGCGCAGGAGGATGGATGTGCTGGAAATGAGATGTTTGAGGACAATGTGTGGTGTGAGGTGGTTTGATCGAGTAAGTAACGTAAGGGTAAGAGAGATGTGTGAAAATAAAAAGAGCGTGGTTGAGAGAGCAGAAGAGGGTGTTTTGAAATGGTTTGGTCACATGGAGAGAATGAGTGAGGAAAGATTGACCAAGAGGATATAGGTGTCGGAGGTGGAGGGAACGAGGAGAAGAGGGAGACCAAATTGGAGGTGGAAAGATAGAGTGAAAAAGATTTTGTGTGATCGGGGCCTGAACATGCAGGAGGGTGAAAGGAGGGCAAGGAATAGAGTGAATTGGAGCGATGTGGTATACCGGGGTTGACGTGCTGTCAGTGGATTGAATCAAGGCATGTGAAGCGTCTGGGGTAAACCATGGAAAGCTGTGTAGGTATGTATATTTGCGTGTGTGGACGTATGTATATACATGTGTATGGGGGGGGTGGTTGGGCCATTTCTTTCGTCTGTTTCCTTGCGCTACCTCGCAAACGCGGGAGACAGCGACAACAAAAAAATATATATATATATATATATATATATATATATATATATATATATATATATATATATATATATATATACACACACACACACACACACACACACACCCACATACGCACATATACATACCTATGCATTTCACTGTATATATACATATACATACACAGACATATACACATATACTTTTCTTTCTTTCTTTCATACTATTCACCATTTCCCGCATTAGTGAGGTAGCGTTAAGAACAGAGGACTGGGCCTTTGAAGGAATATCTTCACCTGGCCCCCTTCTCTGCTCCTTTTCGAAAATTGAAAAAAAAACGAGAGGGGAGGATTTCCAGCCACCTGCTCCCTCCCCTTTTAGTCGCCTTCTACGACACGCAGGGAATATGTGGGAAGTATTCTTTCTCCCCTATCCCCAGGGATAACGTACATATGCATATGTACATATTCGTACTTGCTGCCCTCATCCATTTCCATCGCCACCCCACCATGCATGAAATGGCACCTCCTTCTTCCCCCGCATGTGCGAGGTAGCACTAGGAAAAGACAACAAAAGCCACATTCATTCACACTCAGTCTCTAGCTGTCATGTATAATGCACTAAAACCACAACTCCCTTTCCACATCCAAGCCCCACAAAACTTTCCATTGTTTACCCAGACACTTCACATGCCCTGGTTCAATCCACTGACAGCCCATCTTCCCTGGTATACCACATCATTCCAATTCGCTTTATTCCTTGCATGCCTTTCACCCTTCTGCATGTTCAGGCCCCGATCGCTCAAAGTCTTTTTCACTCCATCCTTCCACTTCCAGTGTGGTCTCCCACTTCTCTATGTTCCCTCCACCTCTGACACATATATCCTCTTTGTCAGTCTTTCCTCACTCATTCTATCCATGTGACGATACCATTTCAATACAACCTCTTCTGCTCTCTCAACCTCTTTCTTTTTATTACCACACATCTCTCTTACCCTTTCATTACTTACTCGATCAAACCAACTCACACCACATATTGTTGTCAAATATCTCATTTCCAACACATCCACCCTTGTCCGCACAACCCTATCTATAGCCCACGCCTCGCAACCATATAACATTGTTGGAACCACTATTCCTTCAAACATACCATTTTTGCTCTCCGAGATAATGTTCTCGCCTTCCACACATTCTTCACTGCTCACCTAGGCCCCCTCCCCCACTATTATGATAACATAAGATGCAATGCTTTTCATCTCCTGTCTTAGCTGTGGATTCCAGTCCTATTGCATTGAGAAAAATCAGGTATTATTGCCTTCAAGTAGTTGTGGTAACATGTAGTCTGTGTCACAATAATAAGATAAGATTACTTTATTGTCAAATTTTATGCATGATACAAAATGCATTTCTGTATGGCTAGAAGCTCAATTCAAGATTAGAAAGTATAAGAACTATGAAATAGAAATGATAAAATATCACATAAAAGGACACATAAAGAATCATCTATTTCACTAAGAAGCTATATCACAGAGGAGTTACAGCATCCATTTTGGTATAAATGATTTCCTGAATCTGTTGGTGTACTGTATAGGCAGACTCAGTCTTCTTCCTGACCTCAGAAATACATATTGTTGGTGTGGGAGATGGGTTGCATCTTGCATGATCTTCTCCACCTGCTTCATTGCATATTGCTGATACAGTATATCTCATGTTTTAGTGTTTGCACCCAATTTCCTAGCTTTCTTAACAATTCTCTCGTTTATTTTTATAAACAAAGCAAAAAAAAAAAATAAATGAATAAATTAAGAGAGATGTGTGGTAATAAAAGGAGTGTGGTTGAGAGAGCAGAAGAGGGTGTATTGAAATGGTTTGGTCACATGGAGAGAATGAGTGAGGAAAGATTGACCAAGAGGATATATGTGTCAGAGGTGGAGGAAACAAGGAGAAGTCGGGGACCACATTGGAGATGGAAGGATGGAGTGAAAAAGGTTTTGAGTGATTGGGGCCTGAACATGCAGGAGGCTGAAAGGCACACAAGTAATAGAGTGAATTGGAATGATGTGGTATACCAGGGTTGACGTGCTGTCAATGGATTGAACCAGAGCATGTGAAGCGTCTGGGATAAACCATGGAAAGTTTTGTGGGGCCTGGATGTGGAAAGGGAGCTGTGGTTTCAGTGCATTATACATGACAGCTAGAGACTAAGCGTGAACGAATGTGGCTTTTTGTCCTTTCCTAGCGCTACCTCGCGGGGGTAGGGGGGATGCTATTTCATGTGTGGTGGGGTGGCAACGGGAATGAATAAAGGCAGCAAGTAAGAATTATGTGCATGTGTACATATGTGTATGTCTGTGTATGTATATATATGTATACGTTAAAATGTATAGGTATGTATGTGTGCGTGTGTGGACGTGTATGTATATACACGTGTATGTGGGTGGGTCGGGCCATTCTTTCATCTGTTTCCTTGCGCTACCTCACTAACATGGGAGACAGTGACAAAGTATAATATTAATTTAAATAATATTTTTATTTTTACTGTTTAGCTTGCCATACCAGGCAGTAACTGAAAAAAAGATAACTGATTCCATAGTTGACCTATAAGAAAGATTAATTATTGTGTCGTCTTTTTTTTTTTTTTTTTTTTTTTTTTTTTTTTTTTTTGCTGTCTCCCGCGTTTGCGAGGTAGCGCAAGTGTGTTGTCAATATGTAGACTATTTAAGATATGTACAAAGTGCAATCTTTGATTACATTTCTTATACACCTTATCAGTATTGCACCACCTTTTAATTGATCATCTATGGTAAAGCCTAGATACTTGTACTGTTTCACTTTTTCTACATTTTCATCTTCAGTTGTAATTAAGTCTGGTACATGTAGTTCTTTGTCCTAAAATCTATTATCCTCTCTTTAGTTTTTACATTCAAGTGCAGATGATTTGATTTACACCACTCAACAAAGCAACTAACGTGTGCAATATAATCATTACAAGTTTTTTTTTTTTTTTTTTTTTTTTTTTTTTTTTTTTTTTTATACTTTGTCACTGTCTCCCACGTTTTTTCCTATGAATACTGTATCATTAGCATATTTTAAAAGTAATGCAGTTGCTAAAAAACTTCTGCAGTCATCAGTATACAAACTGAACAAAGTGGGTAGACATAACGCATCTCTGGGGTGCACCTGTATTGGTAAAAATTGTGTTGGACTTGGTGTTATCTGTCTTGGTATCTGTGGTCTCTTGTGTTAAAAAGCTGAAAATTCATTTCAGTAAGTTACAGTTTTACATCCATCCTTGATAATGTATCTAACAAAATATGTGGCTGGATTCTATTAAAGGCAGAGCTAAAATCAAAGTATAATAGACTTGCTTGTGAGTTATGTTTGTCTAAATGTTTGCAAATCTCATTCATAAAAGCCAAACTTACATCCTCCACACTCCTATTTTTACGATATGCAAACTGCAGTGGATCTCTGAAATTATCTCTGCTATTACTCAAATAGTCTCTCATTATGTCTTCAAGACATTTCATATTTGATTGAAAACAATAGATCTAAAATCATTTTACACTTTAGGAAATGAGATTTTGGCATTTGGCTTTATTTCTGACAATTTCAATATGTCAGGCACTACTCCTTGATCTGTTGAGTCTTGAAATAGTTGCTGAAGTATGGGTGCCATTTGTCCAGCACAACACGTTAGTGCCTCACCTGGCACACCATCTGGTCCCATGGCCTTCCCAGACCTAATATGGCTCAGGGACTGCAATACATGATTCTTTCATTATTTCTTTCTCAAATAACTGACATAACATTACTGCACTCTTCTAAAATCATTTCTTTCATATCTTGCAAAACATAAATTTATATCATTCACATATGTATCAATGTTTTCTGACTTAGGCACATTCAGATTTTTATTATAACCACATAATGTTTTTATCCTTTCCACACATCTTTCACACGATATATTCTAAATAACCCCTCAACCTTTTCCTTTTAAGCCCTTTTTGAATCCAGTATTTTCTTGTTTGGTTATTTTTTTATTGATTTTAACAAGATCATCATCAAAACACTCCAAAAGTTAATCCTTTTCTTTTGTATCATGAGAAAGTAAGTAAACATTTGTCAGACCAGATGTACTTGAATTAAAAGTAAATTGTGTTAAAGTAGAATATGTGGAAGACCACTTTCACTCATTGTATGGTAGAGTATAGAAACTTCTCTTACTTCTGTGCAATACTTAGCCCACCCTCATTCTATTCATATAACTCAACTTTTTTCAAGTCTTTTGGTCTTCTACTGATCCCTTCGTTTTCAGCATTAGTATTCTATAAGTTATCTGAATCAATAATGTCCAAGAGATCAGTGTTATAGTTAGGGTTCTTAGTTGCTGCCCAGTCAGAGTAAGTTGCTGTATATCTCTTCACCAATTCAACAGTAGTGTGCCACTCAAAGGGAGAAATACCAGACAATCATGCGGAGACACCATGACATGCTATTTTCTTCAGTGTACATATACATCTCACTTAATGAGCATCAGCTCAGCAGAAATTCAGTTTAATAAGATTTTTTAAGTGTATGAAACTATTCAAGTGAGTTTCTGTTTAGTTTAACAACAATATTTCAGAGTTATGTCTGTCTTTATGTTTTGCACAGAACCATAGGGTATGAATAGATAAAAAATGAATAGATTTATGACAGTATATTGGATGTAAGCAGCCTTTGGGTGAAAATAGACAGATGAGGTTTTACAGTGATTATGGAACTTGGAGACCATGATAGAAACTAGTTAAGTAATCTTAGAAGAGCTGGATATTTCCACTCTTTGGATAAGCACATGGGTGAGGTACGATTAGATAGACAGAGTGGCAGTTGTACAGGGATGTTTACAGAGTCAGTGGTATGTTACATATATTATGAGCTTGATTGAACATTAAGTGATGAATACTTACAGTAATACAGTAGGTGACATACCACATAGCCTAACAAATAGAAAACTGACCTTTTTCACTTGCATATCTGTGCACTTGTTTATAATTGTCTATGAAATACACAGTGGTAGGTCTAGGACTATTCTTATATTTGTATGAACAATCTCCGATTGGAACAAGTCAGTCGTGATGATGAATGGCAGTTTGTGACATTTGGGGGGGTTCCATGTGATGGGCGTGTCTGCAGTTTATTGCCAGACTGCTGTATTAGCTGCTGGTGGTGGTCAGAAATAGTGGACAACACCAGCAGCTGATGTGGAAGTTTGGCAATATGCTGCTAACACATCCCATTACATAGACCTCCCTCCAATGTTCCTCTATCATGGACCATCATGTGTCACCACAATCAATGTGTTCCAATCAGAGCTTGTAGAGAGATATATAAGAACAGTCCTATACTTACATTTGTGAACTTCATGAACATTCCATGAACAAGTGCATAGCTATGCAAGTGAACAGCTCAGCGGTTGGTTAGGCTATTTGGTGTGGCAACTACTTTATTTAATAAGATATGTTGATGTACTCATAGACTTGTTTTATATACACTTTGGTGAAGTTTGTGGCAGGTCCACCCAGCCTGCCTAGCCATTAAATGTGAAAAACACTCAACTAATACTCTCATAGACTTGTTTTTAGTACTCAGAATTAAGTGGCAAGCAAACCCAGCCTGGCTAAGCAAGTATGCTAAGAGAGTTTGGTAGCAGTTTAGAATCACTCTTTGTAATTTTTTTTTATTTCAATGATCATCCTTAACAACTAGTCCCAAGATAGCAGTTACCAGTTTAACAAGCGCCTCATCAAAGATAAAAAGGATGACCATCACCATGGCGAGAGAACTAGGTGTATTGCAAGAATGAGAACAATGAAAATGTGAATGACATTTGTAGAGCTACTGGCTTAGTTTTCTCAACTTTGTTCACACTAAGCAGCCACAGTGACAAAATCAAAGAAAGAATAAAGTTGGTGTTACCTGAGCTCCAAGCTATTGTTAATAGGTTGTGCTTTGACATCTAACTTGTTTGAGCAGGCACCTTAACCAAAGGAAGTACCTGTTCAAAAATGTTTATGCTCTTTGTAGTAGGTTCTTAGGTCTATATTATCTGGACTTAGACAAAATTTATAAGGAATAGGGTGAATGTGTTAGAAATTTAATGTTTGAGGGTAGTATGTGAGGAAGGTTGATTGAATATGGAATAACAAGCTGAGAAAGAGGAATATGTATGAAAAGGAAAAGGCTGAAGTGGTTTGTATATATTGAGAGGATGAGTGAGGGGAGGATGACTAAGAGGATATACATGTCAGAAGTGGAAGAAACAAGAAAAAGGAAGAAAAAAAAATCATGGAAGAATAGAATAAAAGATACTTCAAGGCTCAGGATCTGAACATATGAAGGTGTGTAAGGGTTAAAGCATATTGGAGCAATGTGGTTTACAGGAGACAGTGCAGGCAGAACCAATGCATATGAAGCAGTTATGGGAAACCACAGAAAGGTTTCTTGGAGCCTGGATGTGGATAGGTTTTCGTACATTATACATTACAGCTAGAGAGTGGATGTGAGCTAATGCAGGAAATGGCAAATATGTACAAAAAAGAATTATATAAGAACCTACTGAAGAGAATTTTATAGAAACAGTACCTAAGAAAAACAAATTACAGTATCATTTACTGTGTACTGTATAAGGTGAATGTCTTGCAGTGAAGGCAAGGCTAGCCTCCCTGTGATCACTAGTGTTTGTGTGCATATAGTACTTTCATCTCTATCACCCATTTTCTCCAATTTACCGTTAACAGAGTGTAATTTATGAGTTTGCTGTCCTGTACATACTTGTTTCCTGGCTCACTCACCCTTCTATCTGCCATCCATTTTCTCCAGTATTTTTTGAATCATCTGATAGTTATTAGTTTATGGTTAGGTAAGAACCTACACACGAGAATTGAGTAAAGAAATACACAAAAAATGCTATTCACCATATCAGTCACTGCCTATGAGTTGAGCATATTGTTGAGGTAGTAAGGATTTGCAGTCATTTGCATTCATGAGCTAGATAGTACTTTCATCTCTACTCCCCATTTTTCCTGTTATTTTTATGATTATTTACATTATTATTCGTTCATGAGTTATGTAAGAACCTAACAAGAAGGTCACTTAGATGACACTGTACCATAGTCTGTGGTAATGACACGTCCACATATTGCAAGTTTACTGATAGTAACATGGGTCTGCTCACACCAGTAGACAATGCATACTGAGTAAATGAGCATGCATGGTGGCTTGCATGGCTGCTCACTCTCCACTCCCACACCACACACCAAAACTAGTCACATAATTTTGAATTTTTCTTGCACAGAGTGGGAGAGTGGTAGAAATAGAGTTGTCACTTAATGGTGAAATCACAGTAAGAGAAGTTGCATGAAATGGGACATAATTATAAAGCTACAGTAGAGATTGAACATCTGTGGCACCAAGGAGACATAAACGAACTGATAGACTGGGCAAATGAATTCTGATATTGGTTCTAAGTTTTATGTGTCAGGAGTAAAAATATGGCAAATTATGGTTTGAATTCTATTGAACTATAAAAGGTGGTACTTCTTGGGTAGGAGTGCAAATGATTGGGGGATGTATAAGAGAAAGTGGTTGGAGATCGAGAGGAAGGTGCAAGGGTTGAAAAACAGGGCAAATGAGAGTTGCATTGAGCTCATATCAGTAAACTTATGGGAGAATTAGATGATGTTTTGGAAGGAGGTAACTAATGTGCAAAAGACAAGAGAAGAAATGGGAAAATTAGTGAACAGGGCATAAGGGGAAGTGATAACAGGTAGTGATGAAATGAGATGGTGAGTATTTTGAAGGATTGTTAAATGTGTTGGATAATAGAGTGGCAGATGTTGGGTGTTTTAGTCTGGGTGGTATGCAATGTTAGAGAGTCATGGAGAGTGTTTTGGTGAAAGAAGATGTGGTGAAAGCATTGCGTATGATGAAATGTGGCAAGGCAGAAAAGGAGATGACTGGTGATTGGCTGGCAAGGTATGTGAGGATTGGCAGAATGCATATATATTGCCATTGTATAAAGGCAAGGGGGACAAAGACTAAGTGTTCACACTACAGAGGTATAAGTTTGTTGAGTATACCTGGTAAGTTGTATGGGATGTATTGACTGAGAGGGTTAAGGCATGTACAGAACTCCAGATTGAGGAGAAGTGTGGTTTCAGAAGTGATAGAGGATGTATGTTTTCAGAAGTGGTAGAGGATGTGTGGATCAGGTGTTTGCTTTAAAGAATGTTTGTGTGAGAATTATTTAGAAAATCAGATGGATTTGTATGTGGGATTTATGGATCTGGAGAAGGCACATGGAAGCGTTGATAGAGATGCTTTTGTGGAAGGTCTTAAGAATGTATGGTGTAGGAGGAAAGCTGCTGGAACCAGTGAGAAGTTTTATCAAACCTTGTGTACAAGTATGAAGAGAGGAGATTGAATGGTTCTAAGTGAAGATTGGTCTGATGCAGGGGTGTTTGATGTCACCATGGTTGTTTAATATGTTTATGTTTGGGGTGCTGAGGTAGGTAAATGCAAGAGTCTTGGAGAGAGGGGCAAGTATCAAGTTTGTGGGGGGATGAGAGGGCCTGGGAGGTGAGTCAGTTGTTGTTTGCTGATGATACAGCACTGGTGGCAGATTCGAGTAAGAAACCTCAGAAGTTAGTGTCTTAGTTTGTAAGAGTGTGTGAAAGGAGAACATTGATAGTAAATGTGAATAACGACAAGGTTATTAGGTTCAATAGAACTGAGGGATAGGTTAGTTGGGGTGTGAGTATGAATGGAGAAAGACTAGACAAAATGAAATGTAGGTATCTAGGAGTAGAATGAACCATGCAAGCAGAAGTGAGTCATAGGGTGGGGGAGGGGATATGGCAGCAAATGGAACCATGCAACCAGAAGTGAGTCATAGGGTGGGGGAGGGGGCAAAGGTTCTGGGAGCATTGAAGAATGTGTGGAAATAGAAAGTGTTGTAGGAGGGCAAAAATGAATGTGTTTGAAGGGATAGTAGTCCCAAGCACTGGCTATAGATAAATGCTGAGGAGGTGGATGTGTTGAAAATTAAATGTTTGAGGACAATTTTAGGTGTGGGGTGGTTTGATAAGAGTAAGTAATGAAAGGTAAGAGAGATATGTGGTAATAGAAAGAGTATGGCTGAGAGAACAGAAGAGGGTGTGCTGAAATGGTTTGGACATATTTTAATAATGAGTAAGGAAAGGTTGACAAAGAGGATGTTATGTCAGAAGTGGAGGGATTAAGAAAAACAGACCCAATTGAGATAGAAGGAGGGAGTGAAAAAGATTTGAACAATCAGGGCCTGAGCATGTAGGAGGGTGATAGGCATGCATGGGATGAAGTGAATTGGAACAATATGGTATATTGGGTTCAGTATGTTGTCATTTGACTGAACCAGGGCATGTAAAGTGTAGGGTAAACCATGGAAAGGTCTGTGGATCCATATGTGGATAGGGAGCTGTGGCTTCAATGCTTTACACAATATGACTCCAAGAACTATGAAAAAAGGAAACAAACCCTGTGAAGGTTGACACAGATGATATGAATTTATTTAGCAGGGAAAGGAGAAGGTTAAGAGGTGATTTTTACAGCTATTCAGCACTATCAGAGGTCTTAACAGTCTCAGTTTAAGCTGTTATTTGTTGCTCAATATGTCAGATTTCACTTGTAGTAATGGATACAAACTCATGGGTGAATGCATTACTTTGAATGAGGCTAAGAACTTTTACTTTAATAGGATTGTTACCTTATGAAATACCATTATGAATATGAATATGAATAATTGAAAGCAACACCATTAATATTTTGAAGGCTAGATGGCAAATTCCTGCTTCAGGTCCACATCTGACATTATTTGTGCCTCTGTAGGTACATATATATTTTACAAGTATCTATCCTTAATTGCTTTTCTACTCCTACTAAACTAATCTATATATTTCTGATCTCTTCCACTATCAAAAACAACAGTGGTAGGATCCAGTAATTTAGTAATGTTTGCAATCCAATATATTCCATAATAAAAGTTTGTACTTGGATCTTACTTGATTCAACTCTTGGAGATTTGACCTAACCTATTAAGGTCTTTTCAAATGCATTAAATTGTATGCTTTATACATTTGTTTCCCAGCATCTGAAGAATGTTTGATATAAGATGATAACTAGTTTGAATTTTGCCCAAATTTTGTCCCTTTTAGAAATATGGAACTTGAATATACCCTGGCTCATAACTTGAAGAAAATTCCACCTCTCATAATGAAACATGATAGATTTTTTTTTTTTTTTTTTTTTTTCCAGACAATATCCTCACCCAGTTTATTTGGCTCCTAATGAATATGGTACTTTTCGGGCAACATGTTCCATGGGACACCCTTCTAGGTGAAGTTAAGAATTGTGCTTAGAAGGTTTAGGCAGAGAAAGACATGATGGATGTAAGATAGATGACTGAAAGAATGCAGTTAGGTTGATTAAGGTTAGAGGAAAGAAAAAACCAAGTGATTTGGAAGGAAAGAATAAAGGAATATTTTTGATGGAAAAGATGTTAAGTATATATGAAGGAAACTGAATATGCAGCAAGGCAGGGTAATGCAGTGTGTGTGTGTAGAGAGAGATTAGCATTGAATATCTTTCATGTAGTGATAACTATGAAAAACAATTTGAGTAATAGCATACTCCAATTTTTAGGCAGGAACATGAGGAGGCTGAGTTGCGACGCCGCCACCAACAAGAGAGAGAAGCTTTTAAGGTGCAGCGTATACAGCGGAATCAGCAAAACAGACGACCCAAGTCACTTCGTCTGGCTTCTTCTCCCGGACCTTCCACATCAGGAGCAACTCCCTCTTCACCTCACTGTCAGGCTGATGCTACACCATTAGAGGGTGGTAAAGGATCAGTCACAACTAATGTTGATCCTGTCATCACAACTGATAATTCAGTGGAGACTTCAACAACTGCAGTATCAACAAGTAAAAAGGGGCGCACAATCTCAGAGGACATGTTAGAGTTGGTGCAGAATTTAGGAGCTCCACGGCCAGTTATGCGTTCTTCATCAGGGAAAATGACTCTCAACCAGATGATGGCCCAACAAAAATCATCAGCAACAGTGCCAGCTGTAGGTCAAAGGCCAATCTATCCTACAGTGGGAATTGCTGCTGCACCATACCATGGCCAATACTTCTCTGCATTTCAGACATTCCCCTTCCCATACCAGCGGCTGTCAGATGGCTCAATTGTGGCTGTGTCTCAACTAGATGATAGTTCAGGAGCTCCATCAAGCACCAGTAGTAGCAGTAGTTTACAGCATCAACAGCCACCAGCCACAAGTGCCTCCTGGGTACAATGGCAACAGCAGTAGGTGTGGCCAACATTCCAAGTTCCCACTCAGGGACAGGAACCAGCATCTGTGATCATGTATTTTATATGTTACTCCCACATGGAGATAGACTCAGATCAACTGTGTTGGAAGCAGTTTCTGTCAAGGTTTTTCACTAATTCTAACCCAACTAAATTTTCCAAATGTCTTGTAACTGAGATTGCACTTGCATGGGGGAAAATATAGCAAGGAGTCATGTTGATGATAGACAGTAGTGTTTCCAATGCTAGTTGTGGAGTTACCAACTAGTCATGCAATAGAAAGGATGAAACTTTCAAATTAATATGGGTGTATATTAACACCAAAGTTTGTTTACATTGCAGAAGATTTGAATTGATACCTCCGACATCCATTCTGTTCCTTTTAGATATGACTAGATTTATTGTTTGCTATAGTGGTTCCTTTTTTATTATATTACTGTTCCATGACTGTATGAGAACAAATATATCTTTTTAGGTAAAACTGATCAATCAGAATGAAACACTTCCCTCTGTTCATCAATTGTAGATATGAACAAGGGTTAGACAGTGTAAATGTTGTAAAATATGTACAGAAAGACTGTTGTACAGTGAGGGGATTGTGATGGGGCTTGTGATAAGTACTGGTTTAGTGATGAAGATACTGGCCCCAGTAAAATTCATCCATATTAGGGCAAGCCAACACTGATCGGTCTTCCAGCAACCACTTTGAAGGTGATACATGCACATTGTATGAGCACACCCCTTACTTCATTTGGGTTAGCGGGTCTGCTCAAAGCAAAGTTAGCAATGACTGTAAGGAAGCCCTTCAAGAACTTTCTTACTGAGACTTCTCAGTGTTGATTGTCAACTTTAGCAGAAGGCTTCCTTAATTAGCCTGCACATTGCATTGCAACAGTAAGGGATCAGGACACGTGTTGATATAAACTTTGTGATTGAAATTGGTGCTACTGCCTTGCTTATATGCAGTATCTAATTTTTTTAGAGTCTATTTACAGGTAGAGGAAAGTATTTTGGATTGATATGGAAATCTGAGATAGCTTAGCTTGAGAGTGATGGAGTGCTAGATAGCATGATAATGGTTTAACCTGCCAAGGGAGAGGTTAGTTTATTTTGTAAATGTTAAAACTAAAAAGAGTCAGTAGTGCACTGCCAACAAACATCTGTGAAGAGGAATTAGGATATATAAGGATCATGAAAGAGTCACATCAGTAAAGTACTGCCAATAGTTAATACAAAGGGAAGTTATACAATTCAGAGGGATCTTGTATGTTACACCAGCAAGACTCCAATATCAGGTAAGCAGGTATCCTAACACTTCATTAAATTGTACTTTTGATTACTTACCACCAAAATCCATAAGACCTTGCATATATCTTGATGCACATATAATTGAAATGGTCATGGTGCATCAGCAAATTTTCATTCACTTGTCTAATATAGGTGGATATATCTAAGAACTAGTTTGTGATATACTTGAGTTTCAGGTGTTTTCCATTGAATTGTATGTGGCAGTGGCCTTTTGACTGTAAGGATCCATTTTTATTACATTAAATAGCATCATCTACCTATAGAAAAGTTACCTTAATCCTGCCTCAGTCTTTATCAGTAATCCATGTTGGCAATCCCCATTGGTTTGTTAAACTTGTCAGTGCTTATGCTAACTACCAGTAAGGAAAGAGAGCCATCATTGCCATGCCATAAGCACCTCATTGCATTTCATTTATCCATCTTACTGAAATACTGTTGTGCTTTCTAAGCTTAGAAAAACCAGGTTATAGGTAGCTAACACAGTTTTATGTGCCTACCTGTAATGAAATTTTCCTCCCAGCAGTAGAAGCAAACTAATAACATTATAGTTTCTTCTTGTTGCTCTGCAACCGTGATGTTGAGCCAAGGTGGTGCTGAGCTTGTCCAGGTTTTAGGCACCTACATATCCTGAGTAGGATTTGCTTTTCTAGATTGTCATTATTGATTATTATTATTTATATGTTACCTAGAGTAATAATGTAATATATTTTATATTCAATTTCATAAAGCTTGAAATGTAAGTTACTAAAATTTCTTCCAGTCCTATTATTAAGTTTGTATTGGTTATTGCCATTGTCTTTGCACTGAGTTGTAAGTGGATACAGAGACTCAGCACTTCCCTGCCTTGGCATATGGTCCCATCTGCAGCCTGCCATGCAGTCGTCTGCCAGCTGAAAACAAGATTCCATGGAAGTCCACTCATTATTGTGCTGTATAATATCTTGTACAATAACTAGAAGTGATTAAATAAAGTGGTGCAAAATTTTAATTTTCCTTGTTTTCTGCACCTTAAGGAACACAGATGAAACAAATAAAGCTCTGTTAACTTTTAGCATATCTATGTTTCAAACCTCATCAGTTTTCTCAGTTAACCTCAGCCTCCAAAATATCATACTTACATCTCATTCTAAACTATAATCAAACTCCACATTTAATGCTCAAAAAAATCCATCTTGGCTACTGAGAATGTGTATAACCTTATGCAATAAATCCATTTTTTGTGAGAGGGCTAAGGGCACTAAAGATAATGACATTAGTTATAAGCAAAATTTTTCATGATATCTGGTTTCCTAAACATAGTTTTTCTTCCTGTCTGCTGAAATACAGAGTAATTTTTACTGTATGTGCTGACTGCAGGGTTGGAGCAATTATGGCATAAAGATTAGATTACAATTAAAAATACTTTCCATTTTTTAATTACAATTATAATTACAAATACATTTAGGAATAGCAGTTACAGTAGAATTACCTCAAAACAAAATCAGTTATGATTACAATTATAATTACAATATCCCAAATTTAGAAAAGAAATTGCATTGTAAAGACATGTTATATTTACAAACAAGTGTTACATTCTATTTTAGTGTAAAGATTTCATTTTAGTAGAAATTGCAGATAACTGAAAAGCTGGTACTTTATCACCTCTCTCGCAAGGTTCTGCTTCAACAAAAGACTCACTGATACTGTGCTTCCCTCTGATCCCCATTGATTTTGGAATTTCATTGAACATGTTGGTGTAAAGAAGAAAGGTCTGGGTCTTTTGATTCAGGTAATCCTTCTGCTAGATCATCCTTGTTACTTTCTTTATCCACTGTTGATGCTGACCCCTCCTGAACTACTTCCAATTCTTCAAGCATAGCCTTGACATATACCAGCACTTGGTCCTTCTGCTCTTGTAATGGAAGCCAGTCCAGTTTGAACCTGGGAACCAAAAAAAGCTGTTACTTGAACATCTATTTCCATACACTGATCCAACATTTTTCTTCACAGAGTCCAATAGTACTTTAGCCAATTGTTCACAGTATTGCAAGTGGGTGTAATGATTATGAGTTAGATTCTCCAGTGAGTGTTTATGTCCCTGAATCGCTGGTCCAATAACAGATATGGTCACCTTCTTCTACCTCTCCACAACTTCCGTGGCCTCATGAAAAGGTTCAAGGACAATCAAAAGCTCCTTTAAGGCAAATATCTCCAGTGGCATGATTTTCTTACTCCTCTGCTGCTTCTGGGACAGATGATCAGTTACATCATTCACCTCTGCAAGGTTCTTGAGTTCGTATAATGTTTTGTTTTTGTAATTATCAGACTGATATTTTTGTTTGAATTGGGTCAAAGGATCAATAGGGTGGATTCAAATGGTTAATAATAAAAAAAGTACTGCTCACGAGTACTGCTACTGGATGTACTTTTCATAGATCATACTGTTACCACTATTATTTTTAAGGACCAGTACTGATACTTTTGCTGCCAGTATTGTAAAAGTACTGCTTGCCCACCTTTGCATTTACAATGTTATCATTATCACTTTTCTCCCCTTTCACAATTACAATAATAATTATCTAAATCATAATTTCAATTACAATTACAATATTTCTGTAATCAATAATATTTCAATTGAATTACAATTACTTCAACCCTGGTTGACCGTATCGGCACCCTGGTCTTGATGGTCAGGTCAACAAGACTTGAGTGCTAGGTACCTACACCACTGGTTCAAGTTTTAGGAGCAAAACCACAGATTTTAGATTTGTACACCATCGTCAGTAGGTAGTAACTGGTAGTCAGCCAATGACCAGGGAGGTATATTACCAGTACCACCTTCCTGGGTGTCAGGAGGATAGTGATGGCTGGGTTATGAGCCAGCATTTCGGTGGTTATCTAATGCACTACTCTGACCCAAGAAGCTGTCTTTTCTTGCCTCACCCACTCGTGGACTACTGGCATTCTGTCCACAAACATAAGTATTTTCTTGTCATGCATAACACTTGATAACACTTACTTCATTCTTTGTAATTCAAGATTTTCCTGTGGTTAGCTAGGAAAATGGTATGAGCAATAGAGAGTAGTAGGTAGGAACATTAAGCAGGAGCATTAGGTAAAAGTAGTAGGTAGGAACATTAGGCAGGAGCAATAGGTAGCAGTCACTCATAACATTAGGTAGGAGCATCTGCAAACTGCACTAGAGTTGCCCTCTGTCAGTGGCCTGTTAAGGGTGAGACACTAAAGGCTAAGAAGCAGCACAGGAGTTCACTAGATATGGAGACTCTATTGCCATGGCCATCCCTTTGAGGGGATTCCGTGTGGGAATAGGCATCAGAGATATAAAAATAGAAAAAGGGCTAAGTGCTGCACAAAGCAGGTTCAGCGACCATATGCAGCCTGTAGGTTGGGAACTATTGTGAACTAGTTGACACAATTCACTGATGTTTCTCTGAAGAAAGGAACAGAGAAATAATACTGTGGCTGACTGTCAGACTGCAATTTACTAACATTGTGTATGTAGAGCTGGGAATTTATTGGGATAGAGTTCGTATCATCCAAAATACATTAGTTATGTCTCAGACTAAGACCACTTTGGAAAAGAGTTTCAACAAGCAAAGTTCTTAGTTTTTCTCTAAATGTTTGCTTGATAACAGTGAAAATTATTATATAATAAAGATGATTTGATTTATAGGGTTCCTAAAATGTTGGCACCCTAAGGCATCTGTACCTCCCATTGCTTTATTATAAGCAAGCCCTTTTTCTCTACTTAATTTGCTCAAGATGGAGAACATGGATTGTGAGTCCAGAGACATGTTTTTGACAAGACCAAAAGAGTGGATACCTGTGTTTCATAGCCTTTGTCCAGGTATGATGGATGTACAAGAGCTTAGTATATTTTTTTATTATTTTGCTTTGTCTCTGTCTCCCGCGTTAGTGAGGTAACGCAAGGAAACAGACGAAAGAATGACCTAACCCACCCACATACACATGTATATACATACACGTCCAAACATGCAAATATACATACCTATACATCTCAACGTATATTTATTTTATTTATTTTGCTTTGTCGCTGTCTCCCGCATTTGCGAGGTAGCACAAGGAAACAGACGAAAGAAATGGCCCAACCCACCCCCATACACAATGTATATACATACACGTCCACACACGCAAATATACATACCTATACATCTCAATGTACACATATATATACACACACAGACACATACATATATACCCATGCACACAATTCACACTGTCTGCCTTTATTCATTCCCATCGCCACCTCAACACACATGGAATACCATCCCCCTCCCCCCTCATGTGTGTGAGGTAGCACTAGGAAAAGACAACAAAGGCCCCATTCGTTCACACTCAGTCTCTAGCTGTCATGCAATAATGCCTGAAACCACAGCTCCCTTTCCACATCCAGGCCCCAAACAACTTTCCATGGTTTATCCCAGACGCTTCACATGCCCTGATTCAATCCACTGACAGCACGTCAACCCCGGTATACCACATCGATCCAATTCACTCTATTCCTTGCCCTCCATTCACCCTCCTGCATGTTCAGGCCCCGATCACACAAAATCTTTTTCACTCCATCTTTCCACCTCCAATTTGGTCTCCCACTTCTCCTCGTTCCCTCCACCTCCGACACATATATCCTCTTGGTCAATCTTTCCTCACTCATTCTCTCCATGTGCCCAAACCATTTCAAAACACCCTCTTCTGCTCTCTCAACCACGCTCTTTTTATTTCCACACATCTCTCTTACCCTTACATTACTTACTCGATCAAACCACCTCACAACACACATTGTCCCCAAACATCTCACATCCACCCTCCTGTGCACAACTCTACAGCCCACGCCTCGCAACCATACAACATTGTTGGAACCACTATTCCTTCAAACATACCCATTTTTGCTTTCCGAGATAATGTTCTCGACTTCCACACATTCTTCAAGGCCCCCAGAATTTTCGCCCCCTCCCCCACCCTATGATCCACTTCCACTTCCATGGTTCCATCCGCTGCCAGATCTACTCCCAGATATCTAAAACACTTTACTTCCTCCAGTTTTTCTCCATTCAAACTTACCTCCCAATTGACTTGACCCTCAACCCTACTGTACCTAATAACCTTGCTCTTATTCACATTTACTCTTAACTTTCTTCTTTCACACACTTTACCAAACTCAGTCACCAGCTTCTGCAGTTTCTCACATGAATCAGCCACCAGCGCTGTATCATCAGTGAACAACAACTGACTCACTTCCCAAGCTCTCTCATCCCCAACAGACTTCATACTTGCCCCTCTTTCCAAAACTCTTGCATTCACCTCCCTAACAACCCCATCCATAAACAAATTAAACAACCATGGAGACATCACACACCCCTGCCGCAAACCTACATTCACTGAGAACCAATCACTTTCCACTCTTCCTACACGTACATATGCCTTACATCCTCGATAAAAACTTTTCACTGCTTCTAACAACTTACCTCCCACACCATATATTCTTAATACCTTCAACGTATATATATATATATATATATATATATATATATATATATATATATATATATATATATAGGGAGGTAAATGCAAGAGTTCTGGAAAGAGGGGCAAGTATGAAGTCTGTTGGGGATGAGAGAGCTTGGGAAGTGAGTCAGTTGCTGTTCGCTGATGATACAGCGCTGGTGGCTGATTCATGTGAGAAACTGCAGAAGCTGGTGACTGAGTTCGGTAAAGTGTGTGGAAGAAGAAAGTTAAGAGTAAATGTGAATAAGAGCAAGGTTATTAGGTACAGTAGGGTTGAGGGTCAAGTCAATTGGGAGGTGAGTTTGAATGGAGAAAAACTGGAGGAAGTGAAGTGTTTTAGATATCTGGAAGTGGATCTGGCAGCGGATGGAACCATGGAAGCGGAAGTGGATCATAGGGTGGGGGAGGGGGCGAAAATTCTGGGGGCCTTGAAGAATGTGTAGAAGTCGAGAACATTATCTCGGAAAGCAAAAATGGGTATGTTTGAAGGAATAGTGGTTCCAACAATGTTGTATGGTTGCGAGGCGTGGCCTATGGATAGAGTTGTGCGCAGGAGGATGGATGTGCTGAAAATGAGATGTTTGAGGACAATGTGTGGTGTGAGGTGGTTTGATCG
Organism: Panulirus ornatus; assembly: GCF_036320965.1. NCBI lineage: Eukaryota > Metazoa > Arthropoda > Malacostraca > Decapoda > Palinuridae > Panulirus > Panulirus ornatus. Next base: position 75,365,037 of record NC_092225.1, on the reverse strand, counting down.
AGTGAGTAACGTAAGGGTAAGAGAGATGTGTGGAAATAAAAAGAGCGTGGTTGAGAGAGCAGAAGAGGGTGTTTTGAAGTGGTTTGGGCACATGGAGAGAATGAGTGAGGAAAAATTGACCAAGAGGATATATGTGTCGGAGGTGGAGGGAACGAGGAGAAGAGGGAGACCAAATTGGAGGTGGAAAGATGGAGTGAAAAAGATTTTGTGTGATCGGGGCCTGAACATGCAGGAGGGTGAAAGGAGGGCAAGGAATAGAGTGAATTGGAGCGATGTGGTATACCGGGGTTGACGTGATGTCAGTGGATTGAATCAAGGCATGTGAAGCGTCTGGGGTAAACCATGGAAAGCTGTGTAGGTATGTATATTTGCGTGTGTGGACGTATGTATATACATGTGTATGGGGGGGGGGTTGGGCCATTTCTTTCGTCTGTTTCCTTGCGCTACCTCGCAAACGCGGGAGACAGCGACAAAGTATAATAAAAAAAAATAAATACTATATATATATATATATATATATATATATATATATATATATATATATATATATATATATATGTACATAATTCATACTATCTGCCTTTATTCATTCCCATCACCACCCTGCCACACATGAAATAACAACCCCCTCCCCCCGCATGTGCGTGAAGTGCATGAGCACTAGGAAAAGACAAAAAGGCCACATTTGTTCACACTCAGTCTCTAGCTGTCATGTATAATGTACTGAAACCACAGCTCCCTTTCCACGTCCAGGCCCCACAGAACTTTCCGTGGTTTACCCCAGATGCTTCACACGCCCTGGTTCAATCCATTGACAGCACATCGACCCCGGTATACCATATCGTTCCAATTCACTCTATTCCTTGCACGCCTTTCACCCTCCTGCATGTTCAAGCCCTGATCACTCAAAATCTTTTTCACTCCATCTTTCCACCTCCAATTTGGTCTCCCACTTCTCCTCGTTCCCTCCACCTCTGATACATATATCCTCTTGGTCAATCTTTCCTCACTCATTCTCTCCATGAGACCAAACCATTTCAAAACACCCTCTTCTGCTCTCTCAACCACACTCTTTATTACCACACATCTCTCTTACCCTATTATCACTTACTCGATCAAACCACCTCACACCACATGTCCTCAAACATCTCATTTCCAGCACATCCACCCTCCTCCGCACATCTCTATCTATACCCCATGCCTCGCAGCCATTGTTTTTTTCATGCTTGTTCACCTTCTTCCGTGTTTGTGAGGTAATGCTAGGAACAGATGAAAAAAAGGCTTCATTTTGCTCATCCATTCTACAGTTGTCATGTAATGCACCAAAAACATAGCCTCTTATCCATAACCAGGTCCCATAGACCTTACCATGGTTTACCCTGGCTTCTTCACATACCATGGTTCAGTCCACTATGTTGATCCCTGTAAACCACATTGTTCCAATTTACTCTATCCTGTGCACACTTTCACCTTCTTGCATGTTCTGACCCGTACCACTCATATCTTTTTCACTCCATCATTTCATCTCTATAGTTTGGTTTCCCATTCTCCTTGTCCCCCTCCACTTTTGACACAAATCCTCATTGTCAACCTCTCCTCACTCATTCTTTCCACATGTCCAAACCATTTCGGCATGCCCTCTTCAACTTTCTCAATCATACTGTTCCTATTACCACACCTCTCTCTTACCCCATAATTACTTAATCAACTCTCCTCGCACCACATATTGTCCTTAAACAATTAAATTCCAGTATATCCACCCTCTTTGAAACATTCTCATCTGTAGCCCTTGCCTCCCAACCGTACAACTCTGTTGTGACTACAATACTTTCAAATATAACATTTTCACCCTTCTAGATAGCAACCTTCCTTCAATACATTCCTTAATGGTCCCACAACCTTTGCCTGCCATCACCCACCCTATGACTCATCTCTGTTTCCATGGTTTTCTTTGCTGCCATGTCCATTCTCTGGTATCAAAGCAATTTACTTCCTCCCAAGTTTTCTCCACTCAGACTCTCACCCCAACTAATCTGTCTCTTCATACTGCAAAACCTAATAACCTTTCTTTTATGTATGTTTATTCAACTCCCTCCTTTCTCTCACTCTCCCATGCTTGGAAATGAACTTCTGCAGTATCTCACTCAAATCTACCACCTGTGCTGTGTCATCAGCAAACAACTGACTCACCAGGCCTCCTCAACCCCTACTGACAGGATACATGCTCCTTTCTCCAAGAATATTTTATTCAACTCCATCACCAACCTGTAAGTAAATTAAATCGCCATGGTAACATCACACACTTTGTTGCACACCCATCTTCACCTGGAACCACACATCCTCCTCTTTACATACTTGCACACGTCTTCTTCTCTGGATAGAAACTCTTCACTGCTTCTAAAAGCTTCCCTTCCACACCATACATTTATAAAATCTTCTACAAAGCATCTTTATCATTCCTATCATACATTTTTTCCAGATTCATAAATGCCACATATGAATCCTTCTGTTTCTGTATTCCTCACACATGTTCTTCAAAGCAATCACCTAAACTACACATCCTTAACCACTCCTGAAACCACATTGTGCCTTCCAAGTCTAATGCTCTTTGCATGTCAGCTCCTCCATTATCATTCTGTTTTACCACCTTCTCAATTACTATTTGTCCATACAACTTACCAGGTACACATCTTTTTCCCCCTTGTCATATACAATGGCACTCTACATGCATTCTGCCAATCCTTAGGCACCTCATCATAATTCATACATACAGAAATCTTTTACTAAGATTGTAAGAGGAAGTTTTCATAGGCTCACATATTTTCTCAGATCATCATAACCCTCCCAACTATCATTATCTATTATCATAAGAAAAAATAATGATGCAAATCACATTTCCCTACCTAAATCACTTCTGCTAAATTCATTGATATGCATTTCATCCAAATGCATAAGTTATTTCTTTGTTGCCCCTAAACAGGAACTTCACCTACATTACTTGGCCTTTGATATTAGTTTGTGCAGCCTAAAGAGCTTTCTTTTCAGGTTTAATTTTGGGAACATTAGTTCGGTAAGCCTGTCAATTTTTCCCCTTACAGTTTGGTGGGCAGTAAATACCTTTTCTGTGATAGATGGGTTACCTTACCCAATGATATTCTTATAGTGTTAAAGACTTGTAAAATGGGATCAGGAGTTCCTTTGATAAACATTGAAGTTTAGGTTGGGCTAGGTAAGTTAAGGTTTTATGTTTCGGAATGATATCCCACGAGTGTTATTCAAACTTTTTACCCTCGATCAGTTAAGTTATGGCTTTGTTAGATTATGTGGAAATATCCCACTAATGCTATTTGAACTTTTTACTGATTATTGCCCTGTAAAATGCATAGAATTAAGTCCTTGCCCTTCACTATTTTCACACATTTGGTCATGGCATTTTTTTTTGCATTTCTAACTGAAAATAATGAAAACTGTATATGGTATGTTGCATCATATTTCATTAATAATGTGATAAATAATCTATAGATTTTTCATAGTGTAGGTACGTTGATGGTAACACATGAAGCATGTCCAAAACGTTCTTTTGGGAAATATACTGTACAGTGCTGTGTGAAGTTGGGACAGTCTAGTCATGCCAAGCCTCCCACACTGAGCAGAAGACTCAATCAGTTGAAGTGTTCCATCTCCTGTATAACAACCATTCAGCACTTACAAAGCAAATGCATTGAGTATCATTGTCAGACATAATATTTCAACAATAATGATTAAGTTTTTTGCATGCAGTCATAGTTCATATATCAACCAATTTTATATATGTGAGTGCAGTTTAGCTCATGGCTCACTATATATGCATTTTCATATTCTTGGAGACATTTCTAGTTAATTTTGAGTATGAATCTGATGATGTTACAGATATGAATTTTCAATATTACATGTCAGCCGCTAGCTGCCTTAAGGCAGAATCTTAATGTTTGTAATATTGTAAAATGGCCTGTTATTAATATCACTTTATCAGATCTTGGTGATTTCTGCCTTCTGCATCTGCATCTCTACTTATGTGTAAATACATTTACAGATGTGATCTACTTGATAGATCAAACCTTACCATATACCATATAGTTTGGCTCTCTTATCATGATATATTATTGTGGGACAGTGCTCTTGCAATCCTCAAATCCTGTAGAAATGCGGCTGTTATCAGATTTAGACCCCATGTGACATTGTGTAATTAAGACAAGGAACTGCATTCCATGATATTTGACAGTGATCCTCAAAACATAGTCCTCACATATATTGGATCACTGTGACTTGCATACATCTCTCTCTATCTCTCTCTCTCTCTCCCTTAATAATGATCATTAATTGCAGAAGACTAACCAGATTTAAGGGTTCTCTGCAGTACAAAACAAAATACAGAAAAAGTGGACCAAGACCTACCCCTTTGTACAGTAATGTGTACATTTACAGAACTCACTAGTGAGACAGCAAAATTGAACGAAGTAGATTTACATATGTTGAGTGGTGCATAATGTATCAAAACTATACCTTTCAAGTGCAACATGTGCCAGTGGATACATAGTTGTGGAGACGGGCAAAAGTTAAGTTGAGCGACATGCTCAAAGTGAAGCTTATGAGGCCAAAATGAAGGCATTGCAGCCACAGACTAATCTCAGCTTCATTCCTCAAACTCAGTTCTAGGTATACATCAGAATATTGCTGTCCTTAGTATTTGTTTTGGTATATACAGCTTAAAGTCACACATATACAATGGGCAACCTGATTTACTTACGTTTTAATTCACTACTGCTAGCATTTATGGTAAACAAAATGCTGGGTGAAGGGTTCTGCTTTTAAAAGCTATGATTTAAAAGTTATGATAGCTGACTTGAAAGATATTGTACATGTAATTATTTGTTTTCATTGTTGTGACTTAACAATAGCAGTTTTCAATTGGTCTCCGTTCATACTTAGGAGTTTAATTATCATAGTTGCATTTGCTTCCAGATGTATTGATTTTAACTGACTTTTGCTGCAAGATTTTTCTTTGTTTTAGGTTACCAAAGACGAATTGAAAGTTACCAACTTTTTGTTACAGAAAAACTTTTCCCTTGCACTGTCTGATCACTTGAGACTGGTGTTTCCAACACCTTTCTAGACAGGAGATGCTCCCTCTGAAGATTTAGTAATAAAGAGACATCATTTGATGAATTCTTAGAGATATCTTTTACAGAAAATTGTGGTAACTTCTGGTTGTAATATCATTAATTTCTGGTGACACATTAGTACATAATGCTAAATAAATACAAATCAACATTAACCTCAATATGACTAGTTTATGAAAAAATTTAAATGTTTTTTAATTTTTTTGCCAACTGAAAAGGCCAGTCCTCCTAAGCCCAAAAACAGTTAACATCATGGTGAACATATGCGTACTATTTTTCCCATGTAGCAATAAGGGTATAGTAAGGGATTTCATTGCTGCCAGAGTTATGATTGCCTGAACACCACAGATACAGTAAATTGTTAATTTTCTTTTTCTTTTACAATGGAGACTCCAGTCACGGACAAAAGTCCACATCAAGGCTGTGCCTTGATTGAAATATGGAGAGGTTAATGAAAGGAAAAAGAGGAGACAAAGAAAAGTATTTACAAATTTTGAAGGAAGTGAAAAACCTGTATTAAAATGTGCCAGGTCATAGTTACTGGGAGAAACATGAGAGAGTAGAGAGTCCCAAAGCTTCAAGATGCTGGGAAAGAAATATTTATCAAAACCACTCTCTCTTGCGTTGGCCACAGCAACCACGTGGTCTAGCTAGTGGCAAGGACACACAAGCAGCCAGCTCTTAGGAGCAAAAACCAAAGTAATACCTATGGAAGAGGGAAGAAGCTATAATTGCTGCTTAGGGCAAGCAGGTCAGGTTCTGAAATTAGCCTAGGAGAGTTCAGAAGTCGGACTGCTTTCAACTCATCTCTGGCAAGTGAGGTTGCAGAGCCAGAGCCACCCCAGATGTGAGACCAGTACTCCTTGCAAGGAGAGATCAATCCTTTGTATAAACAGAGCAGATGTTAGGAAGAAAAGCAAATTCAACATCTAAACAAGACTCCCAGTTTCTTAGTGGTAGACTTACCTATTTTCATAATAAGGGTTTCCAAGTTAGAGTAGATTGCAGAGTAATACCAAGTATGTTCATCAAGTCAAGAGGTGGGATTACAGAATGGTCAAAGGTGAGAGGAAAGTTATCAGGAACTTTAAATAGAGAAAGGTTGAAACTGGGTCAGGGAGGTATCAAACTTCCATAATTTTTTCTTACCATGTCAAAGAATACAATTCTCTGAACCCCATTAATATGTGTATCTATTATTCTTTCTTCTTTTCCATAATTGATCACCGTTTCCTGCATTAGCAAGGAAGTGCCAGGAACAAAGAAAGGCTACATCCACTCACATCCATTCACTAGCTCCCAAATCCACAAATGGGCCCCACAGACCTTTCCATGGTTTACCTTGGACACTTCACATGTCCTGGTTCAGTCCAATGACAGCTCTTCAACCCTAGTATACCACATTATTCCAATTCTCTCAATTGTATACATGCCTTTCACCCATCTGCATGTTTAGGCCCTGATCTCTCAAAATCTTTTTTTCACTCCATGCATCCATCTCCTCTTCAGACATATATATCATCTATGTCAATCTTTCCTTACTTATTCTCTCTGCTATCTGTTTATATCTGTGATATCTGTTCCCTTTGGAAACTCCCTCAAGGGGATGGCCACATCAAAAGAGTCTTCATAAATGGTGAATTCCAGGGTCATTTCTTAGCTTTTAGTGCCTCGCTCATAGAAGGCCTTTGGCAAAGGGCAACTCTAGCGTAGTTTTCAGAAGCTCCTACCTGATGCTTCCACCAACTACTGTTACCAGATGTGTCTACCTAATGTTCCAACCTACCACCTCTGCCTAATGCTCCCACCTAATGTTTCTACTTACTGCTTCTACCTAATTTTCCTACTTGCTGCTCCTACCTAATTTTCCTACTTACTGCTTCTGTCTATTGCTCCTATCATTTTGCCAAAATGCAGGGCTAGCACTCACCACAAATATCTGTAGTTAGGAAGGAGCTGTGTGTGTTACATGTTTGTCAAGTGTTCTGTGTGACAAGGAGAAATTGCATATTTGTGGACAGAATGCCAGCAGTCCACCTCTGAGTGAGGCAGAAGAAAGAGACAGCTACCTGGGTCAAAGGAGTGCAACTTGAAAACCACTGAAGTACTGGCTCAATACAAAGCTGTCACTAACCCTCTCGATACCAAGGCAGAATGCACCAGTAATAAACCTTCCTCGTTAGTGGCTGTTTACCAACTACTACCTACTACTCATTCTCTCTATTATGTCCAAACCATTTCAGGACACCCTCTTCAGCTCTCTGAACCACAATCTTTTTATTTCCACACATTTCTTTCACACTTTCATAACTTAATCGATCAAAACCACCTCACATGACATATTGTCCTCAAACACTTCATTTCCAATGCATCCACCTTCATCTGCACAGGCTTATCTATACCCCATACCTAACGTTCATATAATCATGTTAGTAGTTCCATATCATCACACATACCCATGTCTGCCTTCCTAAATAACAATCTCTCTTTCCACACACTCTTTAGTGCTCCTAGAGCCTTCACCTCACCCACCCTATGACTCATTTCCTCTTCCATGGCTCCACTTATTGCCATGTCCTCTCCCAGGTATTAAAACACTTCACCTCTTCCCCTCCAAATTTTCTCCTCAAACTCATTATTAGCTTACCAGAAATTTCAGGGATTGGGTGATGCTGGGAGAGATTCATTGTCTTGATTTAGTTATAGATGTCAGATTCAACAAGTATCTCAACTCCTCTCACGCACTATGCATGAAGTATATTTTCCTTTCATGATCTGCTAGATTAAATTTGTGGCATGAGTTGAAGATTCTGGAAAAGTGAATTTATTGGTGATAACAGATGCCACTGTGCCATCAAGGGATAAGTTGAAGTAGAGCTTTTTAAAAAGTCTTGTTCTTGGTCACACACACATACACACACAAAAAAAAAAATCCTCAACTTTAGAAAGGAAGGGCGACTTTGCAGTCTTGTTTGTACAGGATAGCACAGTCTTCCGTCTTCTATTCTGAGAGGTAGCTCCATATGACATTCTTGCCCTGCTAATTTAGTGGTCAAGGCCCTATGCTCTGAGTGTACAGAGTGTGTAAGAAGGGTAAGTTCTGCCTATGGTGCAATTAGGTGAGGATGAGGTTAAAGGCTGGATTAGGTTAAGCATTGGCTCTGATTGCTCTCTTTACTATTGTATCCTGTGTATCTACATGGTGGGGTTTACTGGTGTTTGAATGAGTTTGACGGTAAGGTTAAAGATGAGTTTGAAGGTCAGGTTAGGATAAGCACTGGTTTGGATTCCTTTACACTTTATCTCATGTGGTAATGTGGTGAGATTGTGGGTGAATTAGATGCTAAGTTAAGGTGAACATTGCGCTGTGTTGCGACTATTCTCTGCAGAGCCGGTATCACTTCACGCCTTCTTGAATACAGTAATTGTGATTTTTGGATAACACATACGTAACATGAAAGAAAAGCATTTATTGAATAATTATAATCAATTTAGCTTAGTTTTTTTATAATCCTCACCTTATCTTAAACCTACTTTTTTTTTTTATCTTCAGAGTTCTTCCTTATGACATTATGACATTTATTCTATAATGCAAAACATTAGCCAAGGGGAGGCCTATGAAGATCAGGAAAAATGGGATGATTGATGTAAAAGATGTAAACATTTCTATAAATCAATAGAACCCATGAAGGTCTCACCCTACTTAAATATGAAGCCGATATTACATAATTTTTCAAAGTTGAAACTGAAATATATCAACGACACCCAAAAACGTCGAGTCAGCATGGGTCCAGGAGTATCCACCTGTACCAACAAGGGAATAATCCTCCAAGTACCCCACACCTTTGTAAAGGAGGCCCAACGATATTATGTAACGCCCCTTTTCTTTCTTCTAGAACCTTTTTAAGTGCTTACTAATACAAATCCTAAAGTTGGATAGTAATGAGCTCATAAAACAAGAAATGAGTTCATTTTGTAACGACATCAATGACGAACACGAGGGTGTCTGTTTCACATTTAATACTGGATTTAATGGGATTTTAAACACAAAAAAATGAAATCAGGTCAGAGCCTTTAGAAGGACCCCGAGACAGACAACACCTTTCCCCCCGCCACCCTTCCAGAATTGATGGAGTGGTTGAGTGCAGTAGGACGAAGTGAACACCCAGCCCGCTCTAAAGGTAAAAATTCTCATTTTTCAAACTTAATCGAAAATAAGGTAAATGTAGGCCTCTAGAGGAGACTGATATTTCATACAACTGAATTCAAACAGATACAGATTATTGGGTTGTTTATGATAGTGAAAGAAAACGAAATCATGGATTATTGTGGTGAAAAACACGGATTCTTTTTAAGATCTGTAATCTTGTATAGCGAAGGAGGTGCAAATAATGTTAGTCATAGACTTCAAGCGAAATACTTGTCATCTATGCTTAAATGTATTTGTTGTGTTTATTTTACTTCATTTGACGTTAAGACATTGACCACCAGTGTATATTTTCATTTGTTTGTGAAATCAGACGTATCTATATCATTTAGTTCATTAGATTAAGAACACTGAAACCTTTAATCATTTTGAATACCTGTATTAGATTACCTCTCAACCTCCTCTTTTCTAAGCTTAGTAGATTTAATCATTTGTCGGCTGTGATCGGTTTTCTTTCTCAGCTCTTCTCCATCCTCGAACCATTTTCTTTGTCTTTTCTCTAGTAGATTGACCAAAATGACCACTAATCAAGATGGAGATGCACAAATGACTTGTAATGAGTGAGGGTAATTTCCAGAGACATAATCAAAAAATCCTTTGTTCATCCTTTCTTACTGCTTCAATGCAGTGGCTTTAAGTCACCAGATATTATTATACCCAAGTCCTTTAAAACCTCACTGACCTTTTGTAGCTCAACAGAATTCACACTGTAGCTTGCCTTTTCATTTTTACTACCGATATGTGAAACTTATTGAAATTCATCTGCCACCTTAACGTTAGACCAGTACATGTTTGTCAGTCAGTCAATGAAGCTGCAGACGTTCAGTTTCTGTTGTACATGTATTACCCACAGAGTATCAACCGCAAATTTGGAGATCTTAAAGTGAAGCCCATTATCAATATTTATATGAGAAAGAAAACCGGTCCCAAGACAGAACCTTTTGTTACACCACTTGTTACCTCAAACCACTCTGGGGTTTGATCATTAATTACTACTTTATTTACCGTCAGTTAGCCCGTTTCCTGACAATTGGATTACAACCCTATCTATATCATGTGACAACTCTAGATTCTTTTGATTTCTTGAAAGTGTTTGCGTTACATTTACAAGTAACCATTTTCTCTGATCATACTATGGCCCTCCCCACTTTATATGATAGGAGTCTGTTTGATGTTGGTACTTTATCATCATTTTGAATTGCTTCTACAGTGTAAAGAGCATATAGTTATGCTCCATAACTTTCTATGCATCTGAAATGCTCCAAACTAGTGGCGTAGGAGATTTGAGCTTTGGTTGTATATACTGTAGGCAGAACTCAAACTCTTGTGTTTGGGTACACAGGAATCTTATGTCTGTTCAGCTGTATTTTGCATATTTGAAATTTTGAGTGAAAAAATCTTAGCATCTCTGTTTCAAGCAAGAATTGATCATTGTCCTGAATTCTCTCAGGATTTAGAGTGCTTTTATCAGCGCTTTTTGTGGTACTTCGTTTCGGAAACTTTAAGAAAGCTGAATTTTCTGTGGTGACTTTTAATCTATGTGGTTATACTTTATGCTTTATTTTCTGTTTTTTTATGATACAGGTCTTTATACCTAGTATTTGTAGTTCTCACTTGATTTCCGTCTGCCACTATATCCCCCACCCCCACGTCATTCCTTCACTTCTGAATTATCTTTTATTTATCACTTCAGTGAAAGCTTTCATTTTAGGTAAGCAATGTTGGGCTGATGACCCTCCTTCTTAAGGTGTTTGCTGCGACTCTGACCCCACCAATACACTTCTTCCAGTCGTCCTTGTACTTTAGTTTGCTGTCATAAGCAGGGATGGCCTTCTTATGACATCTTTTATTAAAGTTTCACCGTTTGATCAACACAGCAGATCTCATGACGGTTGCCCAAATTCCATATAGAAGTGGAAGGAGTATTTATGTTGATAGGCAAGGTTGATGTCAGCACTGTGCTTCAGAGGGTTTTAAAAGTAATTTTCTTTTCAGGCCTTCGAATTACTTCATGACCTTCCCCAACACTCAAAGGGGCTTCTGATTAGTTATAGGCCCTCATATTGATTAGGATCTTTAGTTGAGTTCCTATTATTTTAAGTAATGTCATGTAAAACTGTAAAATTATATCTTCAGATATTGAAAAAAGTTTTAGCTAATTCAAATTGCAATGTTTAGAGATATGAGAGAATATTATTTCAGGGAACAAACATCATTACAATTGGATAGTGACAGGGTTATATTTTTTACTACTTTAGATATGATAGTGTATTACTGTGGATATAAATGTATGGTTTACTGTACATCATGAATATGTGTACATACCCTCTCATTATCCTTGAGCTCTTCACGTCCATAATCCAATTGAGACCCTGTAGTGTATTTCCTATCCTAACTGTTATGGCGTGTTGGTTAGGATACAAAACAAATCTAATTTAGTTCAGAAAAGCACTGGGAGAGGGTGTTGCCTGGTTTCTAATCCTTTGGGCAGGGCACATTCCCTGAGAGGGGTAGACAGCATGCAGCCCAACCCTGCCGTTTATCCTTCTTGTAATGTTAAGGGTAAGAATGCTGACTTTAACTGGGGTATGATCATAGAATACAGCATCTAACAGGGTTAGCCAGTCAACAGCTTTTGATTAGGACCTTAGTGATATTAGTCTAATTTCTTTACCTTTTTGGTGACTTAGAAGTGACTGAGTTTCAGACAGTTATGGACTATTCACAGGGTCCACAGGTGAACAGAGATAAGTTTGTTAAAACTACTTTTAGTTTTTAGAAGATTCCCTTGACTAGCTTCACAAAGAAGCTTCCATTGCAAGAGTGCCTGGACAGTTGATGGTTTTGAATATCTTTTTCAACACATTTTGAAAATTTGCTTAGTTTTCACCAATATCTTTACCTAAGGTTTGGCTATAATCTTAGAAAATCAGAAGTCTTGCATTTTTGACCTTACTGGAAATTATTTTTTCTGTTGACGTGCTTCAAAAAGCATCAGAATTAGGAGATTTGGATCTATCCAGACATTTTTTTTCGCTGATGGCAGGTGTCTAGAAGATTGAGAAAAGATGCAAAAGTAGTTTATAAGCAGGCCAAAGAATCATGGTAATTCATCCACAGATAGGGTTGGTTGGATAATTTTGAGGAGCTCTAGGAATTCCATATAATGGTTCTGTCGTTGATTAGCCTCTGAGGAGAAAGATGCTACAGGTCGGAGGTTCCAAAATGAAATGAGCAACCTTGAAATAACTCGGTGAGTCAGTGGCTGATTTCATAAGTTTTTAGAATGTAGCTGGTTAGATTGATAGACATTTCAAATACAATACTGCTTTGTAAAGGAGACCGACATGGTCATGGGTAAGTTGACCAACCTTTTTTCATAGATTAAGAGGGCAGACATCGACTCAGTTTTTTAAATGGTCTTGTAGAAATGACAACATAATGTGAGACCAGCCAAGGTGCTGGTTTTTACAAAGAATGGTTATAGTTCTGTGTGGACAAGCAGATTAAACTAACACATTTATAAATGATCACAGAGGAAAGTGTCTGCGATCAAACTTCAGAAAAATGTGAGCCAAAAGTTTGGATCTTAAGGATGCATTCTGATATATTTCAGTATTCTGGAATGAGACATTGTCTGGCTATTTTGAGTTAGCAAGGTGTTTTGTGAGTGTCTTTTGGACTAAGTATAGTTACAGAGTTTTAACACCTTTCTAAACAGAATTAATATCATTATAAAGGTAATGTTGAAATATGACTTTCTGTTTACCAAAGAAGCATGTCTCTGGCAACATGCATGTTTCATCAATATTGTGGAAATGTTCTGTGTCAGAACAGAAGCATTCATGTATGGAGATCGTTTGGTACTCCTCAAATATGTTCACTTTGCTTTACACTGTACTTGGATCCATCTTTTATGGAATCAGCTACAGCCTCTTTAGTTTTAAGAATGGCCATCTTGTCACCAATCAGATTGTCTGTTAGGAAAAAATTCATTTTTGTAGAAGTTTATAGTTATCTAGTGATCTTACTAACCAAAAGAGTGGCATCATAAATGGTTATTTTTTTCTGGTAAAAGATGACACAAGCATTGCAAAGCTCTGATGTGATGGAGCAGCAAGGAAAGTCTGCAGGAATTCAGGACTTGGAAAGCCTCTGAAGAAACGCTGATAGTTTAAGCAGATATATTAGGCCTTGGGAGAGGCTACTGCTCTTTGGAGAATCCACTTTGTTAAAACATATAAGCATCACAATTGCTTCATTCTTAATAGATTAAGGTTCGTGCCATACTTATTCAAGACAATCACTCACATTCTTAGATTTGCAGCATTCATGGATGGGTTTTACAAGTGTCCTTCGGTTACAAAGCATGCAACATATGGGCAAATGCCATGTCTTGGACGAAGACAGAAATGATAGTAGGAACAGTACCTTTCAAGTTAATATTGGCATTAGGAGTGAACCTTGAAGCAGATCTCTTCAATACAAAAGACAAATGCCCTTCTACTGGCATTTTTCTCCAATTTTTATTCATTGGTAAGTTGTTTATTGGCTAGGATTTTTGGAAAGATTTTTTTCCCCAGTTATTTTAGAGAATGTAATTCTTCTCTTGAATGATTTCCTGAGTTTAGTACTGTGGTAGCCTCAGAGTAGATAAAATATTGGTGGAAAGAATTAATGCATTGTGGCATTTCTTCAGGAGATTTAATGGTGTATGTTACAGAGCTGTCTTCATATAGAAGATTATCCAGCTTCAAAAAAATTGTTTTAGAATCTTCACATCTGAATTTGTCATATGTGTAGAAGAGAGTATATTTCATTTGCCCTTTCATGTAGACACAGTACCAGTCTATTTGGAAATGTTCTTTCTTTTTGAGAAAATATGAAGGTTATGATTTAGTATGTTAAGAGTTTTTCTCTAGCCATTTCTTTTTAACAAGAATGTAGCCAGTAGCATTTTTCAGGTGGAGTGTCTGGAACCCCAGGGTTGTGAGAGCATCTTTCAAGGGTCTTATGAAATATGTAAGCCAAATAGTTCATTACTTATAAATGGAGTTCTTTTTACCTTAAGTTTAGGTGATAGTTTTCACAAAATTTCATATGAAGCTGTAACATCATGCTTAAGAAAGGAGAAAGAATGGATGGAGAAGATTTGGGCTCCAGAAAATAATATGGTTTGTTTTCAGAGTAAAACACCGCTGTAGGATTTGAGATTGACTTTTCTGTGTTCTGAATAGACTTTTGCTATCTCTTTTTCTAAGGAAACAGTTGGGAGCGTTCAAAGGTTTTTCATTTTATACAAATAATTTGATTTCGTCAGGAATTTTTGTCTTTTCATGAAATTACTCAGCCCAAGGATCACATGCCTGCAGCTAGCTTTTGTGGGTGGAGGGTTATTTTCTAGGCAAAGTAGAAGAGAATTATTTATGTGTGTGTGTGTTTGTGTGGGAGGGATCCCCACTGGGGTCTAGAGGTACTGCTTCAGTGGGATTTACATATATTTAGCCTTCTGAATATCTAAAATTCTCTTGCGAACACAGTCTTTAACCAATGTCATTCAAGATTATTCTCTGAGGCCTGGTGTGCCATTTGGTTGGTTGGTTGTTTGGGCATTAGGCCTATCAACTACCAGGGTCATTACAGCCGTTAACGTAACTTACATCCACCAACCGAAAAGTATTTTAACACCTACTTCAGGTGTTAAAGGTTATTCTAAGTCCACACACTCTCTCACTATGCATGTGGCCCATGGCCATCTAGTGTCAAGCCAACCTGTACCAAATGCTGTCAGTTTCCGGAAAGTTCATTTAGGAAACATGATTACTTCTTTTTTTTTTTTTTATAAGTAGAATGAATCCCAGTCAGGATCATCTTAGTTCATAGTTCTGAAGCAAATTCAGCATTGCTCTAAAGGGGTCATATTCAATTTTTTGCCTGGAATACTTCAAAATGAACCCTTTGAATCCTACATAAAAGATAAAACCACCCTAGCAGAACTCCTCCACTTCATTAGGTGAGGCGGGGGATCGTTTGTCCTCCCAGATTTCGGATCTGGATCAGAAATTATATTAAAACTCTTACAATGTTTAGCCAGTTTTCTGAAACCGATCTTCATCTATTATTAATGAAGATCAATCAAAACCCAAGGTTTCTTGCTAAGATGAAATGGTCAGTTTTAAGAATGATTTGTTCTTAGTACATGTATGGATATTCCCTACGTTGTAACATTTTTTTTCATTTGTTTGTGTGTCCAGTTAAGAAGCCTAAAGTTTACAAGTCTTATGAAAAATTACTTAGTAATAGTGTTTATCTTTTCATCCAGCCTCCTTTAAGCCATGTTCAACAGGAATCATCAGCGTTAGATCAAGGAGGAAGTACTTTCTCAGCCAGTGCCTTCCTCTCAGCCAATGTCTTCCTTTCAAGCAGTGCCTCCCTCAACCAGTATCTCCCATTCAAACAGTGCCTTCCTCTCAAACAGTACCTCTTTCAATCGGTACCTCCTCATTTTATACCTCTTTTTTGAAGAGTGTCTCTCCCTCAACTAGTAACTATCCTTTTCAAACAGTACCTCCATCAATCCAGTTAACGAAGCTTGTCATAAAAGTATGGTCTTCATGTGTCTCACAGGCTTCCCTCCAAAATTATATATATATATATATATATATATATATATATATATATATATATATATATATATATATATATATATATACACAACTTTACACAACTCAGGTGAAGAAGTAATTGGAGTACATACATTTATAAAATGAAAATCTGTATATGTTTTATAGCGTAGGATTTGAATCTCTTCAGTGTAATCTTGAATTATTCATTTGTCAGATGTGAGCATAAGCAAATGGAATTTTGTATGATATGAATTAGGGGGTGGGTTGGGCCATTTCTTTCGTCTGTTTCCTTGCGCTACCTCGCAAACGCGGGAGACAGCGACAAAGCAAAAAAAAAAAAAAAAAAAAATATATATATATATTGTGTGTGTGTGTGTGTGTGTGTGTAACAGGACGGAACAGGCTGGGGGATGTGAAAGCGCGTGTATAGACTGTATAGGCTACCTCAGTGCGGCCCATGTCGCCAGGGTTGAGAAACATAGCTCTAATTTACCCCACTCCGCTCACGCATAGAGATTGTAAAATTGTTTAGTTAGTAGTGAATGAAACTGAAGATTGTAAGAATAATGAAAGTGACAATTGATTGTAAGAATAATGAATGCGACAATTAATGTGCCAACGAAAATGAATCGAGTGTAGAAAGTAAAAAAGTGAATTAGTGGAGTAATCAACCAAACTGAAATAATTGCCTTGGTAATACATTAGATGGTATCCTACATCACGCAGAATAAAGATGAGAGGGTCAGTGAGGATCCAACCACCTTGAGACTGTTTGCAGAGGCTGGGTAAATGATATATCTACAGGAGACACTGATATCTTTCTTTATAAATCCGGTATTTCCAATCACCAGTCTTTTTTCAGCACACATATCCACAAGCTCTTCACCATTTCCATTCACAACATTGAATATCCCATTTACACCAATTATACCCTCAACTGCCACATTACTCACCTTTGCATTTAAATCACCCATCACTAATACCCAGTCTCGTGCATCAAAGCTGCTGACACCGTCACTCAGCTGCTCGCAAAACACTTGCCTCTCAAGATCTTTTCTTATGACCAGGTGCATAAGCATCGTCATCCATCTTTCAGTTTTGCCCATATCAACCTAGAATTTACTTCTTTACACTCTATCACACACTCCCACAACTCCTGCTTCAGGAGTAGTGCTACTTCCTTAGCTCATGTCCTCTCACTAACCCCTGACTTTACTCCCGAGACGTTTCCAAACCATTCTTTACCCTTGAGCTTCGTTTTACTCACAGACAAAGCATCCAGGTTACTTTCCTCAAACATACTACTTATCTCTCCTCTCTTCTCATCTTCTTTACATCCACACACATTCAGACACCCCAGTCTGAGCCTCCGAGGAGGATGAGCACTCACCGCTTGACTCCTATTTCCTCTTTTAGAAAATGAAATACAAGAAGGCGAAGGTTTCCAGCCCCCCGATACCGCCCCCTTCTACAACTTTCGTGGAATACGCAGAATGTATTATTTCTCTCCTATCCCCAGGGATACTCTCTCTCTCTCTCTCTCTCTCTCTATCTATCTATCTATCTATCTATCTGTCTATCTTTTTTTTTTATTATACTTTGTCGCTGTCTCCCGCGTTTGCGAGGTAGCGCAAGGAAACAGACGAAAGAAATGGCCCCCCCTATAAACATGCATATACATACGTCCACACACGCAAATATACATACCTACACAGCTTTCCATGGTTTACCCCAAACGCTTCACATGCCTTGATTCAATCCACTGACAGCACGTCAACCCCGGTATACCACATCGCTCCAATTCACTCTATTCCTTGCCCTCCTTTCACCCTCCTGCATGTTCAGGCCCCGATCACACAAAATCTTTTTCACTCCATCTTTCCACCTCCAATTTGGTCTCCCTCTTCTCCTCGTTCCCTCCACCTCCGACACATATATCCTCTTGGTCAATCTTTCCTCACTCATTCTCTCCATGTGCCCAAACCACTTCAAAACACCCTCTTCTGCTCTCTCAACCACGCTCTTTTTATTTCCACACATCTCTCTTACCCTTACGTTACTCACTCGATCAAACCACCTCACACCACACATTGTCCTCAAACATCTCATTTCCAGCACATCCATCCTCCTGTGCACAACTCTATCCATAGCCCACGCCTCGCAACCATACAACATTGTTGGAATCACTATTCCTTCAAACATACCCATTTTTGCTTTCCGAGATAATGTTCTCGACTTCCACACATTCTTCAAGGCCCCCAGAATTTTCGCCCCCCTCCCCCACCCTATGATCCACTTCCGCTTCCATGGTTCCATCCGCTGCCAGATCCACTCCCAGATTAAAACACTTCACTTCCTCCAGTTTTTCTCCATTCAAACTCACCTCCCAATTGACTTGACCCTCAACCCTACTGTACCTAATAACCTTGCTCTTATTCACATTTACTCTTAACTTTCTTCTTCCACACACTTTACCAAACTGTCACCAGCTTCTGCAGTTTCTCACATGAATCAGCCACCAGCGCTGTATCATCAGCGAACAACAACTGACTCACTTCCCAAGCTCTCTCATCCCCAACAGACTTCATACTTGCCCCTCTTTCCAAAACTCTTGCATTTACCTCCCTAACAACCCCATCTATAAACAAATTAAACAACCATGGAGACATCACACACCCCTGCCGCAAACCTACATTCACTGAGAACCAATCACTTTCCTCTCTTCCTACACGTACACATGCCTTACATCCTCGATAAAAACTTTTCACTGCTTCTAACAACTTTCCTCCCACACCATATATTCTTAATACCTTCCACAGAGCATCTCTATCAACTCTATCATATGCCTTCTCCAGATCCATAAATGCTACATACAAATCCATTTGCTTTTCTAAGTATTTCTCACATACATTCTTCAAAGCAAACACCTGATCCACACATCCTCTACCACTTCTGAAACCACACTGCTCTTCCCCAATCTGATGCTCTGTACATGCCTTCACCCTCTCAATCAATACCCTCCCATATAATTTACCAGGAATACTCAACAAACTTATACCTCTGTAATTTGAGCACTCACTCTTATCCCCTTTGCCTTTGTACAATGGCACTATGCACGCATTCCGCCAATCCTCAGGCACCTCACCATGAGTCATACATACATTAAATAACCTTACCAACCAGTCAACAATACAGTCACCCCCTTTTTTAATAAATTCTACTGCAATACCATCCAAACCTGCTGCCTTGCCGGCTTTCATCTTCCGCAAAGCTTTCACTACCTCTTCTCTGTTTACCAAATCATTTTCCCTAACCCTCTCACTTTGCACACCACCTCGACCAAAACACCCTATATCTGCCACTGTATCATCAAACACATTCAACAAACCTTCAAAATACTCACTCCATCTCCTTCTCACATCACCACTACATGTTTTCACCTCCCCATTTGCGCCCTTCACTGAAGTTCCCATCTATCTATCTATCTATCTATCTATCTATATATATAAATATATATATATATATATATATATATATATATATATATATATATATATATATATATATATATATATATATATATGATGTCAGCAGTTTGAAGAGACAAAAAAGATCATAAAGCAGTAAGGTAGTTTACACAAAAATGCTCAAATTTGTAACAGAATTGTAAATTCATCTGCTGTTCCACTGTGATAAAAACAATCCATATTTACCTAATTCTTATATTTTGTCATATATACAATGAATATGTTTATAGAAACGTGTAAAGTTCTGCGTTGCAGACAAATCATTTCAGATAAGCTTTCTGTGTTGTGAAGCAGTTAGTCACTGACGTGAAATACAAGGTCATTAGTTACTATGGGTTTAGAAAGGAGCGCCGTAAGTGTTGGAGGGAGCGGTGGGGGCACCATATGACTGGGATAGCGGACTGGAAGCACCGTTGCCGTTGCCGCCGTTTATTCCGTTTCCATTTGAACCATACCCGTTCCTTCCATTTCCATTACCGTTCCTTCCATTTCCGTTACCGTTAGTGGCGGGACCATAACCGTAGCCACCATTGGGCACGACGCCGATGAGTTCATTGACGGAGTAGAAGCTCTCAGCCTGAGAACAGTCCACGTTGAACCACCAGTCGCACACCAGGTACTGCTGGTTGAAGATGGTACCGTTGGGGCACAGGAAGGAGTCCTGTTGACGACTGAGGGCACGATCCTGGCAAATGTGGAAGACCTGGCAGCCGGCCTCAGGGGCGGTATTGGCGTAATAGCCAGGTACTGCCTGGGCGTCACAGGAGAAGCCAGTATCTGGTACAGAAGCCAAGACCGGGTAATCTTCGCCGGGGACGCCACCACCGGGAATGTTCTCGAGCAGAGCAGTCAGTTCGTCAGGCTGTCCATAGCCGCCATTCGGGGCGCCGTACGCACTGCTTGGCGGAGCTCCGTATCCGTTGCTCGGGGCAGCTCCAAAACCATTGCCTCGGGCTCCATTTGAAGCACCGAATCCGTTAGTGAAACCACCGTTGGGAGCTCCGTAGGCGCTGGATGGCACGTTCTCAGCGATGGAAACGCCCATTAAGGCTGTGGAGAAATTACAAAAAATTTACATTCTTTAAAAGAGAAGCCTTGTAACTATGTGACTTCATGTCAGGAATGACTGTTATGTAAGGAGTGTATAGGTTTCATGTGTTGGTACTTACCAATCAACAGAAGAAGCCTCATGTCTGTAGGAGAAATGAGAGATGAACCCGAGAGAGAAGTATAGAGGTTAGTGAACCAAAGGAAGATGGATGGCGGACGGTGAGCTTCACGGGCTTTTATACCCAGGACGCCACGAAGCTCCTCCCACTGACCTTCTCTCCATTCCTCCTGAGCCTCCCACACTTTCTTGTTTATGTTGAAGCAAAGAAATTCTGTGTTTTACCATGCTATGTAATGTCACATGTTTCAGTTGTATATTGTCAGTGGGCATAAACAAAGTTTAAATCTAACTGAAGGGTTTCAGAAGGTACAGAACCACAAGAAAGAAGGCAAATTCCATAAAAGAGCAAGTAAAGTGAAATGGGTATTTTGTAAATGTTCTAGATGTTGTTCAGCTGAAGGATACGACTAAAACACATACATAACCTAATACAAACAGTCTGCAGGGAGGTGCAGACGAAGCAATTTCGGTAGAAATATTGATGTAGGGGAACATAGTCCTGTGGTTATACAACGAGAGGTACACACGGTATTAATTGAATCTGTATATAGAATGATATGAAGCTTGTAATGGATCAATTAAATAAGTTTATTGCCAAGTTAATGAAACGTTTAAAATAGTGCAAAGAATAAAGGATCAGTTCTTGTTAGCTAACTAAATCAGGAGATTTTTGGCAAAAGAACCACAGAGGCTGACAGTTCAACTTTAAGGGATCGAGCTGAAAAATAAATAACACCAAAATTAGACGCATTAGTAAAGCAAGAAGTCGATAATGTCATAGATTTTTTTACATTCTTTTTTGGTTGGGTTAGGTTAAATACTAAATATAGAATACAGGTGAAACAGGAGGAATTTACATCTAAAGAATACTGGAGGCAACAAAATTGTCAGACGAAGTTTCGGTAATAAAAGGAAGCAAGAATTGATGGTTACGTTTCATTTGCAGTCAGGAGCTGCAAATAAACGTAAACACAAGAGGAAATTCAATGGAGTATTCATCAAATGTGTCAGTTCAAGGGATGAGAGGGAGAAAAGTATATGATACTGTCTAATGGCAAAAAAATGAAAGAGGAGGATTGACCAGCCTAGCCAGCTCTTCAGAGAGGGCAAGAATTTTAGTAGATAGTAATGTCAGACGGGAAGTAATATATAACTGCTTATGGATTAGCAGTTATTGCTAAAGAGCTGGAGTTCAAGGATCGTATAAGTTGCACCTGATAGTGATGAAAATCGTGGAAACAAACTCTTAAAGAAGTTGTGAACTAAGCATAATCCATAAAGCTGGGTGGCATTTGGTGACCTCAAAACAACCTACCTACAAACATAAATCTAAGACTTGCTCCAAATGAAACGTAACCACCAATTCTTCCTTTCATCACCTAAACTGCGTCTGACAGCTGTGTTGCCTCCAGTATTCTTTTGATGTGCATTCCTGCTGTTTCACTTATATTCTATATTTAGTGTTTGATTAAAAAGAATAAACTCTACGATTGACATTATCGATATCTTGCTTTACAAATGCGTCTAATTTTGGTGTTATTTATTTTTCAGCTTGATCCCTCAAAAGTTGAATTGTCAGCCTCTGTGCTTCTTTTTCTAAAAACTTTTATTCTATGTGTGTATGTGTATATGTATATATATATGTATATTATCCCTGGGGATAGGGGTGAAAGAATACTTCCCACGTATTCCTCGCGTGTCGTAGAAAGCGACTAGAGGGGACGGGAGCGGGGGGCCAGAAATCCTCCCCTCCTTGTATTAACTTTCTAAAATGGGAAACAGAAGAAGGAGTCACGCGGGGAGTGCTCATCCTCCTCGAAGGCTCAGAGTGGGGTGCCTAAATGTGTGTGGATGTAACCAAGATGTGAAAAAAGGAGAGATAGGTAGTATGTTTGAGGAAAGGAACCTGGATGTTTTGGCTCTGAGTGAAACGAAGCTCAAGGGTAAAGGGGAAGAGTGGTTTGGGAATGTCTGGGGAGTAAAGTCAGGGGTTAGTGAGAGGACAAGAGCAAGGGAAGGAGTAGCAATACTCCTGAAACAGGAGTTGTGGGAGCATGTGATAGAATGTAAGAAAGTAAATTCTCGATTAATATGGGTAAAACTGAAAGTTGATGGAGAGAGGTGGGTGATTATTGGTGCATATGCACCTGGGCATGAGAAGAAAGATCATGAGTGGCAAGTGTTTTGGGAGCAGCTGAATGAGTGTGTTAGTGGTTTTGATGCACGAGACCGGGTTATAGTGATGGGTGATTTGAATGCAAAGGTGAGTAATGTGGCAGTTGAGGGAATAATTGGTATACATGGGGTGTTCAGTGTTGTAAATGGAAATGGTGAAGAGCTTGTAGATTTATGTGCTGAAAAAGGACTGATGATTGGGAATACCTGGTTTAAAAAGCGAGATATACATAAGTATACTTATGTAAGTAGGAGAGATGGCCAGAGAGCGTTATTGGATTACGTGTTAATTGGCAGGCGTGCGAAAGAGAGACTTTTGGATGTTAATGTGCTGAGAGGTGCAACTGGAGGGATGTCTGATCATTATCTTGTGGAGGCTAAGGTGAAGATTTGTATGGGTTTTCAGAAAAGAAGAGTGAATGTTGGGGTGAAGAGGGTGGTGAGAGTAAGTGAGCTTGGGAAGGAGACCTGTGGGAGGAAGTACCAGGAGAGACTGAGTACAGAATGGAAAAAGGTGAGAACAATGGAAGTAAGGGGAGTGGGGGAGGAATGGGATGTATTTAGGGAATCAGTGATGGATTGCGCAAAAGATGCTTGTGGCATGAGAAGAGTGGGAGGTGGGTTGATTAGAAAGGGTAGTGAGTGGTGGGATGAAGAAGTAAGAGTATTAATGAAAGAGAAGAGAGAGGCATTTGGACGATTTTTGCAGGGAAAAAATGCAATTGAGTGGGAGATGTATAAAAGAAAGAGACAGGAGGTCAAGAGGAAGGTGCAAGAGGTGAAAGAAAGGGCAAATGAGAGTTGGGGTGAGAGAGTATCATTAAATTTTAGGGAGAATAAAAAGATGTTCTGGAAGGAGGTAAATAAAGTGCGTAAGACAAGGGAGCAAATGGGAACTTCAGTGAAGGGCGCAAATGGGGAGGTGATAACAAGTAGTGGTGATGTGAGAGGGAGATGGAGTGAGTTTTTTGAAGGTTTGTTGAATATGTTTGATGATAGAGTGGCAGATATAGGGTGTTTTGGTCGAGGTGGTGTGCAAAGTGAGAGGGTTAGGGAAAATGATTTGGTAAACAGAGAAGAGGTAGTGAAAGCTTTGCGGAAGATGAAAGCCGGCAAGGCAGCTGGTTTGGATGGTATTGCAGTGGAATTTATTAAAAAAGGGGGTGACTGTATTGTTGACTGGTTGGTAAGGTTATTTAATGTATGTATGACTCCTGGTGAGGTGCCTGAGGATTGGCGGAATGCGTGCATAGTGCCATTGTACAAAGGCAAAGGGGATAAGAGTGAGTGCTCAAATTACAGAGGTATAAGTTTGTTGAGTATTCCTGGTAAATTATATGGGAGGGTATTGATTGAGAGGGTGAAGGCATGTACAGAGCATCAGATTGGGGAAGAGCAGTGTGGTTTCAGAAGTGGTAGAGGATGTGTGGATCAGGTGTTTGCTTTGAAGAATGTATGTGAGAAATACTTAGAAAAGCAAATGGATTTGTATGTAGCATTTATGGATCTGGAGAAGGCATATGATAGAGTTGATAGAGATGCTCTGTGGAAGGTATTAAGAATATATGGTGTGGGAGGAAAGTTGTTAGAAGCAGTGAAAAGTTTTTATCGAGGATGTAAGGCATGTGTACGTGAAGGAAGAGAGGAAAGTGACTGGTTCTCAGTGAATGTAGGTTTGCGGCAGGGGTGTGTGATGTCTCCATGGTTGTTTAATTTGTTTATGAATGGGGTTGTTAGGGAGGTAAATGCAAGAGTTTTGGAAAGAGGGGCAAGTATGAAGTCTGTTGGGGATGAGAGAGCTTGGGAAGTGAGTCAGTTGTTGTTCGCTGATGATACAGCGCTGGTGGCTGATTCATGTGAGAAACTGCAGAAGCTGGTGACTGAGTTTGGTAAAGTGTGTGGAAGAAGAAAGTTAAGAGTAAATGTGAATAAGAGCAAGGTTATTAGGTACAGTAGGGTTGAGGGTCAAGTCAATTGGGAGGTGAGTTTGAATGGAGAAAAACTGGAGGAAGTGAAGTGTTTTAGATATCTGGGAGTGGATCTGGCAGCGGATGGAACCATGGAAGCGGAAGTGGATCATAGGGTGGGGGAGGGGGCGAAAATTCTGGGGGCCTTGAAGAATGTGTGGAAGTCGAGAACATTATCTCGGAAAGCAAAAATGGGTATGCTTGAAGGAATAGTGGTTCCAACAATGTTGTATGGTTGCGAGGCGTGGGCTATGGATAGAGTTGTGCGCAGGAGGATGGATGTGCTGGAAATGAGATGTTTGAGGACAATGTGTGGTGTGAGGTGGTTTGATCGAGTGAGTAACGTAAGGGTAAGAGAGATGTGTGGAAATAAAAAGAGCGTGGTTGAGAGAGCAGAAGAGGGTGTTTTGAAGTGGTTTGGGCACATGGAGAGAATGAGTGAGGAAAAATTGACCAAGAGGATATATGTGTCGGAGGTGGAGGGAACGAGGAGAAGAGGGAGACCAAATTGGAGGTGGAAAGATGGAGTGAAAAAGATTTTGTGTGATCGGGGCCTGAACATGCAGGAGGGTGAAAGGAGGGCAAGGAATAGAGTGACTTGGAGCGATGTGGTATACCGGGGTTGACGTGCTGTCAGTGGATTGAATCAAGGCATGTGAAGCGTCTGGGGTAAACCATGGAAAGCTGTGTAGGTATGTATATTTGCGTGTGTGGACGTATGTATATACATGTGTATGGGGGGGGGGGTTGGGCCATTTCTTTCGTCTGTTTCCTTGCGCTACCTCGCAAACGCGGGAGACAGCGACAAAGTATAATAAAAAAAAATAAAAATATTTTATTCTATGCACTATTTGTAACGTATCCTTAACTTGGCCATAAACTTCCTTGAATAATTCAACACACACGATTCATATTATTCTCTCTACAGATTCACTTAATACCGTGTGTACCTCTCTGTATAAATCCCGGGACTATGTTCCCTACATCAATATTCATGCTCTGCGTCTGTTATCAGCTTCCGAAATTGCTTCGTCTGCACCTCCGTGTCGACTGTTTGTATTAGATTTTGTATGTTATAGTCGTATCCTTTAGTTGAACAACCTCTAAGACATCTGCAAAATACCCATTTGACTTTACTTGCTTTTTAATGAATTTGCTTTCTTTCCTGTGAATGCATTCAATTAGATTTAAGCTTTTTTTTTTTACACCTACAGACTTTATATGTAAGTTCCAGTCTCTCTCTCTCTCTCTCTCTCTCTCTCTCTCTCTCTCTCTCTCTCTCTCTCTCTCTCTCTCTCTCTCTCTCTCTCTCATGACACATTTCTTCATCTCCAAATTAGTGATGTCTGGTGTTTCATGCTTTATCTCACCTTCATGTTTTCGTGTGGGTGTACGTAGTTACAACTGCCTGGTCTTGATATTTCCTCATATCTGAATCCTCTTCAGACTGTAATTGGACTTAGTGATACTTCCTCTCATCCGAATCCTCTTCAGACAGTAATATAACTTGTTGATATGTAGAAAGGATCTGTCTCGGGAATATTTTGAAGTATCATATGTCAATGATGCTCTTTGTTTGTGTGTTTACCTTTGTTTATATGGCAGGAAGTAAAGTTACAACTCGTAGGGTATTATCTCTCGGTCATTTTTGTAGCATATGATATTTATCGATATACATAACTATATCCATATTTATCCGCATACATTTCCCTCTGTCAGTTTCCGTGTGTCTACAACTCATTTGTTATGAAAGTATAACTTACATAACTGCCTAGCTTAGTTACTCTCTAGTACTGGTACAGTCAGTGTTGTCAGCTTCTGGACCTCTAGCAGATCGGCGTGTCTCACTAGGTTCGATGATTAGATTGTGTAGGCAATAGTTTGTGTCATTCATTTATTTGTTCTATTTTCTTTAATACATGTTTGCCATTTCCTACGTGAGGAAGGTAGCTTCAAGAACAGATAACTGAGCCTTAGAGGGAAAATTCCCTGCTTGGTTTCATGCTCTGGTCTTCCTTTTAGAATGTAATACATAAAGGGAGAATTTCTAGACACCCGCTCCCACCGCTGTTAGTCGCCATCTGCGACATGAAGGGAATACGGGAGCTGCGTTCCGTCAAGACCCCAGGGGTCTTGGTTGTCGGTAAGGAGCTGTGGTTTCGGTGCATTGCACATGATATTTAGTAAATGGATTTGATCTGATTTTTTTCTGTTTTTAGTTCCTGGCGCTACCTCGCTAATGCAAGAGACGGAAATAAAGTATTATATATATATATATATATATATATATATATATATATATATATATATATATATTTATATATATATATTTCGATCTTGTTTGAATCCTTTTATGTGTGAATTTATATGTATTTAGTTTATATTTTAACGTCGTCATCAATGTAAACATAGACAAACTTCTTAAAGTAACAATACTACATAAACCAGAAACCTTTTTTTTTTTCTGACAGAATTGTAAATTCGTCAGCTGTTACATCGTGGATACAGAGAGAAATTCATATATGCATAAATTTTAATAATTATCATAGCATATATATACAATAGATTTCTTTGTACCTTTATTCACCAGGGTGTCAATAAAAAGCACCTAAAGTTCTGCGTTGAATTAGATAGGCCAAGCGTTTGAGATAAGGTTGTTGACTACATTGTGGGGCAGGAAGAGGAAGATCCTGACTCGATTTTTATGGTCATTAAAATTAGTTACTTTCTGTTTAGAAAGGAGCGCCGTAAGTGTTGGAGGGAGCGGTGGGGGCACCATATGACTGGGATGGCGGACCGGAAGCACCGTTGCCGTTGCCGCCGTTTATTCCGTTTCCATTTGAACCATACCCGTTCCTTCCATTTCCATTACCGTTCCTTCCATTTCCGTTACCGTTAGTGGCGGGACCATAACCGTAGCCACCATTGGGCACGACGCCGATGAGTTCATTGACGGAGTAGAAGCTCTCAGCCTGAGAACAGTCCACGTTGAACCACCAGTCGCACACCAGGTACTGCTGGTTGAAGATGGTACCGTTGGGGCACAGGAAGGAGTCCTGCTGACGACTGAGAGCACGATCCTGGCAAATGTGGAAGACCTGGCAGCCGGCCTCAGGGGCGGTATCGGCGTAATAGCCAGGTACTGCCTGGGCGTCACAGGAGAAGCCAGTATCTGGTACAGAAGCCAAGACCGGATAATCTTCGCCGGGGACGCCACCACCGGGAATGTTCTCTAGCAGAGCAGTCAGTTCGTCAGGCTGTCCATAGCCGCCATTCGGGGCGCCGTACGCACTGCTTGGCGGAGCTCCGTATCCGTTGCTCGGGGCAGCTCCAAAACCATTGCCTTGGGCCCCATTTGAAGCACCGAATCCGTTAGTGAAACCACCGTTGGGAGCTCCGTAGGCGCTGGATGGCACGTTCTCAGCGATGGAAACGCCCATTAAGGCTGTGGAGAAATTACAAAAAAAATTTACATTCTTTAAAAGAGAAGCCTTGTAACTATGTGACTTCATGTCAAGAATGACTGTTGTGTAAGGAGTGTACAGGTTTCATAACTTGGTACTTACCAATCAACAGAAGAAGCTTCATATCTGTAGGAGTAATGCGAGATGAACCCGAGAGAGAAGTATAGAGGTTAGTGAACCAAAGGAAGATGGATGGTGGACGGTGAGCTTCACGGGCTTTTATACCCAGGACGCCACGAAGCTCCGCCCACTGACCTTCTCTCCATTCCTCCTGAGCCTCCCACACTTTCTTGTTTATGTTGAAGCAAAGAAATTCTATAAATGTTTTACCATGCTAAGTAATGTCACATGTTTCAGTTGTATATTGTCAGTGGGTATAAACAAAGTTTAAATCTAACTGAAGGGTTTCAGAAGGTACAGGAAAGAAGGCAAATTCCATAAAAGAGCAAGTAAAGTGAAATGGGTATTTTGTAAATGTTCTAGATGTTGTTCAGCTGAAGGATACGACTAAAACACATACATAACCTAATACAAACAGTCTGCAGGGAGGTGCAGACGAAGCACTTTCGGTAGAAATATTGATGTAGGAGAACATAGTCCTGTTACGGTTATACAACGAGAGGTACACACGGTATTAATTGAATCTGTAGATAGAATGATATGAAGCTTGTAATGGATCAATTAAATAAGTTTATAGCCAAGTTAATGAAACGTTTAAAATAGTGCAAAGAATAAAGGATCAGTTCTTGTTAGCTAACTAAATCAGGAGATTTTTGGCAAAAGAACCACAGAGGCTGACAGTTCAACTTTAAGGGATCGAGCTGAAAAATAAATAACACCAAAATTAGACGCATTAGTAAAGCAAGAAGTCAATAATGTCATAGATTTTTTTGCATTCTTTTTGGTTAGGTTAGATTAAACACTAAATATAGAATACAGGTGAAACAGGAGGAATTTACATCTAAAGAATACTGGAGGCAACAAAATTGTCAGACGCAGTTTCGGTAATAAAAGGAAGCAAGAATTGATGGTTACGTTTCATTTGCAGTCAGGAGCTGCAAATAAACGTAAACACAAGAGGAAATTCAATGGAGTATTCATCAAATGTGTCAGTTCAAGGGATGAGAGGGAGAAAAGTATATGATACTGTCTAATGGCAAAAAAATGAAAGAAGAGGATTGACCAGCCTAGCCAGCTCTTCAGAGAGGGCAAGAGTTTTAGTAGATAGTAATGTCAGACGGGAAGTAATATATAACTGCTTATGGATTAGCAGTTATTGCTAAAGAGCTGGAGTTCAAGGATCCCATAAGGTGCACCTGAAAGTGTTGAAGTCGTGGAAACAAACTCTTAAAGAAGTTGTGAACTAAGCATAATCCATAAAGCTGGGTGGCATTTGGTGACCTCAAAACAACCTACCTACAAACATAAATCTAAGACTTGCTCCAAATGAAACGTAACCACCAATTCTTCCTTTCATCACCTAAACTGCGTCTGACAGCTGTGTTGCCTCCAGTATTCTTTTGATGTGCATTCCTGCTGTTTCACTTATATTCTATATTTAGTGTTTGATTAAAAAGAATAAACTCTACGATTGACATTATCGATATCTTGCTTTACAAATGCGTCTAATTTTGGTGTTATTTATTTTTCAGCTTGATCCCTCAAAAGTTGAATTGTCAGCCTCTGTGCTTCTTTTTCTAAAAACTTTTGTTCTATGCACTATTTGGAACGTATCCTTAACTTGGCCATAAACTTCCTTGAATAATTCAACACACACGATTCATATTATTCTCTCTACAGATTCACTTAATACCGTGTGTACCTCTCTTTGTATAAATCCCGGGACTATGTTCCCTACATCAATATTCATGCTCTGCGTCTGTTATCAGCTTCCGAAATTGCTTCGTCTGCACCTCCGTGTCGACTGTTTGTATTAGATTTTGTATGTTATAGTCGTATCCTTTAGTTGAACAACCTCTAAGACATCTACAAAATACCCATTTGACTTTACTTGCTTTTTAATGAATTTGCTTTCTTTCCTGTGAATGCATTCAATTAGATTTAAGCTTTTTTTTTTTTATACCTACAGACTTTATATGTAAGTTCCAGTCTCTCTCTCTCTCTCTCTCTCTCTCTCTCTCTCTCTCTCTCTCTCTCTCTCTCTCTCTCTCTCTCATGACACATTTCTTCATCTCCAAATTAGTGATGTCTGGTGTTTCATGCTTTATCTCACCTTCATGTTTTCGTGTGGGTGTACGTAGTTACAACTGCCTGGTCTTGATATTTCCTCATATCTGAATCCTCTTCAGACTGTAATTGGACTTAGTGATACTTCCTCTCATCCGAATCCTCTTCAGACAGTAATATAACTTGTTGATATGTAGAAAGGATCTGTCTCGGGAATATTTTGAAGTATCATATGTCAATGATGCTCTTTGTTTGTGTGTTTACCTTTGTTTATATGGCAGGAAGTAAAGTTACAACTCGTAGGGTATTATCTCTCGGTCATTTTTGTAGCATATGATATTTATCGATATACATAACTATATCCATATTTATCCGCATACATTTCCCTCTGTCAGTTTCTGTGTGTCTACAACTCATTTGTTATGAAAGTACAACTTACATAACTGCCTAGCTTAGTTACTCTCTAGTACTGTTACAGTCAGTGTTGTCAGCTTCTGGACCTCTAGCAGATCGGCGTGTCTCACTAGGTTCGATGATTAGATTGTGTAGGCAATAGTTTGTGTCATTCATTTATTTGTTCTATTTCTTTAATACGTTTGCCATTTCCTACGTGAGGAAGGTAGCTTCAAGAACAGATAACTGAGCCTTAGAGGGAAAATTCCCTGCTTGGAGCTGCGTTCTGTCTTCCCTATCCCCAGGGATCTTGGTTGTCGGTAAGGAGCTGTGGTTTCGGTGCATTGCACATGATATTTAGTAAATGGATTTGATCTAATTTTTTTTCTGTTTTTAGTTCCTGGCGCTACCTCGCTAATGCAAGAGACGGAAATAAAGTATTTTATATATATATATATATATATATATATATATATATATATATATATATATATATGTATATATATATATATATATATATATATATATATATATATATATATATATATATATATATATTATATATATATATATATATATATATATATATATATATATATATATATTATTTAGATTTCGTTTGAATCCTTTTATGTGTGAATTTATATGTATTTAGTATCTATTTTTACGTCGTCATCAATGTAAACATAGACAGACTTCTTAAAGTAACAATACTGCATAAACCAGAAACGTATTTTTTTTTCTGACAGAATTGTAAATTCATCAGCTGTTACATCGTGGATAAAGAGAGAAATTCGTATATGCATAAATTTTAATAATTATCGTAGCATATATATACAATAGATTTCTTTGTACCTTTATTCACCAGGGTGTCAATAAAAAGCACCTAAAGTTCTGCGTTGAATTAAATAGGCCAAGCGTTTGAGATAAGGTTGTTGACTACATTGTGGGGCAGGAAGAGGAAGATACTGACTCGATATTTAAGATCATTAAAATTAGTTACTTTCTGTTTAGAAAGGAGCGCCGTAAGTGTTGGAGGGAGCGGTGGGGGCACCATATGACTGGGATGGCGGACCGGAAGCACCGTTGCCGTTGCCGCCGTTTATTCCGTTTCCATTTGAACCATACCCGTTCCTTCCATTTCCATTACCGTTCCTTCCATTTCCGTTACCGTTAGTGGCGGGACCATAACCGTAGCCACCATTGGGCACGACGCCGATGAGTTCATTGACGGAGTAGAAGCTCTCAGCCTGAGAACAGTCCACGTTGAACCACCAGTCGCACACCAGGTACTGCTGGTTGAAGATGGTACCGTTGGGGCACAGGAAGGAGTCCTGCTGACGACTGAGGACACGATCCTGGCAAATGTGGAAGACCTGGCAGCCGGCCTCAGGGGCGGTATCGGCGTAATAGCCAGGTACTGCCTGGGCGTCACAGGAGAAGCCAGTATCTGGTACAGAAGCCAAGACCGGGTAATCTTCGCCGGGGACGCCACCACCGGGAATGTTCTCTAGCAGAGCAGTCAGTTCGTCAGGCTGTCCATAGCCGCCATTCGGGGCGCCGTACGCACTGCTTGGCGGAGCTCCGTATCCGTTGCTCGGGGCAGCTCCAAAACCATTGCCTCGGGCTCCATTAGAACCACCGAATCCGTTGGTGAAGCCACCGTTGGGAGCTCCGTAGCCGCTGGACGGCACGTTCTCAGCGATGGAAACGCCCATTAAGGCTGTGGAGAAATTAAAAAAAGTTTACATTCTTTAAAAGGGAAGCCTTGTAACTATGTGACTTTATGTGTCAAGAATGATTGTGGTGTAACGATTGTACGATTGTACAGGTTTCATGTGTTGGTACTTACCAATCAACAGAAGAAGCTTCATATCTGTAGGAGTAATGAGAGATGAACCCGAGAGAGAAGTATAGAGGTTAGTGAACCAGAGGAAGATGGATGGTGGACGGTGAGCTTCACGGGCTTTTATACCCAGGACGCCACGAAGCTCCTCCCACTGACCTTCTCTCCATTCCTCCTGAGCCTCCCACACTTTCTTGTTTATGTTGAAGCAAAGAAATTCAGTGTTTTACCATGCTATGTAATGTCACATGTTTCAGTTGTATTTTCTTATTTCTGTCAAGCAACAATGAGCACTTCGTCAGCCAACAGAACTGTTTTGTTTCTCAGTTCTGGTAAGTTTGTGTAAGCAGACAGAATAGTTTCCTTTATACACTGATTGTTAAAGACCAGTCTATACTTCACACTCACTCGCTTTATGTTGGTTTTTCAATTTTTCTCACGACACGTGTACTTCGTCTGATAAAGTGTAAATTGATTGTCCTGTATTAATTTTTACTTTATTTTTGAAATACACGAGACGTTTTGGGTACATGAACCCTGCTCGTATTAAGTGAAAGTGGTTATAAATTATACAGCACAGTATCAAGAGCAAAGAACAAAGTTCTTTCTGTTGTGTTGTATCATTTATATTCACTTTGACTTAATATGGACAATGTTCGTTTACCCGTAACGTCTCGTGTATTTCAAGAATGAAGTGAAAAATGATAAGACATTTACTTCACACTTTATCTGATGAAGCAAAACGTGTGGTTAGAAAATTGAAAAAAAGGAAGGTAATTGAGGGTTAGATATGAATTAGTCACACACACACACACACACACACACACACACACACACACACACACGATAAGTTCCCAAGTGCACTTTCATGGAACGATCACATTATCAGGGGAGATAAAGATAAATATAAGTCAGTTTATATATATAAGAACGCCATTTGGTAAACAGTTATTACCCGAATAGAGGTCGGGTGCATTCAAGTCTGGCAATTTGCATATCATAAAATTTATTATATGGACAAGGAAGGGAACTGTTTACAAATTTTATCAACAATAAAGCTATCCAATTTGTATGAACCTTCACAAATATCATTGTTAAATATTTGTGTATTTAATGGTAGGAGATTCAGTGAAATTTCTCGTGAGAAAGCAATAGAGTTGATAACCGAGATGGCATTACTCCTTCCAGTACAATGATTACAAATTTTAACGTGAGTAAACAAGGTATTTGATTGATATCCTGTTCTTATGCTATATTTATGTTCCTTAAGTCTAACAGAAAGCTTCGTACTACTCTGCCCAACATTAAAGATTACAATTTATACGTGGTACTCTATAAACCCAGCCTGCAGATATTTTTGGTGGGTTCTTGATTAAGATCTTTGTAGTATTGTTGCTGCTGAAGGCAACATGTACATTAATGGATGTAACATGGGAAGTAAAGTAAAATGATTTCTACGAGGGAGAACAAAAAGGTTCTTGGTTTTAAGGGGAGGTTTGGGTTTAACTCAGTAAAATGATTTCTTTACCGACTTAAGAGATTTATCAATGAAAGATCTAGGATATTTTAACTTGGATTCAGTAGAATGTATATTCTCAAATTCATCGTCAGTAAAACTTTGACTGCATATATGTACTGCCCTATGGAACATAGACTAGAATGATGATAATTTAACTCTGTCATGTGGAGCCTAGTAATAATGGATATATAAGCGTGCATTATTAGGTTTTATTTTTATGCTAAAAGCAAGCATGTTTCCATTCCTGTGGATCATGTAATCGAAAAATGTAACATACCATTATTTTCAATTTCTACAGTAAAGTTGATGGAAGGTGCTAAATTGTTAGGTAAAAGTAGAAATGTTTGTAGATTTACATTTGTTGGCCAAACACAAAGAACATCATGTACATACCTAAGCCAAATTGCAATACAGGGTAAGATATCTTTAAGTAACTTTGTTTCAAAGAATTTCATGTACAAATTACTTAATACTGGTGAAAGAGGGTTACCTATTCACTAGTATTAAGAAATCTGTACATGGAATTCTTTGAAGCATAGATACTAAAGGATATCTTATCCTCTAATGCAATTTGGTTTAGGTATGTAGATGTTCTTTGTGTTTGGCCAACAAATGAAAATTTGCAAACATTTCTACTTTTATTTAACAATTCAGTACCTTCCATCAACTTTACTGTAGAAATTGAAAATAATGGTGTTACCATTTTTCGATTACATGATCCATAGGGATGGAAACATGTTTAAGTTCAGCATATACAGAAAACCTATCAACGTATCCTCATACATCTAGTATTACTCAGTTCAGTGTGACAAATTAAGTTATAATTCGAGTATATATTCTATAGGGCATTACGTATATGCAGTCCAGAGTTTATTGATGATGAGTTTGAGAAGATATATTCTATTGGATCCAAGTTAACGTATCCTGGATATTTCATTGGTAAATCCCTTGAGTTGGCACAGAAAATTCTAAGATTTATATCCAAGCCTCCTTGACACCAAGAACCTTTCAGTTCTACCTTTTAGTAATATTTTTACATCACTTCCCATGTTGCTTAAATCCTTTAATGTAAATGTTGCATTCACCAACAACAATACTATAAAGAATATCTTAATCAGAGACTCAACAAAAAGTTTTACAGGCTGTGTTCATAGAGTACCATGCGTAAATTGTGATACGTTTGACGTTGAGCAGATTGGTAAGGATGTTTCTGTTAGACTTAAGCAACATAAATATAGTATAAGAACAGGACAAAGGTCAAATGCCTTGTTTAATCATGTCAGAAATTATCATCATTGTACTGGCTAGAGTAATACCATCTCAGTTATTAACTCTAACTGCTCTACCACGAGAAATATCATTGAATCATCTATTATTACATCCACAAAGAATTGTAACATTAATATTAGTGGTCCATACAAATTGTATGGCTTTACTGTTACTAAGATTTCTAAACAGTTCCCTTTCATCTCCACACAATTACTTTTACGATACCGTGATCTTTGCTCCTTAGAGCTGCCTACTTGTGTGCCCCACCGCTAGCTAGATCACGCGGTACTCGGCCAGCTACTGCATCACATTATTATTGTGTGGCTGTCGGCAGCTCAAGGGTAGGCCGTTTTGACAACTGCTTTTTTCCCTACACATCGAAGCTCTGGGGCTTTTTACCTTCTCATTTTTTTTTTTTTTCTAATTACAGTGACCTGACACATTTCAAAGTCAGATCTTAAACTTCCTTAAAAAATCGTAAATGCTTTCCCTCTTTTTATTTCCCCTTCATAATTCTCTCTAATATTTCAGCTAAGACCTGGCCTTGATGTGGCCTTTTGTCCGTGACTGGAGCCTTCAACACAATAAAAAAAAAAAAAGGCATCCTAGCTACGTCTCTTCCTTGTATATCAACTAATGATGATGGGATCATTACAAGAAAGTGCACTTGGGAACTTACCGTATTTCATTTCCCCGTGGATGTGGATGTGAATAGGGAGCTGTGGTTTCGGTACATTACACAACAGCTAGAGACTGTGAACGAATGTGGCCTTTTTTTTGTCTATTCTCCTGGCGCTTCCTGGTTGAAGCAGTGGTTTGCGATGCTGCTTCCTGTGGGGCGGGGGTAGCGACGAAAATGTATGAAGGCAAGTAAGAATGAATATATATATATAGGGGAGAAAGAATACTTCCCACGTATTCCCTGCGTGTCGTAGAAGGCGACTAAAAGGGGAGGGAGCGGGGGGCTGGAAATCCTCCCCTCTCGTTTTTTTTTTTTTTTTTTTTTTTCCAAAAGAAGGAACAGAGAATTCGGCCAGGTGAGGGTATTCCCTCAAAGGCCCAGTCCTCTGTTCTTAACGCTACCTCGCTAATGCGGGAAATAGCGAATAGTTTGAAAGAAAGAAAGAAATATATATATATATATATATATATATATATATATATATATATATATATATATATATATATATATATATATATATCCAGATCCATAAATGCTACATTTATAGAGATGCTCTGTGGAAGGTATTAAGAATATATGGTGTGGGAGGAAAGTTGTTAGAAGCAGTGAAAAGTTTTTATCGAGGATGTAAGGCATGTGTGCGTGTAGGAAGAGAGGAAAGTGATTGGTTCTCAGTGAATGTAGGTTTGCGGCAGGGGTGTGTGATGTCTCCATGGTTGTTTAATTTGTTTATGGATGGGGTTGTTAGGGAGGTAAATGCAAGAGTTTTGGATAGAGGGGCAAGTATGAAGTCTGTTGGGGATGAGAGAGCTTGGGAAGTGAGTCAGTTGTTCGCTGATGATACAGCGCTGGTGGCTGATTCATGTGAGAAACTGCAGAAGCTGGTGACTGAGTTTGGTAAAGTGTGTGGAAGAAGAAAGTTAAGAGTAAATGTGAATAAGAGCAAGGTTAATAGGGACAGTAGGTTTGAGGGTCAAGTCAATTGGGAGGTGAGTTTGAATGGAGAAAAACTGGAGGAAGTGAAGTGTTTTAGATATCTGGAAGTGGATCTGGCAGCGGATGGAACCATGGAAGCGGAAGTGGATCATAGGGTGGGGGAGGGGGCGAAAATTCTAGGGGCCTTGAAGAATGTGTGGAAGTCGAGAACATTATCTCGGAAAGCAAAAATGGGTATGTTTGAAGGAATAGTGGTTCCAACAATGTTGTATTGTTGCGAGGCGTGGGCTATGGATAGAGTTGTGCGCAGGAGGATGGATGTGCTGGAAATGAGATGTTTGAGGACAATGTGTGGTGTGAGGTGGTTTGATCGAGTGAGTAACGTAAGGGTAAGGGAGATGTGTGGAAATAAAAAGAGCGTGGTTGAGAGAGCAGAAGAGGGTGTTTTGAAGTGGTTTGGGCACATGGAGAGAATGAGTGAGGAAAGATTGACCAAGAGGATATATGTGTCGGAGGTGGAGGGAACGAGGAGAAGAGGGAGACCAAATTGGAGGTGGAAAGATGGAGTGAAAAAGATTTTGTGTGATCGGGGCCTGAACATGCAGGAGGGTGAAAGGAGGGCAAGGAATAGAGTGAATTGGAGCGATGTGGTATACCGGGGTTGACGTGCTGTCAGTGGATTGAATCAAGGCATGTGAAGCGTCTGGGGTAAACCATGGAAAGCTGTGTAGGTATGTATATTTGCGTGTGTGGACGTATGTATATACATGTGTATGGGGGGGGGGGCCATTTCTTTCGTCTGTTTCCTTGCGCTACCTCGCAAACGCGGGAGACAGCGACAAAGTATAATAAAAAAAAATATATATATATATATATATTATTTCGATCTTGTTTGAATCCTTTTATGTGTGAATTTATATGTATTTGGTATATATTTTTACGTCATCAATGTGAACATAGACAAACTTCTTAAAGTAACAATACTGCATAAACCAGAAACGTATTTTTTTTTTCTGACAGAATTGTAAATTCGTCAGCTGTTACATCGTGGATACAGAGAGAAATTCATATATGCATAAATTTTAATAATTATCATACATATATATACAATAGATTTCTTTGTACCTTTATTCACCAGGGTGTCAATAAAAAGCACCTAAAGTTCTGCGTTGAATTAAATAGGCCAAGCGTTTGAGATAAGGTTGTTGACTACATTGTGGGGCAGGAAGAGGAAGATACTGACTCGATATTTAAGATCATTAAAATTAGTTACTTTCTGTTTAGAAAGGAGCGCCGTAAGTGTTGGAGGGAGCGGTGGGGGCACC
This sequence comes from Panulirus ornatus, assembly GCF_036320965.1. Taxonomy (NCBI): domain Eukaryota; kingdom Metazoa; phylum Arthropoda; class Malacostraca; order Decapoda; family Palinuridae; genus Panulirus; species Panulirus ornatus. The sequence continues at coordinate 75,326,584 of NC_092225.1, read as the reverse complement.
ATATGACTGGGATGGCGGACTGGAAGCACCGTTGCCGTTGCCGCCGTTTATTCCGTTTCCATTTGAACCATACCCGTTCCTTCCATTTCCATTACCGTTCCTTCCATTTCCGTTACCGTTAGTGGCGGGACCATAACCGTAGCCACCATTGGGCACGACGCCGATGAGTTCATTGACGGAGTAGAAGCTCTCAGCCTGAGAACAGTCCACGTTGAACCACCAGTCGCACACCAGGTACTGCTGGTTGAAGATGGTACCGTTGGGGCACAGGAAGGAGTCCTGTTGACGACTGAGAGCACGATCCTGGCAAATGTGGAAGACCTGGCAGCCGGCCTCAGGGGCGGTATCGGCGTAATAGCCAGGTACTGCCTGGGCGTCACAGGAGAAGCCAGTATCTGGTACAGAAGCCAAGACCGGGTAATCTTCGCCGGGGACGCCACCTCCGGGAATGTTCTCTAGCAGAGCAGTCAGTTCGTCAGGCTGTCCATAGCCGCCATTCGGGGCGCCGTACGCACTGCTTGGCGGAGCTCCGTATCCGTTGCTCGGGGCAGCTCCAAAACCAATGTCTCGGGCTCCATTAGAACCACCGAATCCGTTGGTGAAACCACCGTTGGGAGCTCCGTAGCCGCTGGATGGCACGTTCTCAGCGATGGAAACGCCCATTAAGGCTGTGGAGAAATTGAAAAAAAAATTACATTCTTTAAAAGGGAAGCCTTGTAACTATGTGACTTCATGTGTCAAGAATGATTGTGGTGTAACGATTGTACGACTGTACAGATTTCTTGAGTTGGTACTTACCAATCAACAGAAGAAGCCTCATATCTGTAGGAGTAATGAGAGATGAACCCGAGAGAGAAGTATAGAGGTTAGTGAACCAGAGGAAGATGGATGGTGGACGGTGAGCTTCACGGGCTTTTATACCCAGGACGCCACGAAGCTCCTCCCACTGACCTTCTCTCCATTCCTCCTGAGCCTCCCACACTTTCTTGTTTAAGTTGGAGCAAATAATTTCTATAATTGTTAAACTTGCGGTGTAGTGTCACCTGTTTCTGTTGTATTTTCTTATTTCTGTCATGAAACAAGGAAAGCCTTTATCAGACACCAGAGTTGTTTCAGTTCTGCTCGAGTAACTTCCATGTAGAAGGGAATAATAATGGTAGCAGTTAAGGGGGAAATTATAGTTGAAATACTTGTGCAGCGATTAAAGATGCATTAACAGTTATATGATACCTAGATCTAATTATTGAATGGATGATAAATTCCTGAACCAGATTAGATAATTAGATAATTGTTTTCAGTGTTATGGAAGTATAGTGCATAGGAAGGAGATATATATGTGGTAAATGACTAGGGACAAGGGTGACGATCCTCAGGGAAAATTATGATAAGAATGTGTCGCTGAGTTTATAAAAAGGGTTGACGGACAGTAGAGCCCTGCCCACACTAACTTGTGGATGTGAAACATGAAAGTGGAATGGAACAGACAGTACTGGTTTGAGGCAGCTAAAATTTAGCTACTTATTGGGCCCTTAGATAGTTTTGTTACTGGATGGGAAGGAGTAAGTGTATACGAGATCTGGTTTCCGTCAGAGAAGAGACATGGCGTCTGGTGTCATAGAGAGGGAGGGTCAAGGGAAATATTTTGATGAGTTTGTGTCATGAGGATGACGATGATTGCATGATAAAGGAAACATATTAAAGTGAAGCAGAAGGGATATAAAGACCGCTCAGAGGGGAGCGGGACAAGATGCACCTCTTCCATATGAAACTAAGTAATGTGTGTAATGAAATACCTGTTATGAATTGGAGCATCTTATGTACTATCAACCCACTGAGGTCCGACAATGACCTTTTGTGACCCATGTTATCCTTTTGCACTACCGCTCACAGAATGAGCATTGGGTGTACAATAAACGTGCCTGGGAGTTAACGGTACAAGCCAGCTCAAATCATAACAGTAATGGCTGAGACACCAGGACGCTATCCTCCCTTTAGCTTGTAAAGGTTTTTGCAAACGGGAATTGGGCCTATTAGTGCCTAAGATAAATTTGCTGATCATATTTTGCCTTATCTGTTATGTTAAATTGTAATCCTTCACTGAATTTGCAATGATTGAATGTTGAGTACAAAATGAATTATAATTTTATAAACGTCCATATAGTACAATATCCAACCTTGTTAGAGCTTTCCAATGTTGTCATTCTTTCGCGACATTCCAGAAACCTATCCACCTGGTGACGTGTGGCAATGACTGTGAGGAAATAGAGACATCATCTTCAGTCCTGAGCGGCGCCACAAGGCAGGCGGGCGACAACATGCACGAGTATAACACTGATTATTGTGGTTAGATTTCGTCCGCAGATCCCCCGGGAAGTAAGGTGAGGTTTTCATATTGGGTTGGTCATTTTTTAGAGGAGTTTGTTGACCTGATTTTGAGCAAACTTTTTAACTTATTTAACAAGCTTTACCTAACTTATGATCCCCTCCATCCACCCACCTACCCACCAATATGTGTACTAAACCTCTCTCTTATTACCCTTTTATTACTTATCTCAATCTAACCGCCTCACACCACATATTGTCCTCAGACATTTCATTTTCCAGAACATCCATCCTCCTCCGTATATCTTCATCTGTAGCCCATGACCCGCATCTGCACAACATTGTTGGATCTACTATGACTTCAAACATACCCGTTTTTGCCCTCCAAAATAACGTTCAATTATTCCACATATTTTTCAGTGCTTCCAGAATCTTCAATCCTTCACCCATCCTATGAATCACTTCCGCTTCCATGGTTCCATTTGTCGCCATGTCCGCTTCTAGGTATCTACATCAGGTCACTTTCAGATTTTCTCCAGTCAAACTCCTTACTCCAACTAAGTTGTCCTACCCTGCTGTAGCTAATAACCTTGTTTTTATTCAAAGTTACTCAAAGGCCCAGTCCTCTGTTCTTAACGCTACCTCGCTAATGCGGGAAATGGTGAATAGTTTGAAAGAAAGAAAAAGAAAATATATATATATATATATATATATATATATATATATATATATATATATATATATATATATATTTTTTTTTTTATACGATTCGCCATTTCCCGCATTTGCGAGGTAGCGTTAAGAACAGAGGACTGGGCCTTAGAGGGAAAATCCTCACCTGGCCCCCTTCTCTGTTCCTTCTTATATATATATATATATATATATATATATATATATATATATATATATATATATATATATATATATATACGTTGAAATGTATAGGTATGTATATGAGCGCATTTGGACATGTATGTATATACATGTTATGTGGATGGGTTGGGCCATTCTTTCGTTTGTTTCCTTGCGCTACCTCGCTAACGCGGGAGACAGCGACAAAGTATGATGATACTAATAATAATAATGATATATATATATATATATATATATATATATATATATATATATATATATATGTATCCCTGGGGATAGGGGAGAAAGAATACTTCCCACGTATTCCCTGCGTGTCGTAGAAGGCGACTAAAGGGGGAGGGAGCGGGGGGCTGGAAATCCTCCCCTCTAGTTTTTTTTTTCTTTTTTTTCTTCCAAAAGAAGGAACAGAGAAGGGGGCCAGGGGAGGATATTCCCTCAGAGGCCCAGTCCTCTGTTCTTAACGCTACCTCGCTAGCGCGGGAAATGGCGAATAGTTTAAAAAAAAAGATATGTATATATATATATATATATATATATATATATATATATATATATATATATATATATATATATATATATATGTATCTCCCTGGGGATAGGTATCCCTGGGGATAGGGGAGAGAGAATACTTCCCAAGTATTCCCTGCGTGTCGTAGAAGGCGACTAAAAGGGAAGGGAGCGGGAGGCTGGAAATCTTCCCCTCTCATTTTTTTTTTAATTTTCCAAAGGAAGGAACAGAGAAGGGGGCCGGGTGAGGATATTCCCTCAAAGGCCCAGTCCTCTGTTCTTAGCGCCACCTCGCTAACGCGGGGAATGGCGAATAGTATGAAAGAAATATATATATATATATATATATATATATATATATATATATATATATATATATATATATATATATATATATATATTTTTTTTATATACTTTGTCGCTGTCTCCCGCGTTTGCGAGGTAGCGCAAGGAAACAGACGAAAGAAATGGCCCAACCCCCCCCCCCCCATACACATGTATATACATACGTCCACACACGCAAATATACATACCTACACAGCTTTCCATGGTTTACCCCAGACGCTTCACATGCCTTGATTCAATCCACTGACAGCACGTCAACCCCGGTATACCACATCGCTCCAATTCACTCTATTCCTTGCCCTCCTTTCACCCTCCTGCATGTTCAGGCCCCGATCACACAAAATCTTTTTCACTCCATCTTTCCACCTCCAATTTGGTCTCCCTCTTCTCCTCGTTCCCTCCACCTCCGACACATATATCCTCTTGGTCAATCTTTCCTCACTCATTCTCTCCATGTGCCCAAACCACTTCAAAACACCCTCTTCTGCTCTCTCAACCACGCTCTTTTTATTTCCACACATCTCTCTTACCCTTACGTTACTCACTCGATCAAACCACCTCACACCACACATTGTCCTCAAACATCTCATTTCCAGCACATCCATCCTCCTGCGCACAACTCTATCCATAGCCCACGCCTCGCAACCATACAACATTGTTGGAACCACTATTCCTTCAAACATACCCATTTTTGCTTTCCGAGATAATGTTCTCGACTTCCACACATTCTTCAAGGCCCCCAGAATTTTCGCCCCCTCCCCCACCCTATGATCCACTTCCGCTTCCATGGTTCCATCCGCTGCCAGATCCACTCCCAGATATCTAAAACACTTCACTTCCTCCAGTTTTTCTCCATTCAAACTCACCTCCCAATTGACTTGACCCTCAACCCTACTGTACCTAATAACCTTGCTCTTATTCACATTTACTCTTAACTTTCTTCTTCCACACACTTTACCAAACTCAGTCACCAGCTTCTGCAGTTTCTCACATTTAGAAGCAATATATTTTCAAACGTTTTGAAAACTAAAATATTAAACACTGCAAAACAAATTGGAGTATTATCTGCACTGGTTGGTTATGGTGAGTCCTTCATCGTTGGTGGAGGCTTGTCAGCAGCTTCTGACCATTGGAGGCAACTATGTTATGCCAATATTTTTCACTCCTTATATCATACACGAACCCATTAGTGTTCTAATAGGTATATATATCACAGGTTCGTGATAGTCACTGGTTAATTCGTCATAAAAGACCTTTAGATCAAGATGGGCTGGATATTTCCCACGCCTTGGATGAGCACATGAGTGAGGTGCAGCTCGATCGTAAGGGTGGCAGATATACAGGGATTAAACAGAGTAAATACTATGGGTTATACATCATACACTTGGTTGAACATTGTCATGAATAGTTACATTAATACACCAGTTAACATCTCTGACCATGACACACTCACGGGCCGCCCAGGATCGAGCTAATAGGTTCGAATCTTAGTTCAGGCAATCGGTCCACAGTCATTCCAGCTGTTCATCGATCCTTAGGAGTTTTGGGTTTGTTGATGAAATGAGAGTACCTGGCTCAGGCTAGGGGATATATATATATATATATATATATATATATATATATATATATATATATATATATATATATATATATTTCTTTCTTTCAAACTATTCGCCATTTCCCGCATTAGCGAGGTAGCGTTAAGAACAGAGGACTGGGCCTTTGAGGGAATAACCTCACCTGGCCCCCTTCTCTGTTCCTTCTTTTGGAAAAAAAAAAAAAATGAGAGGAGGATTTCCAGCCCCCCGCTCCCTTCCCTTTTAGTCGCCTTCTACAACACGCAGGGAATACGTGGGAAGTATTCTTTCTCCCCTATCCCCAGGGATTATATATATATATATATATATATATATATATATATATATATATATATATATATATATAATCCCTATCCCAGGGATTATATATATATATATATATATATATATATATATATATATATATATATATATATATATAATCCCTATCCCAGGGATTATATATATATATATATATATATATATATATATATATATATATATATATATATATATATATATATATATATTTTTTTTTTTTTTTTTTTTTTTTCAAACTATTCGCCATTTCCCGCGTTAGCGAGGTAGCGTTAAGAACTGAGGACTGGGCCATTGAGGGAATATCCTCACCTGGCCCCTTTCTCTGTTCCTTCTTTTGGAAAGTTAAAAAAAAATTGAGAGGGGAGGATTTCCAGCCCCCCGCTCCCTCCCCTTTTAGTCGCCTTCTACGACACGCAGGGAATACGTGGGAAGTATTCTTAATCCCCTATCCCCAGGGATAAAATATATATATATATATATATATATATATATATATATATATATATATATATATATATATATATTTTTTTTTTTTTTTTTTTTTTTTTTTTTTTTTCCAAAAGAAGGAACAGAGAATTGGGCCAGGTGAGGGTATTCCCTCAAAGGCCCAGTCCTCTGTTCTTAACGCTACCTCGCTAATGCGGGAAATGGCGAATAGTTTGAAAGAAAAAAGAAATATATATATATATATATATATATATATATATATATATATATATATATATATATATATATATATATATATATATGTGTGTGTATATCGTCAATGAGAAGGCCTTGATTAGGGCCTCCGTTGCCCATGCCGTCTCAACTAACATATACGATAGCTTAACTTATAAAAGTGAGCTGTACACTTGCACAGCTATGCAAGTGGCCTGTTTTAGATGCCGCAAATGGAACGGTGGGAGCGGAAGTGAGTCATAGGATGGGTGAAGGATCGAAGGTTCAGGGAGCTCTAAAGAATGAGTGGGAAGAGAGAACGTTATTTGAGAGGGCAAAGATGGGTATGTTCGAGGTTATAGTTGTCTCAGCATGTTGTACGGAAGCGGGGCATCGGTTATAGATGAATAAATGCAGAGGAGGATGGATGTGCTGGAAATGAAATGTTTGTAGGCAATATGTAATACGAGTTGGTTCAATCGAGTAAGTAATAAAAGGAAAAGAAGGATGTAGGAATGTAAAGCGTTTAGTTGAGACAGCTAAAGACTTTTTTGTTGAAATGGTTTGCACACGTAGAAAGAATAAGTGAAGAAAGGTTAACGAAGAGAATATGTGTGTCAGAAGTGTGGGGTACAAGGAGAGCGGGGAGACCAAATTGGAGATGGAAGGACGGAGTGAAAAAGATTTCAAATGATCGGGGCCTTAACATGCAGAAGGGTAAAAGGCGTGCACGGGTTGGAGTGAATTGGAACGATATGGTAAACACACGCTGTTAATGGTCTGAACCAGGGTATGTAAAGCGTCCGTGGTAAACCATGGAAAGGTCAGATGGGCCTGGTTGTGAAGAGGGAGCTGTGTTTTCGATGAATTACACATGACAGCTAGAGAATGGATGTGAGCGAATGCGGCCTTTGTTCGTCTGCTCGTGGCGCTTCCTCGCTAACGCAGGAAAACGGCGATCATGTATGAAATAACAGAGTATTAAGTTCCTCAAAAAATCGGCAATCGTTTTTGATGTAGTTAGCTAAACCTTCAGAATATCTTCCACCGCCGGAGTGTCTTCGTGTGGCTGATTCATCTGAGGGGGGAGGGGGAGGGGGGTGGGGGGTGAAAGTGCCCGTAATCTTCAAGGTCTTGAAGATTATAATGTTGGTTCACTCTTTGCGTTTTCTCCAATATTTTATTGTATCAGTTTGCCTTTTTTCGTACGGCATTGCGAGCCCTGACTTAAAAAGACAAAGAAATGATTAATCTGGAAAACCTGTCTATATGTATACTTTTGATTTTTTTTTTTTTTTTTTGTTTGGTTTATAAGATCGTCACTAAATTCTGCGCGTCATACGAGCATGTACGACTTTCGTTGCCACATGAAACATGACCATCTCCATCTCCTCACCTGAGCGTCACCACAGATGGAGAAACGGTTGAGGCATTCCAGTTTATCTATTAGTTCAGCACGACGGTTTTATCATGGAGCACGACTGTACGGCAGTTGGGCCCGATGGTAAGGGTCACGCCACAGACCAGGCCATCGAATCCAAGGACGCTATCGTCGTGGGCATGGATAGTATGTCGTGGTCAAGGGTCGTACCGTCGTGGTCAGGGGCTTTACCGTCGTGGTCAAGGGTCGTACCGTCGTGGTCAGGGGCGTACCGTCGTGGTCAGGGGCGTACCGTCGTGGTCAGGGGCTTACCGTCGTGGTCAGGGGCGTACCGTCGTGGTCAGGGGCGTACCGTCGTGGTCAGGGGCTTACCGTCGTGGTCAAGGGTCGTACCGTCGTGGTCAGGGGCGTACCGTCGTGGTCAAGGGTCGTACCATCGTGGTCAGGGGCGTACCGTTATGGTCAGGGGCGTACCGTCGTGGTCGGGGCGTACCGTCGTGGTCGAAGGTCGTACCATCGCGGTCTTGGGTTGCACCGTTATTGAGTAGCTAAGTTTCATAGATGTACAAACCACACTTACCTTATAAGGTCCAAGCGAGGTAATCTGGCCTTAACACAACTTAGAAATAAAAAGAATTGTCCCCTTAAAAGTAGTAGAAGAAATGGATAGCAAGGCAAAGGCTGTCTCTCCCCATCCTACGGTAACACACCAGACGAGAAACTGAAAGAATGTGCTTGAAGGAAATATTAACAGTAAAGTGAAGAGACAGAATGAAAGTGAATATGTCATGCATCCCATCACCCACGACATGTATCCCTTCACTTTTTGTTATAAGGACAATAGAGTAGGAATAAACTAATAAACTTTGAGCTCCAGCCTCACATGTCTGTAGTGTTTGTGATGTGGATGGATGATACAATAATTCTTTATCTTCCCTTAAAGTAGACGACACGGGTTGTTCAATGTTGTTATGTTTTCGCAGCAATGCTAGAGCGAGATCAGTGGTTGAGAAGGTAGCATGATATATCACCACGTTATGATGATTCATCAAAAGAATTGGTCAAGTGTCATGTGATGATCAAGCCTAATTTTGAAGATATTGATAGTGTTGCTCTGAACAACTTATGTTAGGAACTTATTCCATTCGTGTGATGTCGTTGGTGAGGAAATATTTCGTGTAGTCCAGATTAACATAGTGACGCCGAGGTTATAGTACATTTTCTGTCGTTGGTAGTGCTGGCGCGACTGTAAGAGAACTTGTTGATACTGACGTTGGTGAATCCTGCTTAGGGACAACAAATCCAGTTCTCACAGTCAGCAACGCAAGGAAGGAATGGGATTAGTTGCTCTTCGTTGCACTGCTTCCAGTTTAAGAATATCCTTGCTTAACTGGGGCACCCAGATCAGTACTGCATATTCAAGTTAGAGTGTAACTAGACTAAGGTATGATGACAATACCACGTCCTTGATTTTGTATGTAAAAGTTTATGTTGATAGATCGATCATCCTATTTGCTTTTTTTTGGCAGCTTCGCTACAATGCTGGGAGAACTGGAAACTTCTGGTGAGAGTAACCTCTAGATCCTTCATACATCCTTTATCTTGTTGCCCATCTGTTCATAATCGAATATTTTTTTAATGTTTCCTATTTGCAACAACTGACTGTTACTGACGTCAAATGACATTGCCATTTTGCCAGACCATTCATTTATTTCATCTAAATCCTCATGTAGTCTTAGCCTTCAATTACTATGGTATTGTCGACCTTTGTGTCGTGGACTCGTTGCCCTGACCTGATGAAGAAACTTGAACTGGAAATTTTAGCTTAGATGAGGATGATAGTGCATTTTCACATAAAGACCAGCAATGTTGCAACATGACCAATGTCGTTAAGTGACGAACAAGGTCATCTCATGTATATTTCAGGGAATCAAATCTCACCAGACTTAGGTTTAAAGTATTACACCGTCCGCCCATGGCGTTATGTCGTATTACTAGTAATATATATATATATATATATATATATATATATATATATATATATATATATATATATATATATATATATACGGGTGACTACTTCCTTCTTTCATTTCGGGAAGAGTTGGTAAGTGTAGCTAGCGAAAACGAGCCTAGCTCCTCACGTGGTGTAAGCATTGCTCGCTCCACGCATATAAACTCTTCCAAACATTATCAGCATGATACTAAGAAAAAAATCTAAACTGCATCAATTACGGTTACTTGCCTCAATAAACTATGCACTTTTGTGTGTTGAGATGCAGTAATCGTGCCGTGTTGTGGTGTGCGTGAGGTGGCTGAGGGACGGGTGGGTGCCCGGGGCTGGTGTCATCATCGCAAGGTCGCTGCTCCTCCGCTCCCACCCGCTGCCCACCTTACACAATCTCTGCCCCGCTTTACACGCTCCTACCTGAGCTAGGTCGATAGTAGATGTAATTATGATCATATTTGTGACCCGCAGAGACAAATGACGGTTCATCATTACACCCTTTGGCCAGTCCGAAGTAATATGAGATAGGATCTATTCTTATATCGATATGTAATTATGTATGTTAGTCAATTTATATATATATATATATATATATATATATATATATATATATATATATATATATATATATATATATATATATATATATATATATATACACCTGGGGATGTGGGAGAAAAAATACCGCCCTCGTACTCCTGAGTTCCAAACGAGGTAACTGAAGTGGACTGCAGCAGGGGCCGGAAACCCTCCCCTCCTTGAATCTTAACTTCTAATAGTAGGAACAGAAGGAACCAAGCGAGGAGTACTTATCCTCCTGGAAGGCTCAGGCTAGGGTGCCTGAATGTGTGCTTGGATGTAACCGGGATGTGAAGGGAGAGAGGTAGTATGCTTGGGGAAAGGAATTTGAATGTTCTGTCTACGTGAAGCAAAGCTGAATTGGAAGAGGGAAAATAGGTCTGGGGGGAAAGTGTGGGGTTAGTGTGAGGGCGAGAGCAATGAAAGGGTTGGCACATCTGCTGAAGGAGTTGTTTGTCATTGCTTATTCATCTGGTAGTGAGAGGATCGAGGAAGAGAGGATAGTGTTTTGGGAGTGCATATCAGCAATTTTGATGCAAGGGATCGAGTATTAGGTTTGAGAGATTTGAATACAAGAGTGAGTGATATGTCAGTTGAGGGCAGCATTGGCGTGAGTGAGGTACCCAGCCTAAATGAAAATGACGAACATCTTGTCGAGTTATAATGATGAAGAAGGACTGGTCATTGGGAGTAACTAGTACAAGCTGTCGTTGGCCAGGCCTGCCACAACTGTGCTGCTTTACCTCAACAGATGTTGGTACCATTTGTAAACCATCCAGAGAATGGATGCACAGTTAGGTGAGCTATGCACCGTCTGCCCGAGGTGGGTATTGAACCCGGGTCTGTGGATTAGTCATCAACAACATTAACCGTAACACCGACGAAGCCCGCATACATTTTTTATTTTCAACATCCCAAGACCAATTTCTGTGAAATAGCACTGGTCTTCCCAGGGAGTTTCTTAAGGCTCCTGCAGCCTAAGGCTGTGTTGATTCCAGTCGCAGGGAACTAATATAGACTCTTAAGTGAAAAGTTTTTTTTAATAATATTACTCCAAGTGATACAGCCTCGCCAAAGTGACTTTTCGCTTGCTATTTAACGTCTTGTAGGTGGAGCTCAGTCACAGCAGGCCCGCATATATATATATATATATATATATATATATATATATATATATATATATATATATATATATATATATATTATCTATCTATATATATATTTTTTTCTTTTAAACTACTCGCCATTTCCCGCGTTACCGAGGTAGCGTTAAGAACAGAGGACTGGGCCTTTTTTGGAATATCCTCACCTGGCCACACTCTGTTCCTTCTTTTGGAAAATAAATAAAAAAAAAAAAACGAGAGGGGAGGATTTCCAGCCCCCCGCTCCCTCCCCTTTTAGTCGCCTTCTACGACACGCAGGGAATACGTGGGAAGTATTCTTAATCCCCTATCTCCAGGGATACTGTATATATATATATATATATATATATATATATATATATATATATATATATATATATATATATATATATATATTGTATCCCTGGGGATAGGGGGGGAGAAAGAAGACTTCCTACGTATTCCTTGTGTGTCGTAGAAGGAGACTAAAAGAAGAGGGAGCGGGGGGCTGGAAATCTGCCCCTCCCGTTTTTTTAATTTTCCAAAAGAGGGAACAGAAAGGGGGGCCAAATGAGGATATTCCCTCTAAGGCATGGTCCTCTGTTCTTAACGCTAACGCGGGAAATTACTAATACGTATGAAAAAGTTGTATATATATATATATATATATATATATATATATATATATATATATATATATATATATATATATATAGTGAGAAGGTGAAAGTGCTGAGGAATGGATGTATAAAGTGTGTATGGCATCGTGATAAATTGGTTCGGTTCTAAATCACTGGGCGAGGGCAAGAATTGTGTCATTTGACAAAGGTAATTAGAAGTAAAAGTTTGTGTGAGAATCATATATAGAGAAACAAGCCTCCTTAACCAGCCTAATTATCAAGAAGTATGATGGGTTAGTGTCTGATTGTCTTATATAGATAAGGGGAACCCTTGTTGGTGAAGAACAAAGGTGCATGTTGAAAGGGATGTCTCAGTCAGATTAGACAAATGTGAAGAAAGTATAAGTGAAAAAGATGAATGCAACATGTACGGATTTAGAAATGGAGTAAAGGTAAATTTCAGAAGAAAACGCTCTGGAGAGATTTTGACTATGTGTAGTGTGTATGAAAGAGGTTTGTATATCTGAGGATATATAGGGGTATGAGTGCGTGGCCTGATATAGGTATGGGAGTGTGTCAGGACTGTGATATCATCGTGAGAGCGAGATGGTGAGATTCTTAACAACGGAGAAACGAATTGGACGTTGTCACAGTTGCTGTATAAAGTTAATATTGTCTTGTTAGCTTAGAGGAAAAGCTGGTTAGAATGGTGAACCAGTTTGATGACGCATGCGAAGGTTGCTCATGATTAATATGGATACGACACTGGTAGGGCCACATTGTAAGATAAGTTTCAGTTTGCATGGTGAAGAATTGGAAGTTGTGGAGCGTTATATACTGAGTGTGAACGGTAGTAAGGGTGGTGATGGTTTAAGCTGAAATTGAAAGTTGAGTCAGGCGTGGGAGAACATGTCGAGGTTCACCGGGAACTGTAGTGACTGGAAAAACGTTGAGTGTGAAAGAAACGTTCATGAAGGGTTACTGGTCCCTGCGTTCAGTGTGTGGATGTCATGCCAAAGTGTGTACAGGTCAGGAAAGGTCAAAAGTAAGAGTGTTGTAGAGGGATAGTTTGCGTAGAGTAACTGGAATCATAAGGACATAGTATGAAGAATAAAGATGAGATTATGTAGTATACATTAGGAAGGTACTAGGATGGGAGTCTTTGAGGATAATATAGGCATGGACAAACTATGGCAAGTGATAGGTTGGTCAGGAAGATGCTTGTGGCACAACGGAAGTATGAGGAAGATAAGTAGTCTATGGAAGACATGTTATAGATGTACTGAGAGACTTGATTACCGCTCGGGATATTACAAATGATAATGCTACAGGAATGACTAGGATCCGGATGCAATGGAAGCATTTTGTGTGTGGTGTGGTGTGAGGAAAACACATTAGTCTCACTGGACGAATCAGCTTGGTGTGGAAAGTGAAAAAGTTAAGTAGTCTGTCCATGTGTCACTCTAAGATGCTAGGCACGGGCTGAGGGTACATGCCAGTGATGTTACTGAGGATGTTTGGATCTGATCCACTCCAGTGAACTGGCGAAGATATTATAATAGATAGGTAGATCAATAGATGAATAAACATAAACCTTCGTGAAATTCTTTAGGCTACATGTGTTCGCATTTACTGTGTCCCACTTTTCCACTGCTCAGTAACTATAAGAATATTTAGTCAGTTTTTTCTTTTGTTTGTGTCCTCGTCTTTCATTCTGTTTCGGACAACTGCCTGATGTATATATTGTCACATCGATTTCAAAATCTTAAAACTTGTGATTACGTTTCCCTTTTTCTTTGTCCCTAAAATCATGGTAGACTTACGATGCCATCCTCCCTGTAGCGTAGTCTCGCTCTTCCATCACTCTGCTCGTCCTTGTAACAGTGAGTGTAGATACGTTATATGAACACGTGGCTATTTGTAACCATCATTTTCGTGATCTATATATTGGAGCTTCTTGCCTTCACAAACGATGTATTAGTAGACCACACGGTACCACAATATACAAGAAGATTCTTACTATTTATGGTTACTCATATATATATATATATATATATATATATATATATATATATATATATATATATATATATATATATATATATATCAAGAGTGGTGTAGGTGCAAAGATAATGCAACAGTGGCTATGATATACCTGTGAGAGGAGAAAGTTTATGATCGTGCTAGGCACACTACACGTTTTTCTAACATTACAGTAGTACCAGAATCAGTTCGTTGCAGGGTATTTGAATTAGGTCATTTGCATTATTGGATATATCTCCTTCTATAATGTTATACGCCACGAATATCTCAGCAGCACAGGTCCTAGTTTTGAAGGAATAGGATATGAGTCAAAGTTTGCGGTTGGACCCATGATAGTGAGTGAGAAGTCTTCATTTGTGACTTTTTCTTTCATCATCAAGTTGAAGTACAGACAAATTGGCAAGATTCAATATAGAACAACACTGCACCAAATGAATGGGACGTAACTTATCAATAAATGATTTTCGAGTCGAATTCTGGTAGTGTGGAATGCCTGTACCAGTTGAGATTCAGCTGACTCTGGTCACTTAAAACCTTGACTGTCACGATGTCGGGACCAGGGATGAGAGTGTCACGATGTCGGGACCTGGGATGAAAGGCAGTGTCTTTAAACCGTGTTGCAGATTTTTTGGTCATGGACGGTGGGCAGTTGAACCCGGTCGATGATCATATCGCCTCATAAATCTTGGCCCACTTCTTTCAAACATGATGTCAAGGCCAGATCGTCAGCGCCGCTCCCGGACACACATAGAAAGGCCTCGCTAGGAACGCTCTCCTGGAGGGCAGCGAGTAGGTTTAAAGTTGTTGGAAAATATATATTCGTTGGCAGCGGACCCGGAAAATGATTCTGGTGAGCATCTTCCGCTCTCTTGGTTCTGCTACGGTCAAGGGTAAGCAGCAACGAACCATGGAAAAGATAAGGGTGGTGAAAGATTCACTCTAATGCTGACCGTTGGTAGAGTAGCCTAGTATTGATGGGAAAGATGTGAGTCAAGGCTCCCGGGTCGTGTGTGAGTGTGTGTGTGCAAGGAGCAGCCCATCAACATTATAATTTCCTAATCAGTGGTTTCTGGGGCACAACACTGTAAATCATTATATATACTGATAGTTCCTAACTTCCACGGTAGCTTGATATCTGTAAACTATGAACTACACGTCTTGAATGTATACAACGATTCAGAAGGGGGGAAAAAAGGTGAAGATTCTGTCTTGTGTCTGTTGATATCACGACGGTAAGTGAACGGTGACCTCCAGGGGCGGGTACTTGGTATGCTAGGTATAGGTGCATTGCCTGGCTCAAGCCTCACGAGCACGGGACTCACTTATTCATACACTTGCTCTCGGGCACTGGCTCAGTCTTTTCGCCCTCGAACCGCCCACGATCTGAATGTGAATAACTAAATGGAAAAGCTCAAAGAATTGATGCTCTTTTCTTGTTCACCAGCGGGATCGCTATACACCTGTCCCTTACAGTGTAAAATAATGTTGTAGAGAATGTGTGTGAGATGACGAGAAATGTTATAGTTCAAGTAGATCTTGATGGAAATATCTGTATACTGAAGACTCAAGAAATGGCATGTTATTCGTAGAGGTTGATTTTAGCCTTGCAAACACAGAATCTTAATAACTTTTTATCCTGTTATGATTTCCATTCAGGGACGAAGTGGAATAGCAACGGGAACAGAACATACGGCTGGGGTCCCTGACAGTAGTGTTCGGGTGACCTAGTCGTGCTGTATATTCCCTCTCTCCCATCTTTCTGTCTTCCTCTCCTCCTTCTTAGGGCCCCACTGCAGCAGTTATGGTGGAAGGAGACGGTATGTCTGTGTTAACTGATTGCCTCTCCGTTCCTATTTCTTTTGCAAAAATAAATCGAGTAATTGAGTAAAGAAACCATTTTCATTGTCCTGTGAAATGAATCTCTGGGATTAAGAATTATATTTATATTTCTTGAACTCATTAAAATCTCCAGAAGATTTATGTTCTTCGTGTGTATGAAGTAATGAAATTATATGAAAACCCGTTGGTGTCCGGCTGAGCAGACCATCATAAACGTAATGGACAATAGAAACTAGGCCAGGTCTTGAAGGCCTTACATCAGTTCAGTCATAAACCTGTTTTGATGTTAACGAAGCGTCAGCAGTGATTACAGTGAAAGGTGTAGTAAATGGTTGGATAAATAGGTCAAGAGATGTGAGAAGGAACGACCTAGCTTGTCACCCACATAGCGATGACCCACACACATACTGACCAGTGAAAAGAACTATAGATACGTTGGATATAACCCATGTTAACATATCATCGTCCCTGTACACATTAGAAAAGACAGCGAACAATTAGTGCGAACGGGAACGATAACATATTGTATCAACGAAGCATTCTATTATCACACTTTGTGTGTGTGTGTGTGTTTGTGTATGATGAGGGTAGTTTAAACTATTGAATAATTCATTCTACAGAATAGAAATTTGCTTTTCCTAGCTTGTGACTTCCACTTCTAGCTTCCCTATGACATGCTGGAAATATAACACAAAAGTGTTTACTTATATAATTGAAAGAAAAGAGATAATGCAAGATAAGGAAATATTACGATAAACTGGAGGCGGAGAAATTAATGGCAGTACTAACAGCTAGTACACACCTGTAGTTTATGAATTGTGACTGACCGAAACAGGAAGTGCCTTTACACGTATACAGACTCCAAATCGGGTGTGACACACGGTTATTGAAATTTAACCCAAACAAATGTAAAGTAATGAGAGGGGTGGGGGGGGGGACATGGATGAAGGCTTCAATCTGATCATCATCTACCATGAAATAAGCTTCACGATTCTCTGTGTGAGAAGAATCCAAGAGTCGACCATGTCCCTAACCTGTCGCTAGAGGTGTGAGGCGAGTTGATCGAGTGAGTAATGATAGAAGTAGAGAGGTAGGTGTGGTATTAAGAAGTGTGTGGTTGAGAGAGAGGAGGAGGGTGTGTTGAAATGGTTTGAACCTACAGAGAAAATGAGTAAAGAAAGGTTGACAAAGAGGATATATGTGTGTGCCAAAGGTGGAGGGAACGAGAAGGAGGGGCAGAACTGGAGATGGGGCTTGAAAATGCAGGAGAGTGAAAGGCGTGCACGAGATAGAGTGAATTGGATCGCTGTGGTATACAGAGGGCGACTTGCTGTCAATAGAAGTAGAGTAAAACAGGGCATTTGAAGCAGCCAGGTAAAACCATGGAAAGGTCTTTGGGGCTTGGTTGTGGATAGGGAGCTGTGGTTTCGGTGCATTGCACACAAAAGAATGGTTGTGAGCGAATAAGGCCTTTTCTGGCGCTGCTCCGCCAACTTTGGAAACGTCAAACAAGTATTTGATGGCCCAGGAGTTCTTTCTATCTTTATGAGGCGACTGCAGAGTTCAGAAAGCGCTGCAGTAAATACTGAATTGCGCGACCATGTGCTCATAAAGTTTAGCGGTGTGTGTGTGTGTCTATATGGGGAGACTTGCAGGGCAATTGAGTAGTAAGTGTTCGCTATCTTGGGTGTGGTGGTTGTATCCAGGACATGAAGTTTCTGGGATGTTTTGATACTGTGTGTAGCGTAGTAATGGTGATGTCTGGGCGTTTTGCTTCTGATGGACCGGAATTTAAAACTGAGTCGGAAGGCCGGTTGTTTAGTGCTTGTCGGGTTATTTCAATCTGTACGTGTTTTGTCCGTGGTATATTCGGTGGGACTGGGAGATATTTGGGTAAAGATTGATGAAGAGTGAGTCAGGGATAAGCTCCAAAGTTCGATTTGGGGACTGGTGGTTGGTTGTAGAGCGGTTTTGGTGTGAGGGGTCTAGCGCTATTGCATAGAATTGACTGTTGATAATGTTGAGGTGGGATTGTATTGGGAGAATTTTTGTTCATTATGTAGATGGATAGTGTCAGTGGTCGCTAGGCAGCCAGTGATTGTATTAATTGGTCGTTTTTTTGTGGTTTGCAGGTATTTTATATTTGTTTTGAAAGGCTGAAAGACCAGGAAAGTGAAACCCAGTTTGAAGTGGAATGGATGAATTTCATTGTTGATGTTAAGGAATTCTTGTCTTGTCCAAAAACTGATGCCATTTAGTGTTCTGATGGTATTTCATTGATGTGTTGCTTTTGTGCCGATGTCTTTATTGTGGGGAGTGAATGTCATGTTTGTGTCTTATGTGATGCTTAGAATGGCTGGTGTTTAGTTCAGTGGGAGTGTTTGTCCATTCAAGGTGATCGGAGTTTGTGAGCTGGATTCTTGTCTGTCTATTGTTAAAAGAATGATGGAGAACTTCTGTGGAAATACAAGCATTCTTTTCGGGTTGGGTATTGGTTGCTGCGGGGCTTGTGGCTTGGTTGGGGTGGGGTGCCAGTTTCCAGTTAGCCTTAAAGTGATTGGGTTTGTGATGGCGTTAATAAGGCTCTGGGTTTCTTCTGATTTATGCTGATGATGATTGGTTTTGCTTTAGCTGGGTCCTATACTTTAAGGGTTGTCTAACGTTTGGGGAGAAAAATTGTGTTGTATTTCAATTTGTTTCCTTGCATTAATTGCTGTTAACTGGTTTGTTTAGAGATGGTGACGAAGTGTGAAACTGCATGATCAGGTTACGTGGGTCGGGTGGGCCAGGTGAAGTGTTCAGAGTACAGTTCATGTGGTGTGATCTATGATGTACTGTATTGTGTAGTGCTGGTGGTCAGCATGGCATGTCTAGTGACGTCGGCTGGTGTAGGTGGTGGGTTGGGAGTGTAGGTGGTGGGTTGGGAGTGTGGTTGGTGGGTTGGGAGTGTGGTTGGTTGGTTGGTTGGTTGAGGAGGTTGATGATACTGAAGGGTTGCAGTTGGTTCATGAGTAGTTCGCCTCGTGGATCGTGGATATGCTATTGTCCAAGACAATAGGAGCCCAATAAAAAGGGACTTTGGGTTGAATAATCAGGCAAAATCAAACGTGTTAATGTACACTCCTCGCCCCGCTTCCTCTGTGTCTTAATAGTCCAGATCCATAGAATAAAAGTTGTTACAACTACGGAAGGATCGTACAAAATTTCTTCGTATATATACAGAGCGTCCACGGTCGTCCACAACCCGATAGATTAGCCTAGTCATTTGAAGGGGTACTTAGTGACAGCACTTGGATCCCGTTCCTCTATCAAGGAACACAATATTGAAATTGTCATTTGAAGTACCAACGTAGGAATCTCAATAACAGCAACGACCTTGTCCTCCTAGGAATAGGTGATTGCTTCATAAATAATGGGAGGAAAAGATGAAGGGATGGTTTTGAGGTACTGCGAAGATATGAGGTTGATACTGCTAAACCAGCCTACATTAACATCACGCTCTACCCAGGAGTCCGCTTCCTCCGCCTCACTACACACACTGGCCTGTTCCAGGTGGAAGGGCTCACCCTCCTCAGTCCTCCTGTAGGTGTTGACCTCGAGAAACTCTCATGTACTGCCTGATGTCCACGAAAAAGTCGTGTGTGTGTGTGTGTGTGTGTGTTATTGTACTCCATGCGCTCAAGGTTACACCGCGAATGAAAACTCTCCTTTGGGAATACAGTCTCGTAAAAAAAAGAAAAAAAAAAGAACTTTACTGCAAAGGAGTCTACAAGTCCCTGCTACTGGAGCATGGATAAAGGTCTTGAATAATACTAGGAATCTTTTTTATAAGAACTTGGTTTGGTAATTATAAATGGATATATATATATATATATATATATATATATATATATATATATATATATATACATTTCCAGCCCCCAGCTCCCTATACGACACGCATGGAATACGTGGGAAGTATTCTTCTTTCTCCCCTTATCTCCAGAGCATCCTTCATTATACGTTACATAGTTTTTCGCTTTGGTTTTCTCTCAAGACAAAAACTTGATGACAAAATTCTAAATTATCAGTAACATACGATGAAGATGAGAACTAGGTGAAGAATGAGACATTAGAGATAGATGAGGATTAAGGGAACTGATTGACTCCCAGTTTGGGTAACGTCCCGTCATTCTTGCAGGGAAACATGGACGCGGGTAAGAGTTCTCCCATGACTTGTGAATGACGTCATAGAATATTCAGATGAAATTCAGGAATCCCTTATTCAAACATCACAACAGACGCAAGTGGGAGTTTCGAATGTGATAAATTTTTATAGATCCTCCAATAAATTGGCGCAAGAAAAGAATAACCATATATATATATATATATATATATATATATATATATATATATATATATATATATATATATATATATGTATGCTACCATTCAGTAACCTAGATATCTTTGTCCAGTAAGGAGCGAAGCGGCGGCGGCCGTGTGTGTAGCCCTGACACGGTGAGCGGCGGCGTGCCGCCAGTGGTCGGTCCGGCCCACTGGCGGGCTCAGACCGACCGCCCCCGACGCTGCCTCACGTCACGACTTCTGCTTACCTGCTTACAAGGGGCGGCACGTTAATGCACCTTCGTGGGAGGAGTGTAAGGAGAGCAGAGCGGCAGGGTAGGAGAGGAGACGCGAGTGAAAGGGGCCATGCAACAGGGAAATGGATCTAGAGATGAATGTAGATAGTCAATGGATTGTGAAACTCCCGACCCGAGATGTGGGCCGCTGAATGTATAAGTGACTTAGAGATGGACCATCTTTGCGAGGTTAGTGTCAGGTGTGACATCATGCCATAACAGTACAAGGTCCTTGGTCATGTAGACGACCTGGTAACGTGAATCAGGACCTGCAGGTTAAATACTGGGCCGTCATGGGTCATCTCGTCAGATAATGAAACCTTTGAGCCTGGCAGGGCTCAACCCTTGGGTATGATGGCCTGACCCTTAGGGGTCAGGTCAGAGGTCAGGCCATCTTATCTCTGAGTTATGCCGGTGTACTCAAGAGGTTCATGACTAGAGTCAAATGTATAATATAAAGAAATTCTTGGACATACTCACGGGCATTACGCTGCAACAGTTACCATGTTGACGCTAAACTCGTTGTGGTGGACGATTTAAATTCGTAAGAACACCAACTTCTGCGGGTTAGAAAGGAAGTTACATTCAAAGCTATGGTCGTATTGTCGAGTTGAAACCAAGGGCAGTATCGGTTGTGGTAAACAATTATATCTTTGCTCCAGTGCTACCTCCTCACCTGACCTGTGGCGCGCTACCTCCTCACCTGACCTGTGGCGCGCTACCTCCTCACCTGACCTGTGGCGTGATACCTCCTCACCTGACCTGTGGCACGCTACCTCCTCACGACCTGTGGCGCGCTACCTCCTCACCTGACCTGTGGCGTGATACCTCCTCACCTGACCTGTGGCACGCTACCTCCTCACGACCTGTGGCGCGCTACCTCCTCACCTGACCTGTGGCGTGATACCTCCTCACCTGACCTGTGGCGTGATACCTCCTCACCTGACCTGTGGCGTGATACCTCCTCACCTGACCTGTGGCACGCTACCTCCTCACCTGACCTGTGGCACGCTACCTCCTCAGCTGACCTGTGGCGCGCTACCTCCTCACCTGACCTGTGGCGCGCTACCTCCTCACCTGACCTGTGGCGCGCTACCTCCTCACCTGACCTGTGGCGCGCTACCTCCTCACCTGACCTGTGGCGTGATACTTCCTCACCTGACCTGTGGCACGATACCTCCCCACCTGACCTGTGGCGTGATACCTCCTCAGCTGACCTGTGGCGCGCTACCTCCTCACCTGACCTGTGGCGCGCTACCTCCTTACCTGACCTGTGGCGTGATACCTCCTCACCTGACGTGTGGCGCGCTACCCTCACACCTGACCTGTGTGACAAGTAAATGTTCCCTCAGTTGTGGCGGCTTGACAGAATGGTACAGTACGAGTATGGCTCCACAGGTAACTACCTGAAGAACCACAGCCACGGCAAGAACCCCTGTGGCAGGAGACAGCTACCAAGATGTCTTCCCTCCAGCAGGTGAGGCTGAGGACGGCGGGAGACGGGAAGGTTAAAGGTCGCCTACGAGTCACCATCCTCGTCATGTTTACTTTTTTCCGTGACAGAGAGATACCACCCCGAAGAAATCATGTCAGATGGCGGAAAATACTGCTCTTAAGACACCATTTTTCCCCTGTATTTAAGAAAATCAAATTTGTCTTCAGATCCTGTACCCCGAGTGAGGTCACACAACGCGTCTGCCAACAGAACACCATATCAGGCCTCAGAATCTTGGTGTGGGTCGATTCTCCATACTCAAGATGTTGACCAGAAAGAAGACATTAGACCACCTCAAACACTAGTGTGACCCTCAGACCCACAATCTCAGCTGCGACCCAAACTCGATCATCCTCCCCTGCTCCGGGAAGGGACGATTATGTCAGTGTGTGCTTCAACAGTAGAGCTTTCACTGAGACAGCGGCCATGTTGCATCATCATCATCAATGCTCTGAATGTTAGGAATTATTATCAAACAAAACACACACACACACACACACACACACACGTGTGAATCCTCTTATATTTTCGTGCCCCAGTGATGCCTTTTGCTAAGGAGCCGTTATTGTCATTACTGCACACAGTTCTATGTACTCCCTTACGTCAAAAGATCATCCAGCCTCGCCGACGGCCACTGTTCGCTCATGGTGTAGCCTCAGCCAGGACGAACTCAGCAACAGCGAAGAGAATTTGTCTGTGGCATGTATGGATCTGGATTACATGTAGTGAAAGTTTGAACAGAGAAAACGTAGAGGAAGTGAAATGTTTTAGGTACCTGGAAGTGGACATCGTAGCGGCTGAAACCATTGGAGATGAAGTGAATCTTGGGATGGGTGAGGGCAAGAAGTTACTAGGCGCATTACGGAACGTTTGTATAGAGAGGTCGTTGTATGGGAAGGCTGTTTGATGGTAAAGTAATCTCGACGGTGTTGTATGAGTTATGGGCTGTAGATCAGAGGTACGGAAGCGGGTAAACGTGTTGATATGAAATGTTGAGAACAATATGCGGTGAAGAGGGTTGATCGAGTAAGAAATTATAGGGTAAAAGAGAGGAGTAACATTAAGAAAAGTATGGTTGAGAGAGTTGGAGATGGTTTATTGAAATGGTTGGGACAATGGAGAGAATGGATGGGGAAAAATTGACAAAGAGGATATATTAGTCAGAAGTGGAGAGGACAAGGGGAATGGGGATACTGAATTGGAGATGGGAGGACGGAGTGGAAAAGGTGATCAGTGCTCGGAGCTTGAACATGCAGGAGGATGTAAGTTGTCAACAAGCGATGTAGTATACAAGGGGCGACGTGCTGTCAGTGGACTGAACCAGGGTATGTGAAGTGGCCGTGGAAAACCATGGAAAGGTCTGTAGGGCCTGGTTGTGGATAGGGAGCTGTGGTTTTGGTGCATTACACATGACAGCCAGTGAATGGACGTGTTTTTCGTCTAATTGTGTTTTCACCTCGTTAACGCGGGAATAGGCGAACAAATGCGATATATATATATATATATATATATATATATATATATATATATATATATGTGTGTGTGTGTGTGTGTGTGTGTGTGTGTGTCGAAATAGTGTCTGAAACATATCTCTCACAGATTCTTCAAGACAAATAGCTGAGCCACACATCCTCTGCCACTCATGAGGTATTTAGGAAAGCAGTGGTTACATGTGCGAGAGAAGTGTGAGTCATGCGGAAGGTGTAATGTGGGCGTGTGAGAGAAATACGATGAAGAGGTGTATGTGCGTTACTTGCAGGGAAGGAGTGGGAGTGATTGGGAGATGTACAAGAAGTGGAAGGAGGTCAAGAGGAAGGTGCGGGGGTTGAAAAAGAGAACAAATGAGGGTTAGGGTGAGAGAGTTTTAGCAAATTCAAGGAGAATGATAAAATGTTTTGCAAGATAGTAAATAGTGTGAGGAGGACAAGGGAGCAGATTGGAGCATCGGTGAAGGAAGCAGGCAAGGAAGAAGAGAGGAGTTGATGGAGTGAGTATTGTGAAGGAATGTTGGATGAATGTGTTAGATGACAGGGTGACAGATGTGGGTTGTACGGGACGTGGAGGTATACGAAGCGAGAGAGTCATGACTCGTGATTTGGTGAAAGGAGAAGGGGTGATGAACGTCTTGCGTAAGACGAGGTGTGTCAAAGCGGCTAAATGGATAGGATTGCAATTGAATTTCGCAAGGGAAGGGTCGAGAGTGTTGTTGATTAGTTAGTTATAATTTTCAGTTCATGTATGGCTCAAGGTGAGATACCCGAGGAATGGCGGAATGCCCGTATAGCGCCATTGTAGGCAAGGGGAACAAGTGTGTGTTCTGATTACGGAGGTATAAGTTTGTTGATTATACCTGGGAACTTGTATGGGAGAATGTTGATTGAGAAGGTGGTGGCGTGACAGAACATTATACTGGATAGGAATAATAAGGTATATATATATATATATATATATATATATATATATATATATATATATAGAGAGAGAGAGAGAGAGAGAGAGAGAGAGAGAGAGAGAGAGAGAGAGAGAGAGATGAATGAGAATCAATTGAACGGAGAGAATTATTCATCTTTGATTCTAAAGAAAGAAAAAAATTAAGTTTGGATTGGAAGAGGGTGAAGGTAGGGAACGTGTTGACAGCTTACTCCTGTCCAGACCGTCCGTTCTCACCTCTCCCTCGCTCCGCCTCACCGTCTTTCTCTGTCTCTTATGATCTCTACGCCGTCTAAAATCTAGGCCTCGGATGTAAAGTTTCTTTTTCGGTCATAATCGCAACATACCTCACATATTTTCACGAGGGGCCGCCATATACCAACCCATGCGCTGGACACAGTGTGTGTCTCCTCGCCTTCGGGTACAGAACCAGGGTCCCGGATGTGACCTGCAGCTCCCATGACATCGTAGGTATCTGCCTCTCGCCCACCCATGCCGGATGTCGCCGTCGTACCCTGAACCTTCCCCAGCACCTGAGACGTCCACTCAGACTCTAACTTCGGCATCGAGAACCATATTGAGGTCCCCACACATGGGAGGACACCTCTCAAACCTCGTGACCTGTGAACCTCTGTGCCATACTTTCAGACCCAAGGTTTTTGAGCCCTAGACTCCAGGTACCTATCGACCTTAGGCTCTTAGGGTGACCCTTAGACTCAGATGTGGCCTTATAGATCCATGTATCTGGCCCTCATACTTCGCGTTAGGGTCATATGGTCAAGTTCTAGCCTCGGTCCATACTTATGGCTTTACGGGGCCTAGACATAGCCCCTTAGACCTTAGATCTACTCCACTTGGCCTTGAATAGAGCCTTTAGGATCTACCAGAGCCATACTTTTCCCGTACCCTTGAGTTTTGTTCCCCTTGAGAGGTAGAACGCCAGGTACTTTTTCTCAAGCGTGCTACTTATCTCTTCTTCTCATCTTGGTTTAATCCCACCTCCAGCCTGAGCCTTCGAGGAAAATGAGCACTCCGCGTGTGGCTCCTTTTGTTTCATGTTTTAAATACTGAAATGCAAGAAGGGAGGATTTCCAGTCACCCCGCTCCCGCCCCTCTCAGTCACTTTCTACGACACTAAGGAAGTACGTAGGCAGTACTCTTTGTTTTTCCCAAGGGATATATATATATATATATATATATATATATATATATATATATATATATATGTGTGTGTGTGTGTGTGTGTGTGTGTGTGTGTGTTGCCCGACTTCGCCTGTTTCAGAGGAGTCCATCTTGTACCTCCTACTGTGTGTAGCGCAATCTTAGAGCTGCAGGAGCCCTTGGATGTGGGTCTTTGGGTTATAATGTGTGTGTGTGTGTGTGTGTGTGTGTGTGTGTGTGTGTGTGGTACCAGAGTCTTCTTGTCACCTTTTGCGAGGCCGGATCATTTAGAGTAAAGTCTCACTAAAAAACTTCTCACGCTAAATGAGTCTTCATTTCCCTGCTGCTGGAAGTAGCAGAGCTTTGGGCTGCAGGAGCCTCTAGAATGGTCCTGGGTAACACTGGTACTCTTTCATAGAGAATGGTCTTAGGGTAATTATCATTAAGGTCTTGGGTGACACTGGACCCTTGCTTAGGAAGGGGCACTGGGGCAGTTATGAATACATATTATTAACTGAACGTATTTACAATAAGACTGTCTTAAATGGACGAGATGCGTCTTCGAGGAGTGTCCGATGAGCCCAAAATCCGTTAAAAAGGGTTGTGATAACATGGTGCGTATAGAGAGGCGTTCCTGACAATGTTAGGTCTTTCGTTTGTAGGGCCTGTAGTGAATGACATTCTTCGGTAACAGTAATGGTTCTGCAGATGTTATATGGTCTTTTATAGATAAAACGAAAAAATTGTGAATATATATATATATATATATATATATATATATATATATATGATGAAAGCCGGCAAGGCAGCAGGTTTGGATGGTATTGCAGTGGAATTTATTAAGAAAGGGGGTGACTGTATTGTTGACTGGTTGGTAAGGTTATTTAATGTATGTATGACTCATGGTGAGGTGCCTGAGGATTGGCGGAATGCGTGCATAGTGCCATTGTACAAAGGCAAAGGGGATAAGAGTGAGTGCTCAAATTACAGAGGTATAAGTTTGTTGAGTATTCCTGGTAAATTATATGGGAGGGTATTGATTGAGAGGGTGAAGGCATGTACAGAGCATCAGATTGGGGAAGAGCAGTGCGGTTTCAGAAGTGGTAGAGGATGTGTGGATCAGGTGTTTGCTTTGAAGAATGTATGTGAGAAATACTTAGAAAAGCAAATGGATTTGTATGTAGCATTTATGGATCTGGAGAAGGCATATGATAGAGTTGATAGAGATGCTCTGTGGAAGGTATTAAGAATATATGGCGTGGGAGGCAAGTTGTTAGAAGCAGTGAAAAGTTTTTATCGAGGATGTAAGGCATGTGTACGTGTAGGAAGAGAGGAAAGTGATTGGTTCTCAGTGAATGTAGGTTTGCGGCAGGGGTGTGTGATGTCTCCATGGTTGTTTAATTTGTTTATGGATGGGGTTGTAAGGGAGGTAAATGCAAGAGTCCTGGAAAGAGGGGCAAGTATGAAGTCTGTTGGGGATGAGAGAGCTTGGGAAGTGAGTCAATTGTTGTTCGCTGATGATACAGCGCTGGTGGCTGATTCATGTGAGAAACTGCAGAAGCTGGTGACTGAGTTTGGTAAAGTGTGTGGAAGAAGAAAGTTGAGAGTAAATGTGAATAAGAGCAAGGTTATTAGGTACAGTAGGGGTGAGGGTCAAGTCAATTGGGAGGTGAGTTTGAATGGAGAAAAACTGGAGGAAGTGAAGTGTTTTAGATATCTGGGAGTGGATCTGTCAGCGGATGGAACCATGGAAGCGGAAGTGGATCATAGGGTGGGGGAGGGGGCGAAAATTTTGGGAGCCTTGAAAAATGTGTGGAAGTCGAGAACATTATCTCGGAAAGCAAAAATGGGTATGTTTGAGGGAATAGTGGTTCCAACAATGCTGTATGGTTGCGAGGCGTGGGCTATGGATAGAGATGTGCGCAGGAGGATGGATGTGCTGGAAATGAGATGTTTGAGGACAATGTGTGGTGTGAGGTGGTTTGATCGAGTAAGTAACGTAAGGGTAAGAGAGATGTGTGGAAATAAAAAGAGCGTGGTTGAGAGAGCAGAAGAGGGTGTTTTGAAATGGTTTGGGCACATGGAGAGAATGAGTGAGGAGAGATTGACCAAGAGGATATATGTGTCGGAGGTGGAGGGAACGAGGAGAAGAGGGAGACCAAATTGGAGGTGGAAAGATGGAGTGAAAAAGATTTTGTGTGATCGGGGCCTGAACATGCAGGAGGGTGAAAGGAGGGCAAGAAATAGAGTGAATTGGAGTCATGTGGTATACAGGGGTTGACGTGCTGTCAGTGGATTGAAGCAAGGCATGTGAAGCGTCTGGGGTAAACCATGGAAAGCTGTGTAGGTATGTATATTTGCGTGTGTGGACGTGTGTATGTACATGTGTATGGGGGGGGGGGTTGGGCCATTTCTTTCGTCTGTTTCCTTGCGCTACCTCGCAAACGCGGGAGACAGCGACAAAGTATAAAAAAAAAAAAAAAAAAAATATATATATATATATATATATATATATATATATATATATATATATATATATATATATATATATATATATACGAAGCTAAGTTCAGTCAACATTTACAAATTTGTCAGACCCTCCAGTGTTGTTCACAGCTGCCGTTCTCCGCACTGCACCTACCCCATCCTGGACGGCTCACCATCGTCTCCATCGGCTTATTCCCCAGGACAAATTCGCTGCAACATGAGACGTGGTGACTACCTGATTCTTATTTTTCCTTTCACTGTTACCAAGTATCGTTCTAATAGTAGAGGAAGGTAACCCACATGTGCAAGACGTTCGCCTGCATCCTCCTCCACCCGGCGTACTGATCGGTTGCATATGTAAGTTTGTGTTTGTCGCCTTCCTGACCACCTTGGATGCTTTACCTACACTCGTACATGTCAGTCGTGTTCCAGACATAATGGATTTAAAATGTTTTCCAAATACACGTCCACTGGTCGCAGCCATAGGCCATAGAGTGGAGTGGGTGTGTGTGTGTGTGTGTGTTTATGTGCGGGGAGTGTAGGGAAATCGACTTGTAAGCGCTCGGTGTCTTCTTTATGGTAGTTGCATCTTTGACATGAAGGGTCTTGGGATATGTTGAAACTGTTCTTGATATTTTAGTGATGTGTAGAACATTGACTGGAACGAGTGATTTGTGTTAATTTGGGAATTGTCATTTCCGATGGGTGTTTGGTGGCCTGGACTTTAAGGATGAGTGGGAAGGTCAGTTCTTTAGTGCTTGTCGGCTTATTTTAGTGTGTGTATATATATATATATATATATATATATATATATATATATATATATATATATATATATATTATATTTGTTAGGGGTATGGGAGATTCTGTAGGTATGAGTGGGAGGGGTCTAGTGCTGGTGCGTAGAATTGAGCATATTGAGATGGGATTGTATTGGAAGGATTATTTGTTTCACTGTGTAGGTGATAAGTGTTTGTGATGTTAGGCAGTCATTGATTGTTCTTAGTGTACAATTTCGTGTGGTTTACAGTTTTGTTGCAGTTGCTTTTAAGAAGGTGGACGCCCAGGCGGGTGAGTCGTAGTTCAGGGTGGAGCGGAAGAATTGTTTTTTAGAGTGGTAAAGGATTTTTTCTTCTGTCCACATCTGGTGCTTGTTAGTGTTCTGAGGTATTTCGTTTATGGGTTGCTTTTGTGTTGATATTGTCGTGGAGTCAATGTCCCTGTGTGTCATATGTGATGCCTGGAGCTGACTTATCATTTATTGATTAGTAGTGATTGTCCACACAGGATTGGTGACTGGAGGGCGTGAGCGTTATTGTGGGGTTAAAAAAAAAATCAATGCTTTTTGAGATTCTAACATTCTGGGTAAGCCATTGGACAAATTTTGGAATTTGGGACTGCATATATATATATATATATATATATATATATATATATATATATATATATATATATATATATAGAAGGCGACTATGAGAGACTGGAGCGGATGGCTGGAAGTCTTCCCTTCCCGTGTTAATTTCCAAAAGAAGGAACAGAGCAAGGAGCCAAGTGAGTAATTTTCCCTCTGAGGCTGAGTCACCTGTTCTTGACGCCACCTTGTTCATGCGGGAAATGGCGAGCATGTATGTATGATTTATATAGATGTTACCGGATTCTGCCTGAGTGCAGGGGATGCGTCCCAAGTGAAAAGTCACCGTTCCGTGAAGCTGCATCACTGGTCAAAGAACATCTTACTTTAAGGGAGTCCATCATTTCCCCGACAATGAAAGTATCGTAGTCTTGGGCTGCAGGATCCCTGGGAGATCCTGGAAGTCTCAGGCGACACCAAGGCCCATGCATGGGAAGGGCTACTGGTCCAGTTATGAACACATACATTTGAATGAATGTATATGTATTTCTTATTTATAGCTACCCAAAGGACCTCTCTCTAGGAAAGAGGCTTGGTTTTACCCGAGACGTCTTTTTAAAGCTCCTGCATATATATAGAAGCAGTGAAAAGTTTTTATCGAGGATGTAAGGCATGTGTACGTGTAGGAAGAGAGGAAAGTGATTGGTTCTCAGTGAATGTAGGTTTGCGGCAGGGGTGTGTGATGTCTCCATGGTTGTTTAATTTGTTTATGGATGGGGTTGTTAGGGAGGTGAATGCAAGAGTTTGGAAAAAGGGGCAAGTACGCAGTCTGTTGTGGATGAGAGACCTTGGGAAGTGAGTCAGTTGTTGTTTGCTGATGATACAGCGCTGGTGGCTGATTCATGTAAGAAACTGCAGAAGCTGGTGACTGAGTTTGGTAAGGTGTGTGAAAGAAGAAAGTTAAGAGTAAATGTGAATAAGAGCAAGGTTATTAGGTACAGTAGGGTTGAGGGTCAAGTCAATTGGAAGGTAAGTTTGAATGGAGAAAAACTGGAGGAAGTAAAGTGTTTTAGATATCTGGGAGTGGATCTGGTATGAGTGAACTTTCCGAGTGTTTCTCACCGACAGTGCCATAGTAGGAGTGGGGTATAGAGGCGCCTTGGGGCTTCAGGAGGGAGAGAGGAACTGCACGAGTGGTTTGCCTTGAGGTGGACGATGTTCCAGTGAGGCGCCGCTCCACTTCACCGCCATCATTCATCATGGCCTTCCTAGCCTGACGCAACGGTCACACAGCCACGTTCCCCTCCCCCCTCCGCCCCCCGCCAGGCCAGCTCTCATTAAGGATTTTTCAGTTCTTACTTTTTTGTGTGTGTCATCTCCTTCTGCAGGTGTATAACACACTTTCACATTCTTTGTCTCTCATTCTATGTCTGTTTCTCATTTACCATATCCCATCTTTATTGAATTACTGTTGCAATTATTGATTCAAGAAGGACGGAGCGAGGAGAAGCATATTCTTAGCCGGTGATTTTTAAATTGTATTCCCTTATAGTGTCTAGGTTCATTTACAGTCCTCCTTATGTACGTCATCCTGATATTCAGACCGAGGGTACATTTTCTTCGCATATTGATATTTTGTTTGGTATAGTTTGCATATATATATATATATATATATATATATATATATATATATATATATATACACTGCAAAATACGCAATTAGCAAGTGTTTATAAGATACAGGTAAAACCACAAGGAAACGGAAAATACAAAGCGTATATTCCGTTTTTTGTGGTTAAACCTGCATCTATACATACATACTTGCCACACCAAAAACATCAATACAAAGGCAACACAGAACGCTAACTGGAACTAGATTTAGACACGAAGAAAAGACCCTTATCCTACAGAAACCATTCATATGCTGCCCTGGGTCATACCTGCCTACTCCTCCACCCCATCAGAAGTAAAAGTGACCAAATTTCAAATCACACTGAACAGAACTATCAGAACAATCACCGGCTGCCTAGCGACCACAAATACTCACTTCCTACACAGTGAAACAAAGATCCTCTCAATGCAATCCCACGTCAACATGCTCGGCCTGTGCTTAGTTCAGTACGGCAGCGCCAGACCTCACCTACCGAAATCGCTCTGGGGTTTGAGTAGGAGTATTGGTGTGGTTATTCAACTGTGCACAGAGTTTTTCATCATTTTATCTCTTCTAGATAGCGAGAAGAGCGTGCAACCTTTCAAACGATAAAAGTCATTCGCCTTTTGCAAGTTAGGAATGTTGGTGAAGAGTGTGTGTGTGTGGGTGGGTGTGTGCGTGTGTGTGGGTGTGTTAGTGTGTGTGTGTGTGTGTGGGTGGGTGGGTGTGTAGGGAGGGATGTCAGATGGTCTATACGACACTGTGTCAGTCTTGGACTAACCTATCAAGTCCCACAGCTCAACTAGTGGTCAGTGACCCGAAGACAATTTTACCTTCCTCCTCGACTCATTTGTCAGATAATTTCCTAAACGTTCGACTCTGGTAGGAGACCTATTTCCGGGAGGCCCCATCTCTTGAACCTTCCTTCCGTATGTACAATATAATCACTCGTTTTATTTCGTTCACCCACAACACTTTATAATAGTACTAATTTACGTCTTTTCAAACGTTTCTTAGTCTCATGTATTGGCCTCTGGTGGTTCTATGTCTGCATCTTTCGAGGAAGTATTCAAAAACGTAAAATGTGATCAAAGTCACTCTTTGTCTTTTCTGTTCAATATTAAACAAACGTATAACCTCTTGACTTCTCGCAGTAACTTAGCTCTTAATTCTGATACCAGTTTTAATGCTCATCTCTGGACCTTCCCTGTTAGCTCTTTGTGCTTCTGTGAATACGGGTGACGAAGCTCGAGAGTATTCTGCTTTTGGTCTAACATAAGACGTGAACCGTTCGCTGAATGCTTCTTTATCCATATACTTGAATACGTTTTTGATAATTGACAGCAGAGAGCTTGTCTTTTGTACACTTTTCTTAAGGTTGGACTATGTTGACAGGTTAGGTACAGTGGGGACTTCCAAGTCCCTTTTATATACAGATTTCTGCATCTTACATCCAAGCAAGATGATATCATGGCTAGGCCTGCTTTCATCAAACATTTATCAGACCAGTTTCGGGGTTTTGTTTAGGTCCCCTTGCAAATTGATGCAGTCCTCCTCGTTCTTTATATTGTTCATGACCTTGGGTATTATCCACCTTCATAGTATTCAGGTAGGATTCCAGTCCCTCTAGTAAGTCACTGAGCCCTGTGGTAGGTCACTGGTGACCACAACCCATTTCGAGAAGTCTCATTGGACGATGAGTCCGTAGTTCCCTTCCATTAAGGCAATCTATCCAGAGGAAGAGTCTTCCTCTTCTTCCTGCTCAGGGATCCATTTTCTTTATCATCTTTCCGTGTGGTATAGTGTCAGATGCTGCCTGGCTGTCCAGATACACATAATCCATTTAAGAATTTATATTTTTTTTCGTACAGCTCACTCATATATAGACAGATAAGAGATGTGATGCGCATAACGTTTCCAGAAATCTGTTAAGGCGCTTTCTCCTTTGAAGACAGTCATCCATTTGCTTTCTGATCATCTTTTCCCGTATGTTACCGACCAAACTCGCCAGAAGGAGTGGTCTGTGGTTCACAACAACTTCCTGGTCTCCCTTATTTAAAGGAAGGTATGGTATTTGACCTCTTCCACTCCCTCGGCACTTTACCCTCCCTCAACGACAACTTGAACAACAAACACATCACGTGATGTGTCAAGCGACTGCACTTTTCTTCTGTACATTTGGAGAAACGTCATCAGGAGGATGCGCACTAGGACCTTTGGTATTCTCATTATGTGCTTTACATATGTCTGTGCTTTCCAAGACCTTCTCCCCGCCCGTTCTTTGCTGCTGGGGCTGTACCGTAGTGTCTTCCACAGTGAAAACACTTTTGAACTCGTCATCCAGCTGCTCACATATCGTTACATCATTGTGTACAACTCCCAGTTCCGAATTTCGTAGCTTGTAACAGCTGTTTCATTGAAAAATGAATTCCTGATGAATTTTTTTGAAAAATTTGAATGATCTTTAGTTTGTGCACAATAATCTCATCAAAGTTTCTCAGCTCCTCCTTCATTGTCTTGCTGTACTCGATCCTGGCTCTCATTTGCCTTTCAGATGCTGGTTGGCTGGGGTGTCGCTCTTATCTCCACCACAGCACATCCCTGACCTCTTTCGCTTGTTTACATCTATCACTGAACCACATTCCTCTCTTATCCTTCCCTCTGAAAGTAGCCATTTCCTCACTGCTTCATTTTAAACTTCATAAAACAGTTCAGAACCATGGCTTGTATCATGGCTGCTGTAATCCCATAGAAACTCTTTTGTTCTGTGTAGTTTCTACGACTATATCACCTCGTTAAGTATGGTTTAATCTGCTCTTCTTATGTCGTTATTTGTCACATGATCAATGTGAAAAATTGCGTGATTACTTTGAGTGTGTCAAATGTCATACTCTCAATTTCCACGGTACTGCGTAATTCAAAATATGAAGTTCATTCAAATATCTTTGTCTTTAACAGGAAGATGAAATATATAATTCTGTAGAATAGTATTGAATTTTAGATATCTTTTTCAGAATAAAAAGGCGCTGAATGATCATTATATTGTAGCGCTTGACAAAGTTCACGAAATCAAATCAATTGATGAGATCTGTTAATGATGGAGTATCATCCACTATGATTTTAGTATGATCAGTTATACGCTGGTACATGATGTTTTCCATATACAATCCAAGAACTTCTGTCTCTGTCTCCTTTAGAATTTGAATTCTCTACGTATATCACAGGAATTCCCTATTGTTAGAATTTTACCATCTACGTGTTTCACTGCTTCCTGTACCGTCCTGTTACAGTTCCTTCACTGTTTTTTGTGTATATATTTGTGTTTGTTCATTAAATCTCTTGGGAATGTTCTAGATTATCAACACCGTTATGTGGTTCTTTTCCAGTTCTCGGTATGTTGTTAGGTTAGTTCATCTTCCAGTATTTCCTGAAACTTCAGGCTATCCCTTGTTTACACGTAGGACAGTCTTTCCCTTCCGTACTATCATACATCCTTCCTGACAGATAAGGTCAGATATCGTCTTTGTAATTCGGTTTGCCTCCTCTACTTCAACTACTTTCCCCACATTGCAGCAGTAAATATCATATATCAAAAAAAAAAAAAAAATGGATTCAGGGGCTCCTTTAAATGATTTTCCCTCCCCTTACTTGTAGAATGGGCCTAAAGAGGCAATGATCAGCCTGAATGTGTTCCAGATGATGATACTGAGTCGAGTGCATCTGTCTCTTGTAGTGTGTGTGTGTGTGTGTGTGTGTGTGTTTTCCAGTACTAGGCTGTACCCTAAGTGGGACTGCAACATACGTGTTGGCTGTCAACTGTGTAGCCAAAAGTTCCCTGGGGACTTTACAGAATTCATGCCGTCGGTTTACCTGTGGTAGCTCTCTTACATTGAATAAACATGAAGATTTGCCACCGCGCACCACCAACCAGCAGTGACGTTGGCCAACGTCAGGAAGGGCCACGGGGCAAACAGCCTAGCCTGCCCTCCACACCGCTCACCTCTCCTCTCTCTCTCTCTCTCTCTCTCTCTCTCTCTCTCTCTCTCTCTCTCTCTCTCTCTCTCTCTCTCTCTTGTCATTTTTAGAACTTACGCGAAAGAAAATCCTGAATTGGGACTCGAACGAATTCCTCACAGCGAAACCACAGTAGCAGCCGTTTCCATCTATATTGTATAAAAATGTAAATGTATCGATAAATGTCTATTAAATTCAAGAAGACACAATTATATATTGATCATTACTCGAATTATTGTTTCGCTCATTCTCAGTGTCTCTTACGTCGATTTACCAAGAAAGACAAACGCTATTTACTCTATGCTTAAACGAAGGTTGACCGAAAATAGTGGCGAGTGGGCTTTACTTACGTATGGCAAACACCTCAACAACGTCGGTGCCCGAACGCTTGTACTGCTACGATGAAGAAGTGAGGGCAAGGGTTTCCACTTTACTGTTGAAAGTAGGAGTAAGTGAAATCTTGAGCAATAAAAGCAAAGCGATTATAACGGTGAACGCGGGTCTTTTCCCCCAGGTATGATCCATTTTCTTTAGGTGTCTTCCTGGCTAGGTGGGCTATCGTTGTATCTGTCGTAGCGACAAGCTAGCTTTAAAGGTTCACTGGATATGATTGGTGCGTTTCTCATACCTCGTCCAACCCATGTAACTACCTATTCGTGCATTATGGGGATAGAGTTTTAGATTTGTGGGATCTCGTCTCTTGTATTTTTACTCCAGCTAAAAAGGACATTTAGTTCATTTGTAAGCCTCCTGCACTCGCTATCCTGTTGCCAAGACCATTCCAACCATCCATTCCCTTTTACACAAAACAAAAACATTATTACTTTACATCCTTCATCTACAGTTTCTATCCCAGCTTTTAATCATGGCCTCGGTTATTTTCTTGGACTGCGCTTTGTGAAGATGTTCACTGACAGCGGCGTCGTCAAGCTGAATTTAGAAATGTACAGGCTGTTATCAAGTCACCCCTCTCTTCTATCCCCCAAGGTGGACAGCTGTTTAGTCTTCAGATCTTTCAGTCAAGGTAACTTCTTGGTTGCTCTCCTCTGTACCCTCTCAGACTAAAGATCCAGCTTCTATATTTGCTTTGCTTATGTTTTTTCAGATGCAGCAACTAAAGTAAAACTGCTCTAGGAGACTTTGAACTGTAGGGCAACAAAGCTGTCACACTGAGGTTGGCAACTTGTTTACTGCCGTAGTCTCGCCCGCTCCAAGCGTGAGGACTGTTCTTTGTTACGTGTGAAATGCGGGCAGCGTTAGTATCATCAGATGGAATGGTTAGTGTTGTGATAACTGTCTTCTAGTCAGAGGGTGCTATGTGTTCCTTATGTCAGAAGTGCTTGTTACATATAACGTTGAATGGTTATCATATGTCATATGTCAAAATATAACGGACAAGAGTGTGTTAGGTTGGCCAGTGACCATTGAATGAGGTCATGCACAGGTCGGTAGAATAAATGTGAAGGTACGAGTGAGGAATTAAGAACAAGTCATTGATGATAAAGTAGTTAAGGCACTGTTAGCTAAACACTCCCTACATATTTCAATCTTTCCATGTGTTCCGTAATTTTCTTTTAGTATTAACAAATTAAGTGAAACATTTTTCCTGCGTAAAATTTGCTGTTGATTACCCCTGTCTATTGATGACCAGAAAGACATACCTCGAAGCCTACATATATACAAGTATTTAAGTGTTCTATCACCATTGAAATATATATATATATATATATATATATATATATATATATATATATATATATATATATATATATATATATATATATATATATATATGTTTTGGATGTAATGGCTATCATAATCGAAAATTGTCAGAATTCGTCCTTTCCATAGTGTATGTAGTTTGTGTTGTTAGATTCAGTTGCTGTTAAGAATCTTATATGTTATTTATCCGGAATCTGTAACACGTCAAACATTCTAAACAATTTGTGTGTAATGAAATAAGTGAACTTGATCTGGTCTTCAATATTATTGTGTACAGAAGAGTTGCGAGAACTTAGTACTCTTCCTTTTGTAGAACTAAATAGTTACCTTTTAACGCAAGGGTTATATATTTTTGCACTTATGAATTAACATCATAAGTATAGATTTGCCATTAAGATTGTTGTAGGAATCTGAGTTCGTTATTAGTGTCCGACTTTCCTTAGTCTCATCGGTAAATTCAAATATGAGGCTTACATATATATACGTTATATGCCACAACGAATTTATGGTGGTTTCGTTCACTCGTGTGCATGAGTTTCATAAAAACAGTGCAAATCTAGGATGAAAGCTGACATGGTTTCATAGTGATTGACAAATACCTCAAAAAAGTTAGTGATGAGCTCAGGAGAGTGTTATTGAGCAAGGAAAAGGAAGCGAGGCTAGTGGGCGGAGTTTCGTGTGGGAGCCTGGGTATATAACCAGTGGAAGACTTCTCAGCAGCATCTTCTAGTCTCATCTTCATCTGGCTCACACGCCTCTAAACTTCCTCCATCAGAATCATTCCGAAGTCGATCTAAGCCATGAAGGTTCTTCTGCTTATCGGCAAGTAAAACTTTATCAATATAATTAGGTTTTTACTGTACAAGTTTCTTCTTAGGTGGAGTCATGTTGGATCCCCATAATGCATTTCATAATCAGTCTATATTCCACAGCCTTATTGAGTGTCTCCGCCGCTGAGAACGTGCCATCCAGCGGCTACGGAGCTCCCAACGGTGGTTTCACCAACGGATTCGGTGGTTCTAATGGAGCCCGAGGCATTGGTTTTGGAGCTGCCCCGAGCAACGGATACGGAGCTCCGCCAAGCAGTGCGTACGGCGCCCCGAATGGCGGCTATGGACAGCCTGACGAACTGACTGCTCTGCTAGAGAACATTCCCGGAGGTGGCATCCCCGGCGAAGATTACCCGGTCTTGGCTTCTGTACCAGATACTGGCTTCTCCTGTGACGCCCAGGCAGTACCTGGCTATTACGCCGATACCGCCCCTGAGGCCGGCTGCCAGGTCTTCCACATTTGCCAGGATCGTGCCCTCAGTCGTCAGCAGGACTCCTTCCTGTGCCCCAACGGTACCATCTTCAACCAGCAGTACCTGGTGTGCGACTGGTGGTTCAACGTGGACTGTTCTCAGGCTGAGAGCTTCTACTCCGTCAATGAACTCATCGGCGTCGTGCCCAATGGTGGCTACGGTAACGGAAACGGTAACGGAAGGAACGGTAACGGAAATGGAAGGAACGGGTATGGTTCAAATGTAAACGGCAGAAGAAACGGCGGCAATGGCAACGGTGCTTCTGGTCCGCCATCCCAGTCATATGGTGCCCCCACCGCTCCCTCCAACACTTACGGCGCTCCTTTCTAAACAGAAAGTAACTAATTTTAATGATCTTAAATATCGAGTCAGTATCTTCCTCTTCCTGCCCCACAATGTAGTCAACAACCTTATGTCAAACGCTTGGCCTATTTAATTCAACGCAGAACTTTAGGTGCTTTTTATTAACACCTTGGTTTTAAAGGTGCTAAAGAGTATTGTATATATGGTAAAATAATTATTAAAAGTTATGCATGTACAGATTTGTTTCTCTTACGCCTGTAGACGAACCACAGTTATAGTATTAAATGAAAGATGAAGTTTTTCATTGAAATTTATTTTTTTATGGTAGATTATTTGGGCTGTAGGTCTATCGACTGCCAAAGTCATTCATGTCGGTCGAAAAATATTGAACACCACATGTTCAAGATAGTTGTAAGACTGTACACGCTCTCACAACATGTATGTATGGCCCTTGATATGTGTGGTTGGTAGGGTATTTGGGTTTGAGGTTAGTGGTATTAAGTCCGACATCAAGTTACAACCGCGACACAAAATTTTTCTAATTGCTTCCGATGTTAGTGATAATTCTGAGATCAAACACGCTTTAACTTTGTACATGGTTCATATGCCATGTGCGATTGGTTGGTTGGTTATTTAAGCTTTTAAACATTTCAACTGGCAGCCTCACTTAGGCCGCCAAATTATAATCTGACGGATATCTTGAACACCTTCTTCTGATGTTGGAAATGATTTTAAATCCTTGCAGTGTGTGTGTGTGTGTGTGTGTGGGCTTGAGAACTCGACTGCCAACCGAAATATTTAAAAATTCTTCCGGAGTTAAGGACAACTCGCAGAATAACATACATTCTGTGTTGAACGACTGTGTGTGGTTGATCATATTTGTTGGATATTGGGCATATCAAATATCAGGGTCAGTAAGGTCGTCAGCGTCATGTTATAACAAAGTTACCGTCCTAACATTTAGAAAAACTGTAGTTATTCAAAATATTTAGAAAATTTGTATCTAGTGAAAGAAATGTAGGAAAATATGCACACCATCAGACGTATGTGTAGAAAGTATTTCCATATTCAAGTTCAGGCGTAAGTTTAAATTTTTGCAATGTATCAGTTGTACCGGGAAAAGTTATTGCTTTTTTAACTGAACTTTGACAAAGTATGACTATAAAACTTTTAGCAACAGCAAAGTAATGAGAATAACGATATTCAAAATGGCTTTTGAAAAACATTCTGTGATTGTTCTCTGACTAGGTTTAATGGTTTCTTTAGCAGTGACTGCTACATTGTAACGGGAATTACTTTTGATTACTTGTTTTATGTAAAGCAAACTTAAGTCTGTTGACAAATTATCTAAAGATTTATTTTTCATTCTTATGCTGGACGAGAACGCTGGACTGGAGTGGAGTAAACGAAAAGGTGTTTAGATGAATTTGGAAAGATTTGAAAACTGCAGAAAATTATGTTTGCCAATTAGCTAAACAGGGTTGTCCAAACTAATATTTAGCAACGGCCTAGGGAAACCATGGAAATTTCTTTGGGTTCTGGTTGTGGATATGGGCCTGTGGTTTCAGTTATTACACATGACGGTCTCTCAATTTGTTCCTAGTATTAATCTGCTAAGCTACGGAGAGTGCATATATATATATATATATATATATATATATATAT
The DNA here is from genome assembly GCF_036320965.1 of Panulirus ornatus. Classification (NCBI taxonomy): domain Eukaryota; kingdom Metazoa; phylum Arthropoda; class Malacostraca; order Decapoda; family Palinuridae; genus Panulirus; species Panulirus ornatus. The sequence continues at coordinate 75,286,184 of NC_092225.1, read as the reverse complement.
ATATATATATATATATATATATATATATATATATATATATATATATATATGAATCATATATAAGCACACGAAGTTAGGGAAAGGGTAAGATTTCATGAGTTCCAGTATTATTTCTGGGGTGGTACCGCTGCGCGTCATCCGTCAAACCAGCAAGTTTAGATCACAGATCCAGTGATTCATTATGATATTTATGTCATGTACTGTAGGAGAAAGATCCTGTCGCGGTGACAAGATTAAATAATTTAACTGTGATCAGATATCGTATGAGAATTGATAACCTGCATAACGCATACGGCCTAGTTCGTTGCCTGCAAAACACTTAGGACAGAGGGCGTAGGAATACAGAAACCGTTACATTTTACGCGTGACGTATCACCCAGTCTGACTACGTCATCATTAGTGATTGCCGGTTAACCCATACTGGGCGGTAGTGAATGTCATCTGACTATGGTGATGTACCTTGTTGAGCACGAGCTGATATAATGTTGTGCCATGTGAATGATCTAACACTTGCATCAGTTTCTGCCCAATGAACTTTGATGATAATTGTCGTGGCGGACGTGAAATATGTGTATTTAATTGTGGTGAATATCCTGACTGTGTAAGACCGTAAGACATTCGTTGTTCAAGTGTATGGCGGCGAGCTGTGGTCGTGGAAATGTTGCAGTTGGATTACGGAAAATTTCCTCAGGTAAGTGAAGTATTTTATCGTATACAATGTGTTGCCCGTTGAATTGCCTTGTGGGATTTAGAGATGACCTTTAACTGACATAAATGTGCATTACGGTAGACGAGGCACTGTATTCGGTTTTACTGATCATGTATAGGAAGTATCGTGAGGGACTTCCAAGGATGGAAGTACCATAAGCCGTAGTGTTTTCCATCATCATCTTGCGAATGGCTACTTCAAATGGGTTGTCATAGGCAGTAGGATGATTTTCTTTTATCAAAGAAACTTAGGATTTACTAGAGTTTAGTTAACGAATGGTTTGTAGGTTATTTCGGCATTAGGCCTTTAGACGTGATTCATTAAGGCTAGTATCGTTACGAGGTGGTCAGATAGTCGCTGTTGCTGGCCGCTGAGCCGCACATTTTGAGAACGTTGCTACAGTGACTCCCGAATACATATATAATTTTTTTTGACGAGATCACACTGAAATCGCCAACAGATAATGCATTTCTAAAAAGAAAAAAGAGGAGTTAGTGTTGAAACGGAAAATCTACTCCCCTAATAAGATTTGTAAATTTAATTATGTCATCATTATTCTTATTATCTATTATTATTATATATATATTTTTTTGCGTGACCTAATATAATTCTCGCTTCAAAGAAGTCCATTACTTCTCTGCTTCTGAGTGTATCTCAACCTTGCAGCCACGGATGCCGATGGAGAAAGGGTCCTGGACTAACGCCAAGATCGTTTCAAAGAAGTATATATATAGATATATATATTGGTAAGGATCACAATTTTGCGCGTGATCAAGTATATTCCTATGAGTCCATGGGGAAAATGAAACACGATAAGTTCCCAAGTGCACTTTCGTGTAATAATCACATCATCAGGGGAGATACAAGAAAGAAATATAAGTCAATTGATATACAATGAAAAGACGTAGCTAGGACGTCATTCGGTACACAGGTGATTGTCAAGACAGACAACGAGCGTATCATAAACTTATGTGAGCAAGGGAAATTGTTTACAAATTTCATCAACAATAAAGCTATCCAATTTGTATAGACCTTCACTAATAATAAGGTTATAATTTTTTGTGTATTTTATGATAGAAGATTCAGTGATATTTCTCGTGGTACCGAAGTTAACTGAGATGGCATTACTCCAGTCAATACAAGGATCGTAGTTTCTAACGTGATTAAACAAGACATTTGATTCATGTCTTGTTCTTATATTATGTTGCTTAAGTCTAAGAAAGATCCTTACAAGTCTGCCCAACTTAAAACTTATAATTTCTACATGGCACTTTATAGATGCAATCAGAATTTTCTGGTGAGTTCCGGATTAAGATATTCTTTATGGTATTATTGTTACTGAAGGCAACAATTACATTAAAGGATTTAAGCAACATGGGAAATAGTTGAATTATTATTGAAAGGGAGAACTAAAAGATTCTTGGTGTCAATGGGAGGTTTGGGTTCAACTATAAAATCATTTCTTTGCTAACTTAAGGTATTTATCAATGAAAGATCTATGGTACTTACACTTAGATCCAATAGAATATATCTTCTCAAACTCATCATCAATAAACTCTGGACTGCAAATACTTAATGTTCTAAGGAACATAGATTGAAATGATGATAATTTAACTCTCATGTTGAGTTAAATTTGGTATGGCAACGGGTAACCCTCTTTTACCTGTACTAAGTAATTTTTATATGGAATTTTTTGAAACAGAATTATCAAAAGATATCTTACCTTCTAATGCAATTTGGTTTAGGTATGTAGATGGTTTTTTTGTGTTTGGCCAACAAATGAAAATTTACAAATATTTCTTCCCTTAATAATTTAGTGCCTTCCATCAAAATTACTATAGAAGATAAAATAATGGCATGTTAGCATTTTCAGGTTGCATGATCCATAGGCAAGGAAACAAGTTTAAGTTTAGCATATACAGAAAACCTACCAATGTATGCTCATATATACATTATTACTCATTTCAACATGGCAGAGTTAAATCATCATCATTTCAATCTGTGTTCCTTAGGGCATAGCGTATTTGCAGTCCAGAGTATATTGATGATGAGTTTGAAAAGATATATTCTACTGGATCTAAGTTAAAGTACCGTAGATCTTTCACTGATAAATACCTTAAGTTAGCAAAGAAATTTGATAGAGTTAAGCCCAAACCTCCCATTGACACCAAGAATCTTTTAGTTCTCCTTTTGATAATAATTTAACTTTACTTCCCATGTTGCTTAAATCCTTTAATGTCAATGTTGCCTTCAGCAACAATAATACTATAAGGAATATCTTAATCAGGAACTCACCAGGAAATTCTCCTAGGTGCATCTATAAAGTGCCTTGTAGAAATTGATAAGTTTTATGCTGGGCAGACTGGTACGGATTTTCCTGTTAGACTTAAGCAACATGAATATATTATAAGGACAGGACAAGAATCAAATGCCTTGTTTAATCACGTTTAAAACTATGATCATTGTATTGACTGGAGTAAGGCCATCTCAGTTGTTAATTCTAACTCCAGTACTACGAGAAATATAATTGAATCTTCTATTATCAAATACACAAAGAATTATATGATCTTAATGTTAGTGAAGATCAATACAAATTGGATAATATCATAAATTTTTGTAAACAATATTAGAGACGTTAATTTGCTTGATCATAAACTCATTACCTTTGATGTGAATTTCCTTTTCACTAAAGTACCCATTAATGAAACCATCACATAATTAAGGAGGTAATTGCTCGATCTCAGTCTTGCCTTGCCCCTGCCCATAAAAACCTTCACTGACTTAGTAGTTTCGTGCTGCCAATAATGTTCTCCAAGATGATGAAGGTAATTTTATAGACAGGAAATTGGTTTTGCCGTGGGAAACCCTCTTAGTATTCTTAGTAACGTATTAATGGAATATTTTGAGACTGAAATTCTAACTTCGATCAATAATCATCCGAAAGTCTGGTTCAGATACATGGAGGATGTGTGGTCCTTGTGACCATCCTCCCAAGATTGTGATGTTTTCTTTAATGAATTAGATAACATCCACCCCGCCATCAAATTCATGATTGAATGGGGAAAAGAAGGCAAACTTCCCTTTCTTGAAGTGTTAATAACAAGAGAATTTGATCTGTTGTCCTTTAAAATCTACAGGAAGCCTACCAACTCTGAGAGCTGTGTTTATTATATCTCGGTTTTATGTATCTCAGTGGTGGAGTTTGTGTGGAGCAGTGATGGCCTGAGCTATGGCAGCGGAGTTTTCCTTTCCTAGGTTGGTTGAACCAATGGTCAAGCTTGAGCTCTCGCACCAATACATGTGGACTAGTTTCTCCTATACTTTCCGTTCTTCCCTTCTTGGTCTATCAAAATTGGAATTGGGCATTTGTTTGAGTTAGATTGGATTTCTAAGAATATTCTAAACTGTATTAAGAGCGCTGAATGGCCTTAGATGATCCAGTGCTTGGCTTATAGATAGCCTAACTTTTGTAGTCCAGTCCTATTCTCCCAACTTACTAATCTAAGACATGCTCTAAAAAACCAGTGCTAGTAATGTAGTTTTCCAGTACAATAACACTACCAGTAAGACCTTCATAAATGGTAGTCCAAATCATGCAACAATTGGGAGTGTTTACGCCGTCAAATGCAAGCCATACATAGATAGATACAAGCAAACAGGCCAGACTGGAAAAACTAACGGAGAGGTATTATTGGTACCGTCATGCAGTACGCAGGGATGACCACAAAAATGCGATCGCTTAACACTGTCATGGAAATGATCACCACATAGATCTTGAAAATCCCGTTATCCTATACCCCTCTGCTGATTATGCCACACGCATCGTCACTGAATCTCTTAATTGCTAGTACTAAGAATTTTGATTTGTCCCCAGGTAACTTTAAAGCCTATCCCAGCATTTAATCAAATCATTATAAGAGAATTAACAAAACACGAAAACATAAAGTCGTTCAAGACGCACCCAGCTACCCAGGTCAACCCCCGCTCCGTGACCCCTTTAATCACTCTCCCTTTTAACGGTTTCTGCTGGTCGAAGCGGACAGTGGTTGGTATGTACTGGTTGGTGCTAGAAGGTGGTACTCCAGTGCGATGTTAGGATTTAAATAACTTTGAGTACTGGCACCTGATGAGGTGGATTGTTTCCACGAAACATGTCGTGTCACATGTGTAGAAAAATGACGTTAGAAAAAATTGTATGAGCTACTGAAGTGTAGTTTCAGCTTCATATGTACGTGTGTGTGTGTGTGTGTGTGTGTGTGTGTGTGTGTGCAATACTAACATTTGTTTGATGTTATTGTTTCCAGTGCTTTGTCCTCAGGAAACAATAGATGATTTAGAGCCTTGGAATACGTTAGGGTTAGATGTAATATGTATAAGTAAGAAATTTGTCCAATATCAACTGGAAAAGCGGTTGTTTTATGCTATCTTATGAGAGTGAGGATTTAATGTATGATTTGAGCTAATTGCAGAGATAATTTGCTTCTTGTTGCTTCAAGATGCGTTGATGTATTGCCTGCGTTGCAGACAGATTTTGTAACTTGACGGATTTGGACAGCGAGTTACGTTCAGTGTTCTTGAATTATGGTGGCCTCAGGTACTCGTTTATCGACTAGACCCAAGGGGGAAAATGAACACCTGGGTTGGGTGTGGGCCGTTTGCCGTGCGCGTTTTACCTCGGGCGGGCCCGGGCTGACTCATAGTCAGTAGCGTGGCCTGCTAGATGTTTGTACTGTATGGGGAAGGAGGCCCCCGTTTCTCGAATTTTCTTTTCTTTTTTTTATCATACATTTTAAACTCCTTTATTTTGTCTCTTGTCACGTTTTCCTTACCCTAGCTGGAGTCACAAATGTCAGACAACGTGAAGGAAAACACGAAAGTGAAGGTGAGCGGAACAATGGTATGTGGATCACACAGTTTGTCGGTATAATGGGCGCCTGTGGGATTCAGGATCGCACACTTGTGTCATGTATGTGGTGCTGAGACGTATTTTGAAACGCACTGGAATAGAACGCTCGCCACGAGGTCCACTGTACGACCAGGTAGATGATCGAAGTAAATAAGATAGTTACTGAAAGAGTCTTTTAGGTAATTTACAGCGGCTGTTACATAACCTACACTCAAGCCTGTGGGACACATGAGAGAATGAGGAATGGTGAGTGCCGGTGGCCGGGTCCCAGGGCTTGGAGGAGGGTGTTATGGAAAGAGGGGCGGTTGCTTGAAGGCTGGTGTGCAGGTGCTTACGTACGTACTTCCATGATGGGTTGTGGTGTTGACGGAGGGAGGGAGTGGGGTCACCGGCATGACTTAAATAATTTCCCCAGTCACTTCGTGTGACTGCACACTTCTAATGTGTAGTGAATATGTTTGGTCTGTGTACCGTGATACAACATGTTCTCAACCTGTCACACTAGGAATGGAAATCGTGTATATATTTGTTTACTATTTCAAGGACATGTGATTTCTATATCCCTTCTTATTCTCTAGAGATCAAAGAAATTTTTTCATTTCATAGTGAGAGCAGCGGCTGTGCCTGACCTGTATGTGTGGGGCTCCATACGTACACCATAATTGTATTTGCCAGTAGTTAGCAGTTACGAGCGGAGCAACACACACACATCACACGTATACGTATGGATTTTCTTGTGTTTATGTCAGTGATGTGTTGATTTTGAGTTAGTTTTTGCCTGTATGAGGGGTTAATTTATCCTATAGCCCGTACACATACTGTGAACAGTAGAGGAAAGGGATTACAGTTGTCACAAAGGGTCTCCGTCAGACCCCAGTGGCGAGAGTCGTAAGCTAGCATTCCCTCACATGAGGTGCACGGAGGCGAGGTCCGTGTCGGCGGTGCGGGAGACGACGTGTGATGGTCGAATGTTTAGAAGTTATATTTTACACAGGAATATTAGTTGTATGGAACTTCTATGTGCAAAATTTACATTGTAGATTGGTATAGGATAAAAAGAAATGACTCTAAACGTTCATTACGGAGTAGACATCGTAGAGAGAGAGAGAGAGAGAGAGAGAGAGAGAGAGAGAGAGAGAGTGTGTACAGTAGCGGAAAATAATCTTTTGGACGCTGTTCAAGGAAGCTAGCTGTAGCGAGCCTTCCCTCGCCAGGCAGACACGGAGGACCCCGTTCGTACATGTTCGAGCAGGCGCGTAATGAGTATGTTGCTTGTCCCAAGATTTCTCTCCGTGACAGTAGACAAAATAGAACGTTGTCGATTATAGAATAGACGTCAGAACACGTAGTATTTCGTACTCGTTTCCGATAAGAGTCCTTCCAGATAATGAATTCGCTCAACTGGAGTGTCCAAAGATACCTCAGACAAGACAGATGTCATCTCATGTTTATTCCCGGCTAACCAACCCCTTGACTCTGACCTTTGACCTTATAACCCCAGACATATTGCTCGGGAGAAGATTAATGAATGTGGATCTGTGAACAAAGTTTGAAGTGACACCATCCACCAGTGTCGACGGTGCCTGCAGACAGTAATTAACTGACACCACTCTACTGGTGACGCACTGTACTGTACTGGTGACACACTGTACTGTACTGGTGACACTGCTGTACTGGTGGCATCACTTTGCTGTACTTAGTGACACCTGACACCACTGTACTGGTGAGTACTGGTGAGACCACTGTACTGGTGGCACAACTGTACTGTACTGGTGACACCTCAGTACTGTACTTGGTGACACCTGACACCACTGTACTGGTGTCATGTAAATGATAAAAAAAGATTTTCCTGCGAATTGCGTCCTTAGGTGTTGACAGGTCATGTTGGTTCTCCTTATGGTAACGTAAGGGTGGTGGGGGCCAGTTAGTTGATGTGTAGGGATGGGGCAAGACCACATTCCACCACCAGTGTGCTGTACTGAGGAGGTCAGGTTAGTGTGTTGATAAATCACTCATTTGCACATCAATCAAACTGCTTTATTAATGTCGTATCAGACCCAGGCTTACGCCAGCAGGTCGGTGTAAGGGAACACTGCTCTCACTTTCAGAACATCCAGTAAATGGTCACGTAGGCTTCTTATTGTCTTGCAAAGGCACGAGGATGCGCGGCTGCAGCCGTGGTAATGACTATTGAAAACACCTGTTCGATCCCTCATCTCGACTGACTACTTCCCTGATCCGTGCCGTCACTGGGGTCATCCAAGCAGGAAGTCTGCAGGTTAGGAGGATGTCGAGGCGTGCGGTTAATCTAGAGAGGCAAGAAGGGGGGATGACATGTTCTGGTGGGTTGCTGGGTCATCGTGGAACCTGAACACTTCCCTCGGGCTAATGGCGAGGAGAAATCCACGTCCCCAAATCACGTCCCGGATTCAGGGTCTTGAAGTGATAGTAAAAGTGAGGATCTGGAGCATCTGCAGTCGTATCGTCTGTACTGCATTGTGTAGAAGGTTGGTTCGTGGCCTCTAGCCAGGCGCGGGACGTGTGCAGACATTCTAATGTTTCAACATGTGGGACGTCGGCCGCGGCCGCGGTGCTTCTCCTTGGACTCTTTTGCCGGTGTGCATTCCAGGTTACGGCGCATCACCTGCCGCTATGAATGTAGAGTTACACTGACGCTGGAGATGAGCGTGAAAGTACAACTTGCGCATCGGTGGATCAACCTCGCCGGCGGCGGCGCCTGCGCTCTGAACAATGCACTTTTTTTAAGGCTGCTGAGCTAATGAATCCTCCTCCACTCTCATTCTCATTGGCTTCCTTGAATAGCATTATCGTCCCCCGTTCCTCTGGTCCATACGTGTTATTTCACGTACGTGTAGGGATGAAACTTTACATTGCAGATGCCGACGCGTGCCGGGCGAGGTGGGAGACCTTGGCTGTGGACGTGGTAATGTGCGTGCTGGCGAGAGCGGCTGATGGTCAACTAGCCGTTATTATCCACTTACCAAGAGAAGAGTTACTCCTGGGGTTCGTGCGGCCCGGGAGGACGTCTGCTGTTGATCAATGCCTCGCAACGCTGCCGCTGGGGGCCGCCCACACCGTCCGGCGCTCCTCACACCTTCGCTTGACCTCCCGCGGTAATGGACTTGGAGCGTCGAGCCATTCTGGGTTGTTTGTTGGGTGGTTTCGAGGGTGGAGACCAAGTGGTGGGCCAAGCAGGAGGGCAGCGGTGACCCGAGAAGCCGGACCAGGTGTGCATGACCCCCCGTGTGACCCCGGTGAGCTAATCAGACACGTAGGGATTTAACAGAAGGGAAAGACAGATAATCACAGACGTAATTTTAACCCTCATCTCTTTAATTGAGTCCGGACATTTCAAAGACACTTTCTTGAACGACGTAAGTTCATATTAAAGCGCTGTCTGTATTTGAGGATAAATGAATATTTCTTTACTGTTTTTTTTAGTAGTCTACTTGTAACAACTTACGAACCACCTTTGTCTTTCGTACTCAAATGTCCACTGTTTCATATATTGCTGATTCAATTTTATGTTTTCTGTTTTCCACTATCCAAATTTATCAACGAAATCCATCCCACCTTTTTTTTCGTATTTCTAGTTTTTGATGTTTTTTTTTGATACTTGAAAATTTCTTTTATATCCAATTTCTCTCCATCATTTGAGCAGGTTTTGTCGTTCTCCCAAATACTGAATTCGATCACTATCGGTCGTAGGTGGTCGTATTATTTATGGTAGGATGCCTTACTTTTCGATTCTTATCCTCTCGTCAGAAATAGATTTTTAGATAGTATATATATATATATATATATATATATATATATATATATATATATATATATATATATATATTATGGAAGATGTTTTATCGAGTAATCATAAAGGACGGATGAACATCTGCCGCAACCAGGATTCGAACCTACTCTCTGTACCCTTGACTGGTCGTGAATGCGTTATGGTCAGTAACGCTAACCATTATACCATGGAGGTTATATATATATATATATATATATATATATATATATATATATATATATATATATATATATATATATATATATATGTGTGTGTGTGTGTGTGTGTGTGTGTGCGTGCGTGCGTGCGTGTTACCTTGCACGTCTTTCACTCGTGCATGTTCAGGCCCCGATCGCTTAAAATCTTTTTCACTCCTTCGCTCCACTTCCAATTTGGTCTCCCACTTCTCCTCGTTCCCTCCACCTCTGACACATATATCAGCTTTGTCAACTTTTCCACACTCATTTTCTCCAAATGTCCAAATCATCTCAGCATTGCCTCGTCAGCTCTCTCAAACACATTTTTTTTACACTTTCATTACTTACTCGATCAAACTACCTCACACATGTCCTCGAGCATTTCATTTCCAGCACATCCACCCTCCTCCGTACATATTTATTTGTAGCAAATGCCTCGCAACCATATAATATTGTTGGAGCAACTATGCCTTCAAACATACCTATTTTTGCCCTCCCAGATAACGTTCTCCCTTTCCACACTTTCTTCAGCGCTCCCAGAACCTTCGCCCCGTCACCCACCTCATGACTCGCTTCCGCTTCCACGGTTCCATTCGCTGCCATGTCTACTCCCATGTACCTAAAACACTTCACTTTCTCCAAATTTTCTCCAATCATACTCATACCTTAACTAACATGTCCCTCTGTCCTGCTAAACCTGGTAACCTTACTTTTATTCGTATTTACCGTCAACTTTCTCCTTTCGCACATTCTACCAAATTCGGTCACTAACTTCTACAGTTTCTCGCTCGAGCTTTTACTTTCTATCCTTTTCTTTTACAGCTTACAAGTTTTTTTTTCCTTTTAATTGTTGAGGCCAGATCACGTCGATTGGACCTTGAGTCTGTGTGGCCTGTGTATCTGTGTAACTCGAATCTGCCATCTTTGTTGTGTTGTCACCAAACAACCCCTGACTCCCTCACCAGGCCATCACAATCCCCACACACTGCACAATCATCCCTCTTTCCAGAACTCTCCCATTTACCTCCCTCACCACCCAATCCATAAGCAAATGTAACAACCATGGTGACATGACACACCTTTGCCGCAGACTAACCTTCACTTGGTACTGTTTATCCTCCTCTCTTCCTACTTGTACACATGTCTTATGCCTTTGATAAAATCTTCTCTGTGTCACCCAGCGGTCCTCCTTCACTGTATATTCTTAAGACCTTCCACATGGCTTCTCTGTCAACCACATCATATGCCTTCCTCAGATCCATAAATGCTACATACAAATCAATCAGTTTCTCCAAGTATTTCCTACACACTTACTTTGAAGCAAACACTTGATCCACACATCCTCTACCACTTCTAAAACCACATTGTTCCTTCCTAGTCTGACGTTATGTACATGCCATCACCCTCTCAGTCAGTACGCTCCCATACACCTTAGTACACAAAGCAAACGTATACCTCTGTAAATTGAACACTGTTTTGATATCGTAGCCTTTATACTGTGGGACTATACATGCATATCGCCAATTCTCAGACACCTCGTCATGACCATACATACAATGAATATCCTTATTAACCAATCAACAGCATAGTCGCCCAGTTTCTTAATAAAGTCAACAGCAATACCATCCACTCCAGCCGCCATGACACATTTCATCTTGAATAAGGCCTTCATCATTCCACCTCTCCTCACCAAACCATTCTTCATGACTCACTTCGCATGCCATCTCGACAGTAGTAGTGCTACTCCTTCCTTAGCTCTTGTCCTCTCGCCCCTGACCTCACTCCTAAGACATTACCAGGCCATTCTTCCCCTTACCCTTGAGTTTTGGTGTCATTCAGAGCCAGAACATCCAGGTTTCTTTCCTCAAACATACTATCTATCTCTCCTCTCTTCTCCTCTTGGTTACATCCACACACATCCAGACACCCCAGCCTGAGCCCTCGAGGAGAAGAAGCACGTCCAACCTTGCTCCTCCTCCTGTTCCGTCCATTAGAAAATAAAATTCATTAAGTTTGGGAGAGTGGGGGTTGTGGTTCCAGACTCCCCGCTTCCGTCCCCTTTAGTCGCCTCCAACAACACGCGGGGAATGCACTTAAACCAATCACATTTCCGAACGAGTCGTCTGCTGTAATTCTGCCGCACAGCATGACGACTGGCGGCTCCGCCTCAGGTCTCTGGAGTTAAAAATTCGCTCACTCTTCACGGACCATCAGCTTGTTACACATATCCTTTAAACATGGATCTTTAACCGTGGATTGTAGACAAACTGCGTCCGTGTCTCTGTGCGTTTGTGTGTCCGTGACCCAGCGCCGTACCTTGTTCTCTTGGAGGGGCTGGTCCGTACGTACGTGTGTTGCTGGCAGCGACATGCCACGGCCGCTGGGTCAGGCACGCCCCAAGTGCGTCCGTGGTGCGGCTCACCTGCTCCGCCTCCAAATAGCGAAGACGTTCTCCCCAACCGGAACCCCGTTGAGGAAGCGGCCATCTGTATGCATAATGGCACATTGTCGGCTCGTGATCCACACAGGGACGAGCGTATACACTGAGCACATCCTGCTGGGACAATACATGGTATAACTCACCGAGGTTGTGGTAGATGTTAAGGTTTTTGCCTCCCGGGCTAGGCTCGCCTCCCGTTGTATGAGCGCCAGACTGCAAATTGTCTTTACGCCGATCTGGAAGTGACGTGACCCCAAGTGTGACCTCGTCTCTGTTCTGAGCAATGCCATTGGTCGTATCATCAAGGCCGTTGGTTCAGTTTCCATGGTTAATCACTTTAATCATTCGCTCCTTCAGTTTTCCACACGATTCAGTTCCATTGTGTCTTGTTACTTTCCCACAGCGTTTTGTTATCTGAACCTCGTGAATATAACGTTTTACAGATTGTATGATGATATATGGGATCTGTTCTGGACGACGTCATGAATCGTAAGCCTTACAATTCAACCTTTACAGCCACAGTAGTGATACAAGCTGTGAAAGCACTTCAACTGTCACATCTGTTATTCTTACAATCTGATATTTTGCTCATTATTGGCTAATCACTTTTAAGAAAGTATCCTTAATTGATTCATCTGTGGGCACGAGGGCCAAGTGTAGGAGGACCATGTGCTCCGACCCACCCTGTGGTGTGGCATCGCTCCAGTATCCTCCACCCAAGGTGACGTCGCCCCTGGGTCCCAGACTCAACCTAAGGTGATGTCGCCCCTGGGTTTCCCGACCCAACCTAAGGTGACTTCACCCGTGGGTTCCGGACCGAACCTAAGGTGACGTCACCCTTGGATGAAGACGCATCTGAAGGCGACGTGTCCCTGGGTCGTCGGATGATGTGCCTAACGTGTACGTGGAGGACATTTTGATCTGTACATCGTAAATTGTTTATTTTTATTAAATTGTCGTAGAGTCGTATTTACGGAGGTAATAGCACACACAGTCATCCTTCACTGCACACTGTAGCTGGAGGCCATGAGTGTCATGCTGGGCCAGTGGTCAGCTGAGGTCAGCCGGGTTGACCCGTGTGTTGCCATGATGGGCAGATGGGCGGACGCTACCTTGCAACACCCTAGATTTCCACACTTGGCCGGCCCGGCATGTTGCACGTTGTGGTCACGAGGGTGAATGTTCTATCCTAACCCCCACACTCCTCATTACCTCACCTGGCCGGCTGCCATGTTCCATGTCGTGAGGGTGGATGACGCAGCTGTGTGAGTGATGTAGAAATGACTGATGCAGGAGGTGTGCGGGTGATGCGCGTGCGAGTGACGCGATCATTACGATAAAGCCGATGAGTGACGCAAGTGTGAGGATGATGCATGGTGTGAGTAACGCAGGTGTGAGAGAGACGCATATGTGCGACACAGGTTTGAGAAGAAAGCTGGGATGTGAGTGGTACAGGTGTGAATGAAGCAGATGTGTACGTGACGTAGGTGTATGATTGATGAAACTGTGAGCGATGCAGATGAGACTAATACAGGCATGTGAGTGGTGCAGGTGTGTAACTGACACAAGTGTGAGGGCGACGCAGAACACCATCGCTCTAGTACCTCTCCTAATATCTTACTTCTCCTTGAGACCCAATTGATTGATGATGTCCTCCATCCTCTTTTTTCATGTCCAGCTATAATCTCCACTCTCGATTACGTTTCAAATGTGGTGTTTGTGGTTATTCCATCATCAGCACACCTATTGCACGTTTCGAGGACCTTGAGTCTCGAAACTTTGATGTTATCTTGCTCAAGGTCCGTCTCCCAAATATACCACTTTTCCTTTGTTTCGCGTGTTGCTCTCCTGGTTCTACACATTTTATATCTTTCTTCGTCTATTCAAACTCCTGCCATGAGACTGTGGCATCCTCTCACCCGCAAACCGAGATCTTCAGCCTCGGGGATTTCATCGTTCACCATAGGGAATGGTTGAATTTCCTCCATACGGATGGTGGAGGGATTGAAGCCCTCACGTTCTCTCTTCTCAATTTTTCTCAGATATTCCTGACCGCTGTGATCACTCTCCTAATATCCTGGACCTGTGTTTCAACTCTATTCGTTCGCCCTGTAACTCCAATAATCTCGCCTCAATTGTTTCATCTGATCACACACTCATAAATGAATCTATTTCAACGGCTCCTTCCCCTCCAGCAGTCCCTCCTAAACGTAAATATTAGCACCTCAACAAAGCTGAGTTGAATAACTTAGGAAGATATTTTTCTCACTTTCCTGGGGTAAATTACTGTATCTCATTTGGTGATGTGTCTGTCTCCAACAAACGCATACTAGAAGTTATTCTTGCGGGAATGGATGCATTTTTTCTGTCTTCCTCCAAGCCGACCTCTTTTTCCAGTCCATGGTTCAACCGTTCCTATTCTATGGTCATTCAGGCAAGGAATCAGACACATCGTGCATGGGAAAACTCTCCTTCCTCAGACTCCCATTCAGCATTTATCACTGCCCGTAATCATTGCAAGCACGTCACCCATAAGGGTATGCGCTCCTTATTCATCGGAAATGCCTTGACTCCTCATCGTCATCCACTGATAGGTCTTTGTGGTCTTTAGCTAAGGGCATCTCTGGTAACTTCAGTTGCTCTACATTTTCTTTGCTTTCGGGTTTGGCGGTACTGTAGTTGACTCTCCCGTAACCAAAGCAACTCTCTTTGGTTCCAGTTTCTCCTCAAACTCCTCAAAATCTTCTCTCTGATCGCCTGTATGGCTTCCGTCAGGATAAATCCATTGATGGTATTCTTTTCTATCTTACTAATGTCTGGTCAACGTGCCTGAAAGATTTTGAGAAATCTTGTACAGTTGCCCTCGATACATCCAAAGCTTTTGATAGGGTGTGGCAATACGGTCTCGTCTCTAAGCTCTCCTCTTTTAGCTTCCCTCCCTCACTTTGGCCGATCTATCTCGTTGATGTGTTTGTGGATCAGCCTCTCTCACCTTTTTTCTATCAACAACGGTGCCCCTCAAGGTTGTATCATTTCTACTACACTTTCTCTCATTTTCATCAATGATTTCCTTTAGTGTAGATAAAAAGAAAGATACATTCCTCCACATCCTTTGATTCTAGTCCCTTCTTGTCTCGACAAAACTTCCCCAGTAAACTCTAACTTTGACAGAATGTTTGAGTGAAGTGGACGAAATGTGGTTAGATTTAATGCCTACAAGACCTAGTTTCTACCCATTCTTTATCTGAATTTCCTCACAACTTTCCTCCCTGCTGTGACTCATATCTTTCCTAGTAACTGTGACCTGACATATTTGAACAAACAGCTTTTTCACTTCCTCCAAAATTCGTAAACACTTTCCCTTGGCTTTTCTTTTTTTCCATCCATGAGCCTCTGTATTTCAATTAAGACCCGGCCTTGATGTGCACCTTTGTCCGTGATTGAGGCCTCCAACCTAAGAAAAAAAAAAGTAGTGGTGCAGGTGTGTAAGTGACACACGTGTGAGAGTAACGCAGTCAGTTGAATGACGCAGGAGCATGATGTAGTATGATTAATGCAGGTATGTGAGTAGAACAGGTGTGAGTGATGCAGGTGTATGTGACATAGGTATGTGAGTGATGCATGTTGTCTTAGTGACGTAGGTGTATGTATGGTGCAGATGTGAGTGACGCAATAGTCAGAGTGAAGTTGATGCGAGTAACGTAGGTGTAATAGCAACAGGTATTTGAGTGACAAAGGTGTGAGAGTGATGCGGTGATGTGAATGAAGCAGGTGTGAGAGACGCAAATGGCGGCAAATTTTTGTATCAGTGTTCTTTGTCATACACAGTTATGTGGAAAAAAATGTTTATTCTGTCAGTCTTAAAGGATTAAACTCCAATGTTCTACCCATCCAGTTATTATACAGTAGAGCTCGGGTATGGGTAGGGGGGATTTGAAAAGTTAGCTTAGGGGTGGCCGAGGGCGTAAATCTGGCCTAGCTAAAATAAGCTGACTGATATTTTCATGATCAGAATACCGAATCATGGACTTCGAGCAGCTTGACTTGGGTAATTATCTAGAGTACCTCTCTATGGCTATTAGCTTTGGATATTGACTAATTAATTACTTATTTGTAATTACTTATTTGTACTGTGCAGGGAAGGAGTTTTGCACTCTTTGGTCCTTATCTATAGTGTTTTACATGTGTATTGTTTATGGCAAATCTTCTAGAGCCTAGCGAGTATTCAAATGATAGTTTAGATGCATCCGTTTTACTCGTCAGCTGCTGGTACTTGTATGTAGCATTACTTGTTGACATCAGATGCTATGATGGCGCTACAGTTTTCAAAAGCGTGACTGGTATATTTCGACTAGAAATAAATATTGACTGCTAGGGAGGTTAAGTACGGTTTTCATAAGTATTGATGATATTCTATGAGTGTATTGGCTACTTATACATTAATTAGCCCAACAGTTTCCCTGATATGCTGTTATCGTGTAATCTAATGTCGTTCGATATGAAAGGAAAGATGAATTGGTCCTCTGTAGGTATGTCCGTGGTCACAATGAACTCTGTAAAGCATCTAAGTTACGAGTAGAAATTTCCCAAAGCTAGTTCAGAGGCGAAACTATTAATGAATCTTTATCTGACCAGAAATGTGATAAATGTGGTGAACAACAAGGGGTATGGGAACGTGTAAATGTATTTGTTAGAAATTTGTAATCTTGTAGCAATATAGCTCAGTTTACCAGAAATAATATAGAAAATGAAATTGTCAATTGAATCAAAGAAAACGCTTATGATATGGCTAACTATATTAAGTGGGTATACTAACCTATGTTAAATGACAATATGAAATGTTCCTTGGAGCACCAAGTACTGTTATTCGAATATGAATAATTAGAAATCTTATTGTGATTATTCTTTGTTACGGGAAGAGTTGTATAACCGTTGCCTCGTTTCTTAGCCAATTTGTCATGTCAACTTTGTATGTATACACACATGTGCACAACCCAGCTTACGTCAGGTACCCATTTATTGATCAGCCCAAATGAGGAAGAAGAATAGTCGGGTTGGACGTCAGATAACGAGAGTGACAGCCACATTCTGAAAGGACCTAGAGAGGCTGTTGTTACGATCTGTCGTGCAGGATGATAAGATGGCTATTACTGTTAGCTAAAGTTCCTGTAACTCTGCCATAGTTGTAGTAGCTAACCAAAGAAAAAAAAAAAACGCAACTATAATGCCTTTATTGCCATTTACTTCACCTCCCTCCTTCTTCCTCACTTCTATCCCAGTAGCTAACTTTACTAACCATGCATCCCGTACTTCCCTCCCTATCACTCGCGTTCCTCTTTATCGCTCACGTTCCTCTTTATCGCTCACGTTCCTCGCTATTCCTCTAGTTCTTTTCTATCCCTCACGTTCCTCTCTGTCGCTCACGTTCTCGCTATCCCTTACGTTCCTCTTTATCGCTCACGTTCTTCGCTATCCCTCACGTTCCTCGCAGACTTTGAGAAAAAGATTCCTTATCGTGAAGAAGAGCACCAAGGAATTCATACATTATTATAGAAGCAAAAAAGAGAATTATCGACCCTTTATCAAATGAAAATATGCGACTTTGACCATCGACAATGAAGATACCTTCCCATCTATACAAGTGCTGCGATTCAGTATTTACTACAAAACATTTTACGAGCAGCTCAGAGGCACAAAACGTTTTTCTGAATATCGAAGACGAAAGTCTAGAATATAAAAACTATTGACAGTTAAATGAATTATGAATATTTGAATAAACTAGATCTGAACAAGTCATTTGGTCCTGACGATATCAACCCCACAGTACTGAAAGACGTTAGCTGGCCAGTAGCTGTTCCTATCGTCCAAATATTCCCTGTAGGAAAGGAAAATACCAAATGACTGAAGGAAGATAATGTAACAGAAAAACAAGATGGATGATACACTGCAACTTGCCGTCCCCACAGCCACACTCCTGCGTCAGGAAATGTGTTTGAAACAAGAGACAGAATCGTATCAACGGTACAGTTGTTCGAAAGAAGTAAAATTGCGACATCTGACCAGGACTCCAGGTTTCTTCGAGGCAGACTTGGTTATTCCTGTAATGTAGGGTTTCCAAGATACAGTGGATGTTACGGTAATACCAGGTTTCTTCGAGGCAGACTTGGTTATTCCCGTAATGTGGGGTTTCCAAGATACAGTGGATGTTACGGTAATACCAGGGATGAGCATTTAGTGAAGAGCTGGGATTACAGAACCGTCAGAGTAGTCACGAAAGATGTAAGGAATGTGCGATAGAGAGATGGGTAGAGGAAACTGGGTCTTGGAGGCATTAAACATCACCAGATTTCGTCTACCCCACTGAGAGATCCTGTCCAAGTCTGAGTTACTGAGGAATCCTTCTTCACTCCCCGTCGTCTCCTGGCGACTAGACGCGTAATCAGGATTTGATCAGTGTGTGTGTGTGTGTGTGTGTGTGTGTGTGTGTGTTTTGGAGGGGGGTGGCGAATTATGAACTCGTCAAGATAACTTTGAAAAGTCCAAAGCAATAGTGGTATG
The DNA here is from genome assembly GCF_036320965.1 of Panulirus ornatus. Classification (NCBI taxonomy): domain Eukaryota; kingdom Metazoa; phylum Arthropoda; class Malacostraca; order Decapoda; family Palinuridae; genus Panulirus; species Panulirus ornatus. The sequence continues at coordinate 75,267,566 of NC_092225.1, read as the reverse complement.
TAAGAAGACATTGTAGTATATTAGAAGTCTTTTTTTTTCTTTACGGAATTTGGATGATTACTTGAATCGCTAGTATTAGTTAGATTGTACTAAACATGAGTACAGCTGGTGTACAAAAGTACGTTTATTATGACATCGGCGACCCATCTTGAATACGAATAGATATAATACGTGATGACGTGATACGTGATAATCAGAGGAACTGATCGAGGGAACGAATTAGTGTGCCTCTCTCAGACACAGAAAATTTAGTTAATGTAAACAGATGATGTACTTCACCCGCCCGAGATTACGCTGAGTGAAGAGTCAGTCATCAAAGAACTAACTCCAAAGGAGTCTACATTCTCCGGCTGTTGGAAGTAGCGCAGCCTTGGGCTGTAGAAAATGTATAGAGACCATCATTATTATTGATTCAGTATATTGTAGACGGTATGTATAGCACAGGGACGTGGGATGGCTCCCGGCCCCAGCCTTCCCTCGTCACTGGCATGCCTGGCACAAGAGGTGGGTGAGGGACGGCCGCCTGGCTCATTATGTGCCAGGCTTCAGTACCGCAGACCCACACCACCACCACCATGTACACCAGCACGCTGGTAACTCTCACGCCTCACCTCACCCTGGCTCTACAGCAGGGCTCTGCCCTCCCGGACCATAGCACTCAACCTGGGTTTGTCTTGGGAACTAATCCTGGTTTATCATCGATAAGTCATTGACCACATGACAGCCAGTGTCTTGCCTGCTTCACCAGTGTTCTTCAGGTCTTCTTCCAGTGTCTGGTGTCTGGCCTGGATTAACCAGATGGGTTTGATTATGGTCATGAAGGGAGAACGGTTCAGTGGTGCCATTCCTTCCGATTGGATGTTTCTGTTCCTCCCAGGTACATTTGATGGTTTCCTGGCAGCTTGGATTTGCTCGAGTCCGGCCGTCCCGTGTGGCGATCATCACTGGTTCAGCCACACCAATCTGATGGTTGTATATTTTTCCCTGGGACTTGGGCAGTAGTCCACGCACACCTCCCATGCTCTCCAGATGGCTGGCAACACTCGAAAATGTGTGTGTGTGTGTGTGTGTGTGTGTGTGTGTTTGATCTACGGAGTCCAGCATATGTTGGTCCCGAAAAACATGAGGACTTTGGTAGTGAGACATTTCGTCTTAATTTCAAGAGCAGCAGTCGGTGATGACACCAGCTTGTGTGTGTGCTGCTGTAGGTGGCATGAGGTCATGATCAAGCAGTGACACTTGATATCTCGTAAGCGTAAGCAGTGGTGCTTTTATCATTACCAGGTGTCACTCCAACCACAACTCTGTCATGTTGTGAGTGGAAATTGACTTCGTTTGGCCCAAGTGTTGATGTTAGCCCCTCCATTTTTATTGTAAGGATGATTGGCATATATATAACCTAAAGTGAGAGGCTTAGAGGATAGATATTCTGCACTAGATTATATGTATTGCATACTTCTACAATCGCTTCCGTACATAAACAAATTGCTTGTGTATTGAAGAATGTATTACCCTTTGACACTGTTGTAGTTAACTGGTCAATGCCAGGCGTTACATGTTACTTAAGAGGGGCTCTTCTCTGTGACAAAGCCTTAAAAGTGTTAAGTAGTATTTGATTAATCCCTTAGGTACAGTCATCAGTAACTTTTACAGGAGAGGCGGTAGCACAATTTACTTAGGAACGGCTTGGACATTTTCTATAGACGTAATACTAAACAAACAGTTTCTAAATTTGAATCTAGACGGAGGGATAAGCTTTACACTGCTCATCCTCATCAACAACACAGCAAAGAACATGAACGGGTGGCAGAGGAAAGCTTAGTGTCTTTATCTGAGAGAACATAACTCAAAGTTGTAAAGGCATTTCGCTCTGTTTCAGCCATAAGATCAACTTTATTTTGCGGGGAAAATTGGCGTACACCATAAAGTTTAAGGTATCGTGAAGGTGAGATAAGATTCAGTGCCTTGTTTGTTAAGGGAACTGGAGTGTGAAATGGATAAATGGGCAGAGCTCCAGGCAGGGGGAGGGTCGCTGGCTGCATCTTGGTGATCCAGCTCAGCGTGGGGGCGGGCGGTTAGTGCTGAGGTGACGCTCTGAACCACGGGGTCAGCACACTCACTGGCAACACTCCGGCCTCATTAGCAGCGGTCATGGGCAGGGCGCGTGAAGACTATAGCCACCATCACCATACGTACATCATCTGCCAAGAAGCGAAGATAAAAATAAACTATAAATAATGAAATAAAAAAAGCAGACATGTAAGGCAGGGGCACAATTGTCATGGGTATAAAGATTCAACTTTAAAAGTCCAGCCTCGCATCACGTCTCATACCACACAAGTAGTTTTTCATCGTTGCATCAGTATTTCTAAAGTATCCTGTGGCCATAATGTTTATAAGTAGAATAATTATTAATAAATGATGTACTTATACACAGTTAAGACTACGAAAGAATATGTCGATATAAGAATGTAGCTGCTTGTCGTAGTTCGTTATTAAGAGGTAAAGGATGGATGTATTTATCGTTCAGGTGTTTTATGACAGTCATGAACAGGTAAGTGTGTATGACTAAATGGTATTGACACATGCGCCATGAATCACAATGTAAGGGAAACGATGCTTCACAGTTAGGGTTCGAACGCAGTTTTGTGTGTATGGGAACTACACTCCACGTCAGCGGGTTATGTATACAAATACTAACATTTCATATGAATCTGTAGCTGCATCATTCATGTTTTCTCTACTGTTATGAATATCATATAAGATCCATCTATGAATCGTAAACAAAAATGTTAGGTAGGTGAAGAAGGAAAAGTGGGAGGGGAGGTGGGGAGCAGGGGCGATCACTGGTACACCACTATGTGCAGCGAGGGATGAACCAGACCGGGAAATCACCAGCGGTACACAGTGCTAATGGAAGAACTGCCTCGAGTACTGGGAGGTCTCGGAGCTTTTAAAGGAACTATTCAGACTAAGGATGTGGGGGTCCCTGAGAGAGAGAGAGAGAGAGAGAGAGAGAGAGAGAGAGAGAGAGAGAGAGAGAGAGAGAGAGAGAGAGAGAGAGAGAGCTTCTACCTCTCCACTACACAGCTATAAACATTAATGTCCCGTGAGCTCGCCATAAGTGCCATTAAGCTGATATATAAGGCAAGCTGTCGATCCTTGGTATGCTGGTCATTAAATGGCCCCGTGCGCGTTCAGTAATATCGTACTATATACATAGCGCAATACCAATGATCGCGTATTGAACGTGTATGTCTATGTTCAACATTACGTCATGCTTTGGAATGCATTTCCCATTTTCTCAAGCGCTTAGTGTTTATAGAAAACCTGAGGCTTGGAATCGCAGCTGAACTCGTAGTTGTGTAGTAGAATGCAGTTGGACAGTGTCCGTATTGCGCCGCTACCAAGAAGATTCGTTGTAACAAGATGGAATAGAAGTGTGTAGATCTAGAACAGAGCCCCGTGGAAAAGGTACAGGCATATGTCACTGTGAGATGGGTAGAAATTCAGCTGTTCATGTACATACATCATAGTGAAGAAGAAGGAAGGGTCACACCACAGGATCTTTAAGGCAACATGAAAATAAAGATGTCATTTGAAGATTAGCTTACGGACGAAAATTTAGAAAAAAAAAAAGGAGTAATGAGTCTAGCGAGTCAGTTGACGGCTCACATAGACTCTGTGAACCTGCTGTTCTTTGGTGTCTCAAGCCTCCATGTGATCCTCCAGCCCCCGAAGTACACGAGTTGTTGTCATTCTCCCAGACGGTATTGCTGGCCTTCGCACGATGGTCATTTGTTTTTCAGGTACGAGACTTGACTCTCTCCAGCGGCATCATGAACGCTGCCCTCTTCACTGGTAAGTGCTTACGTAGTGTCACCAGGTCCCCAAGGTGTATGTGTGTATATAAAGATTCACTGGCACGACCTTGGTAGGCACTTAACGACAGCCCTTCCTCAGGGAGTCATTAGTGCGTAGGTCGACCCGCGTGGATCTGCAGTTATCTGTATTGTACGGGGAGGGAGTTGTACACTCGTGGGGCCACATTTGTTTCACATTCTCTACAATCGTGCAACTTTTTTAGAATTATGTATGCTGTCTGCCTTAACCATGTCCTCAGTCATTCTATTCTATTGAACCACAACTTTATACCGTAAAAGTATTTCTTTACATCTTTATTAACAAGTTTCTTGATTTCATGTCATTTCCTCTTGTAGCTCTCCCCTTACGTCTTTCGAAGAATTGTTCACAATCCACATCGATCTCTCTCAAAAATTTAAGGGTTGTGATTAGGTCACCCCTCACTCAACTTTTCCAAGATTGATGGATTTAACATCTCGAGCCTTTCCATGTAACTCTGCTCTCTTGATTTTGGTATCATCTTTGTTGCCCTCCACTGGACCTTCTCTATTATCTCTGAAGAAGTTGCGTTGACCAAAGCTGATATGTATATTCAAGATATGACCTTCTCTCGGACATAGATAACGTGCTGAATATTTCCTTATCCATATTCATACTTGAATCTTATTTTCGATATTTTTCAGTAGACAGTTTGTTTCCCTAACTTCTCTCCCAGTGTGACTCTGGCGACAGGTTAGGGACGATGTCTTCTTCCGGTTCCTTCTCGCACACACAGTCCTGAAGCTTATTTCCTGCTTGGAAATAGTCATAATTGAGCCTCTCTTTCGTCAGCCACGTTTCAGACCAACTTTGGAGACTATGCTGATGCAATCCTCCTCGCGTTTCACTTTCCTCGTGACCTTTGCATCATCTGCAAATGTATTTAGGTAGGATACCATACATCCTGGCACGTCATTGAATTAGATCAAGAAAAGTAACGGTCCCAGAACTAAACTGTGTGGCACTCCGCTGGTCACCTCAGTCTCTGAGGAAAAGGTTTTCAGATGTGCGTCCTCTGTTTACTCTCACTTAGATAATCTTGTATCCACAGCAGGAGTTTCCCTCTTATTCTTGAGCACATACGATGAAAGTCCATCAAGATCATGAGCCTTCCATGGGTCAAGAAGTCCTTTGAGTATTGTGTTTATATTTCCTCCAGATACCCCAATGATTTTCTAAACCTCCTACCCATTCTATCACAGTGGTCTTCCACTGTGAAACACTTTCGCTCTTGTAATTCATTTCCTCGCATATCGGCACATCATCCTCAACAGCATTCCTCTTTGAACCCCTTAGCCTGATGATTAGCTGCTCCTTAACCGACACCTGACTCCTGATGGAATGTATGGGAAAGTTTTGGATTTTCGCCTGCCGCCTGTATCTTCCGTCTCTGCACATCTCGAAGCTCCTTTGCTTTTTGACATCTTTTTATCAAACCTTTCCTTTCTCTTTCTTACCCTTTCCTCTGTACTTGAGGCTTGAAGTACCCATGCCTTTATTCCTTCAGAACCTCTCGACCACAAAGCTCTTGTTCCTGGCTGTTGAACTCCATATCCCAATCTACGTTACCATAGAAGTTATTGAGTTTGTGTTGTGTCGACGAATATATCTACTCTTTATGTCCTGTCTTACACCTGCTCTTTTAATGTCTTATTTTACCACATACTCAGACTCGAGCATAACATGATCACTTCTACCAACTGGTGGATACTATATACAGTTCTCAGTATTCATACTCGTACATGACATCTTTCAATGACGGTGCATCAATCCCTCTCATCCTAGTATGCCCCCGATATGTTGGCTTGGGAAATTTTACTGTGCGTGTTGACTCAGTGCGGGAGTTGGGGAAGATGTGTAATGCTTGTAGTAGTAGCAGCAGTAGAAGTAGTAACAGTAGTAAAGGCTTGTAGCAGTAGAAGTAATGGCAGTACTAAGGGCTTGAGTCAAGATAGGTGGTGAAGAACTGGGGTAACACGAAGGAAAAGTAGGAAAATATAGGAGAGGAAGAGATCTGAAGACGACTGTTGGACCCGCCTTTGCCATCGTGGATCGAGCCAGCTGACTTGATCATGTGTTGATTTGAACAAACGTCTTGGGTGATGGTTCCCACAGGATCTTACCTCACATGATGAACTGAAACGCCTGATGTTATTCCTTTTACAGAAGCCTTCCTATTCCTCATGGTTTTTCTAGGATGCTTCTTTTAAAGTTGCAATAGCAGTTTTTCTCAGTCTTTTCACCAAAATGGCGGTACCCCTGAAGCAGACCGTATCTCACCAGACAGGAATGTCTCCATAAACTGTGCCACTAACATGGAGGAAGTTGAAAAATGGCTCAATTCATATTGAAAACTGCGAGGCCCAAACTTGCTTCAATTAAATTTTGCAATCGTCGTGTAATCTCTATTGGGCAATAATACTGAACCTTGCTCCCCTCCCTCCACCCACACACCCTCCCACTCTGGGATCAGGGGACGTGGGCCGCAGCATCCCTGGCCGAGGTAAACTACAATAGAAAACGTGTTCCGGAATCCAAAGTGAATAAACAGATTTACAGTAAATTACATTTTTTTTTATCTGTAATTGAATGATGTGAACTAGACATGTGTGTGGTGTTAACTTTGCCTGCATTGTGTGTGGCATTAACTTCATCAGCACTGTGTATAGTGTTAACTTATCGCTGTGTGGTTCATCCCTTAACTTTTTTGTTATAAAGTCGAAGGTAAAGACTTATCATGTCTTTACTACTCCTGATATGCAAGGATGATACGATTCCTTTTTGTTCTCTTAGAGCAGGCGACACAGGTTGTTCAATGTTGGTATGTTATCGCAGCAATGCCAGGGCGAGATCGGGGGTTGAGAAGGTAGCATAATATATCGCTACGCTATGGTGATTAAAAGATTTATTCACTCCCGGAGAGTGACAGGTCGATGATCAAGACTAATTTTGAAGATATTAACAACATTGCTCTGAAGAGCATGTCCTGCAAGCTTATTCCACACGTCCATAATGTTGTTGCTGAAGAAATATTGGTGCTATCCAAAACTGACTCTGTGACTTAAGTTTTACTCCATTTTCTCTCGTTGGTACTACTGGCGCGACTGTAAAGACATTTTCAGTATCGAGGTTTTTCAGTTTCCGTGTTTTAAAGCGCTGTAGTAACGTGCAGTCTGTCATCATATAGTTTGTTACGCAAGAAAGGAATCAATTTGGTCCCTTTTTGATGTAATGCTACCAGTGCTACCTGCACTGCATATTCGAGATGAAGCGTAATCAGACATAGGTATCGTGGCAACGTCACATCCCTGCTTACTTATGTAAAGTTTCTGTTAATAAATCCTCACATTCTAGTTGCTTTCTTGGCTGCTCTGCTACAATGCTGGGAGAATTGGAAGTTGTTGGAGATGGTAACCTGTAGATCCCTCACGCATGGGGTGTTCTTTATCTTGTGGCCGCCTATCAGTTCATAATCGAGTCTTCTGCTGAGGTTTCCTACAAGCAACACCTGACATTCGCTGGTGTTAAATGGCATATGCCATTTTTTAGACCATTTATCAATGGTATCTAGATCCTCTTGTAATCTATCTTCGTTTGATACGGCACTGCCGATCTTTGTGTGATCCGGAAATGTGGACACTAATTCATTGAGCTATACGTTGATGTCATTACTGTGTATGATGAAATATGTAAGCCCAAGGACGAACCTCTGGGTGACCGTTACTGATATCAGTGTATCCACAATTGCTCGTTCATACACGACTGCTAAATTGATTTACAAACGACATATCAGTTTACACATCAGCTGGTTTCATTTACAACTACTTGGATTTACATTTGTGGTAGCTTACACTGGACAACCTTATTCATAAAGTAATTCCTGGAATATGTTTGATAGGCTTTAGTGTAGATGTTTCCCCCCGCCTTTGTGGATGAGCCCATTGGTCACTTGGTGAGTCCAGCAGGCCAGAGTCCAGCAGGCCAGCCAGCAGGCCAGACCTCCACCCTCCTGCCCTCATCTGTCCAGGAAGGTGACGTGGTCATCGAGCAGCGTTGCTGGAGGATGGAACTGCTGGCAGATGACTTCCTCACGAGACGATGGTAGCAGTTGCCGGGAGCGCACCAATATCAACTGGGTGTGGTGTAAGGAAGGCACTGGGCGCACCGACCATTTCACTCCTCCGCCCTTGCCTGTCCCAGAGTTTAATCTACGTACATATGTTATGGGTCTTATATCCTGGAAACATCCACTATTGTTTGATTATTATTATTAGATTATTTATTAATCCCTTCAAACGACGGTTGTACCCTCGAACACGACAGTAATGATCTCTTGACTTTATTCTCAGGGTCAGGTGGGCTACGCTATCATGCTCGAGGGTTGCATGATCGTGTGCTCAGAAGGCTGATTATGTGTTATCGATTCACATCTATGCATCCAGGCTGCAAAGGATTGGATGATCAGTAATGGTTCAATTAAGTCTTCGAAGTGGTTTTCCTATAATGTTCGATCAGGATATGCATCTATACACGTTATATACTTTTAGGTTAGGTTGGCTAGGGATGCTGGGAGAATACCTTGAATACTTTATCCATGCGTCTTGCTGAAAGTTGCTGAGCAAAACGCACGGGACAATATCCACCACTTGTGATATTCCTGTGCGCCTGTAAATGGTTATCCTGTGTCTTCCTGATGGTCACTTCCTCCTGAACAATGTGTACCATTTCCTCCATAAGAGTGTCGAGAGGTTTGTTCTGTGCCTGGTATGTGTGTAAGTGCCGAGAATGGATGTTCTATGCTCAAATGATGCCACACTCGTTATGGCTCTGGCAGATAACGTTCGAGTCTGTCTACCGCTGTCTTGGTGTAGTCCTGGTGAACATAAGCTAAGTCATCCTTTAGCAAGCTTGTTTGACAATGAGACTGTATTCGGAGATATCATTCAGTTGAGAATATTTTTTTTTTTGCAAGGATATTGCGCTTTTCCTTTGTTGGCTGTGCAGGTTATTAACGCTGTCAGCGGCGTCTATCTTATGAACTCCGTCGGCGCCGTGTTTGGTACCGCCTCTCCTGAAATTTCGAGGGTTGGAGGTGGGTGTGCTTGGCGCGGCGCAGCCCTGGGTAGAAGAGGGAACCTGGAGCGGGGTCAGTCTGACTCGGTCAGTGGCCGTGGGTCGACGCGTCGCTCGTGGCTCCCACCGCCGTGACTGGGCCGAGGGCGCGCACTCCTCGGTGTTGTCAGGGTTACTTCGCGCGACCTGAATGACAGCGGCGAGATACTAGACGACTGAAGATGGCGCTCACGAGGTGAGTATAGGTCTATACATCAAAGGAGAGAATCTCTGATTATAATCCTACTATTAATGAATCAGAACTTTTATAATAAAGTGAGGGTTTAAAACACATATTATGACATTATTCTGATTTTTGTTTAAGGTCTTAGATTGGAGTGCTAGGTGGCTTGAGCACCTTCATCAGGTCATGATGGTCAGACAGATCAGTGAAGAGTCACAGGTTACTGACTCTACTGAAAACTGCCGGGAGGTAGAGGTCATGACCCCGGAGTCAACATACAAATTGCGCTCCTTTTGATCATGCTGTCTAAGCCAGGATCAACTATGTGTATATATATATATATATATATATATATATATATATATATATATATATATATATATATACATATATATATATATATATATATATATATATATATATATATATATATATATATATATATATATATATATATATATATAAAACAACGTTTACGGTAGATATAATTAATGCTGTCGTCTGGGGGTAATGTTTTTGTTTGAGGTATACGGCATTCGTCTAGTTATTTACTGTTTATCCTGATAAATGGACGGGTCCTGTGGCCAGCTGGGCATGACTGGGGACTACCGCGATGAAAATAACGTAATTGTTACGAGCAAGTGACGATTACCGGGGCGGCAGTGTGTGCACACCGTCACACACGGGATTAAACAGTATTACAAGACTGAATTACTGGCGTGTACAAAAACCTTCCTCGACTTGCCCAACACGAACGTAGGAGAAACCCTGCTGGAGGAGCCAGCCAGCCACCCACTCACTCTCCACATCCTCACCTCACTGGCTGTGGAAGCTGACCAGGGTTGGCAAGTCCAACTGGGGCAGTTTACCTCCTCCTTCAGGAGGGTACTTGGCCTTCTTGGGATGTAACGTCAAACCTCTGGGGACGCGGGGATTCGAACGAAAATGCAGAGAAAGAGAGAGAGAGAGAGAGAGAGAGAGAGAGAGAGAGAGAGAGAGAGAGAGAGAGAGAGAGAGAGAGAGAGAGACGTTTCCGTCACCAGGACATGGGCGCGTGTCAGGGAGACCCAGAGAATCTACCAACCTCAACAACAACTTGAATATTTGACAATATATTCAAAACTGCTAACCCCCTTGAGCAGGACGGTACGATCCTTGAACAGAGGGTACGATCCTTGAACAGACGGTACGATCCTTGAACAGACGGTACGATCCTTGAGCAGGAGGGTACAATCCTTGAGCAGAAGGTACGACCCTTGAGCAGGATGGTACAACCCTTGAACTGCAGGTACGACCTTCGAGCAGACGGTACGATCCTTGAGCAGACGGTACGATCCTTGAGCAGGATGGTACAATCCTTGAGCAGAAGGTACGACCCTTGAGCAGACGGTACGACCCTTGAGCAAACGGTACGACCCTTGAGCAGACGGTTCGACCCTTGAGCAGGATGGTACAATCCTTGAGCAGAAGGTATGACCCTTGAGCAGACGGTGCGACCCTTGAGCAGACGGTACGATCCTTGAGCAGACGGTACGATCCTTGAGCAGACGGTACGATCCTTGAGCAGGATGGTACAATCCTTGAGCAGAAGGTACGACCCTTGAGCAGACGGTACGACCCTTGAGCAGACGGTACGATCCTTGAGCAGACGGTACGATCCTTGAGCAGACGGTACGATCCTTGAGCAAACGGTACGATCCTTGAGCAGGATGGTACAATCCTTGAGCAGAAGGTACGACCCTTGAGCAGACGGTACGACCCTTGAGCAGACGGTTCGACCCTTGAGCAGAAGGTACGACTCTTGAGTAGAAGGTACGATCCTTGGGCGGAAGGTACGATCCTTGGGCGGAAGGTACGATCCTTGAGCAGACGGTACGATCCTTGAGAAGACGGTACGACCCTTGAGCAGACGCCACGACCCTTGAGCAGACGGTACTACCCTTGAGTAGAAGGTACGACCCTTAAGCTCGAGGGTAGTCCCGTCGTGCTCGAGGGCCTTCCCGTTGTATTTAAGGGTCGTTATGTCGTGCTTAAGGGTCGTTCCGTCGTGCTCAAAGGTCGTCCAGTCATGATCGAGGGTCGTACCGTTATGCATGAAGGGTGACTACTGGAAATACACCTTTTCCACACTGGATTGAGAATGTTGTCAGAGTCCTTAGAACAAAGCATAGTTGACCTTGCTTTTAGCTTGGAACAAAACAGACGTCTACAATGTTTTTCGCCTGCAACAACAAGAGGTTTACGATGTTTTTAGCTTGGAGCAAAACGGAGGTTTACGATGTTTTTAGCTTGGAACAACAAGAGGTTTACAATGTTTTTAGCTTGAAGCAAAACGGAGGTTTACGATGTTTTTAGCTTGGAACAACAAGAGGTTTACAATGTTTTTAGCTTGGAGCAAAACGAAGGTTTACGATGTTTTTAGCTTGGAACAACAAGAGGTTTACAATGTTTTTAGCCTGGAGCAACAAGAGGTTTACAATGTTTTTAGCTTGGAGCAACAAGAGGTTTACAATGTTTTTAGCTTGGAGCAAAACGGAGGTTTACGATGTTTTTAGCTTGGAGCAAAACGGAGGTTTACGATGTTTTTAGCTTGGAGCAACAAGAGGTTTACAATGTTTTTAGCTTGGAGCAACAAGAGGTTTACAATGTTTTTAGCTTGGAGCAAAACGGAGGTTTACGATGTTTTTAGCTTGGAACAACAAGAGGTTTACAATGTTTCTAGCTTGGAGCAACAAGAGGTTTACAATGTTTTTAGCTTGGAGCAAAACGGAGGTTTACGATGTTTTTAGCTTGGAGCAAAACGGAGGTTTACGATGTTTTTAGCTTGGAACAACAAGAGGTTTACAATGTTTTTAGCTTGGAGCAAAACGGAGGTTTACGATGTTTTTAGCTTGGAACAACAAGAGGTTTACAATGTTTTTAGCCTGGAGCAACAAGAGGTTTACAATGTTTTTAGCTTGGAACAACAAGAGGTTTACAATGTTTTTAGCTTGGAGCAAAACGGAGGTTTACGATGTTTTTAGCCTGGAGCAACAAGAGGTTTACAATGTTTTTAGCTTGGAGCAACAAGAGGTTTACAATGTTTTTAGCTTGGAGCAAAACGGAGGTTTACGATGTTTTTAGCTTGGAACAACAAGAGGTTTACAATGTTTTTAGCTTGGAGCAACAAGAGGTTTACAATGTTTTTAGCTTGGAGCAAAACGGAGGTTTACGATGTTTTTAGCTTGGAGCAAAACGGAGGTTTACGATGTTTTTAGCTTGGAACAACAAGAGGTTTACAATGTTTTTAGCTTGGAGCAAAACGGAGGTTTACGATGTTTTTAGCTTGGAACAACAAGAGGTTTACAATGTTTTTAGCCTGGAGCAACAAGAGGTTTACAATGTTTTTAGCTTGGAGCAACAAGAGGTTTACAATGTTTTTAGCTTGGAGCAAAACGGAGGTTTACGATGTTTTTAGCTTGGAGCAAAACGGAGGTTTACGATGTTTTTAGCTTGGAACAACAAGAGGTTTACGATGTTTTTAGCTTGGAACAACAAGAGGTTTACAATGTTTTTAGCTTGGAGCAAAACATGTTTACGATGTTTTCATTTTGGATCAAAACAAAGATTTACATTGTATTTAGCTTTGAACAAATTTGAGGTTTAACGATTTTTTTTTTTGAGCTTGGAACAAATTAGGGAATTACGATGTAAAAGCTGGGAACAGAACATTGAATTACGATGTTAATAGTTTGGAACAAAGTCTCTTATGATCTGAGCTTGGAACAAAGGAGAGGTTACGATGGCATGAACTTGGAACAAAGGAGAGGTTACGATGGCATGAACTTGGAACAAAGGAAACTTTCCTTTTTGAACTTGGAGCAAAGGAAACTTTCCTTTTTGAACTTGGAGCAAAGCAGTGTTGACGATGCATAGTATGAGCTTGGAGCAACGCGTAGTTTTACAGCAAGAGCGTCCCCTCCAGTATGAACTGAGGCCGAGAGAAAAAAATTCGCTAGTGTGACCTTAGGATAGCACCATTTTTCGGTAGTATGATTTAAGGATAGCAAGGATAGTATGCTGGCAACTTGACCTTACGATAGCTGTCTTTTGGTCATATGACCTTACTGCTGCAGTCTACCAGCAGTATGACCATAGGATTAGCAGACTTCCAGGTAGTATGAGCTTACGATGAATCTTCCAGTAGTATGACCTTACGATAACAGAATCTTCCGGGCAGTATGACCTTACGATAACAGAATCTTCCGGGCAGTATGACCTTACGATAACAGAATCTTACAGGCAGTATGACCTTGCGATAACAGAATCTTTCGTACAGTATGACCTTACGATAGCAGAATCTTCCGGGCAGTATGACCTTACGATAGCAGAATCTTCCGGGCAGTATGACCTTACGATAGCAGAATCTTCCGGGCAGTATGACCTTACGATAACAGAATCTTACAGGCAGTATGACCTTACGATAACAGAATCTTTCGTACAGTATGACCTTACGATAACAGAATCTTCCGGGCAGTATGACCTTACGATAGCAGAATCTTCCGAGCAGTATGACCTTACGATAGCAGAATCTTCCGAGCAGTATGACCTTACGATAACAGAATCTTCCGAGCAGTATGACCTTACGATAGCAGAATCTTCCGGGCAGTATGACCTTACGATAGCAGTGTCTAGGAAAGTATGATCCTTCTGCCAGTATGAACGTACAAGAGATTCTCCCACAAGTATGAGCTGACGACACCACACGTTACCGGTGGTATGACCTCTGAGATAACACAAGAGCTGAGCGTGTACTGTGTGTGAGGCGTGATTATGTCGCATTCACCTGTAACGTTCCATGCGTTCACTAGTCATGTTCCGTGCGTTTACCTGTAATGTTCCGTGCGTTTACCTGTAATTATCCGTGCGTTCATCTGTAATTATCCGTGCGTTCATGTGTAATGTTTCATGAGTTCATCTTGCATGTTCAGTGCGTTCATGTAATGTTGCGTTCTTTAAACCTGTAATGCTCCGTGCGTTCACTTATAATGTTTCGTGCGTTCATCTGGAATGTTCCGTGAGTTCATGTAATGTTCCGTGCGTTCACCTGTAATGTTCCGTGCGTTCATCTATAGCTTCATGCGTTCACTTGTAATGTTGCGTGCGTTCACGTGTAATGTTCCGTGCGTTCATTTGTAATGTTTCGTGCGTTCATCTGTATTGTTCCGTGCGTTCACTTTTAATGTTTCGTGCGTTCAACTGAACTGTAGTTCAATTCGTTCATCTGTAATGCTCCGTGCGTTTGTGTAATGTTCGTGCGTTCACCTGTAATTTTTCGTGCGTTCATATATATTATGCGTTCATCTGTAATGTTCCGTGTGTTCGCCTGTAATGTTCCGTGCGTTCATTTGTAATTTTCCGTGCGTTAATCTGTAATATTCTGCGTTCATTTGTAATGTTCCATGTGTTCATCTGGAATGTTCCGTGCGTTCATTTACAATGTTCCATGCGTTAATCTGTAATTGATATTCTGTGCGTTCACCTGTAATGTTCCGTGCGTTTACCTGTAATGTTCCATGCGTTCATCTGTAATGTATCGTGCGTTCATCTGTAACGTATCGTGCGTTCATTTGTAATATTCCATGTGTGCATTCATCTGTAATGTTCCGTGCGTTCACCTGTAGTGTTCCGTGCGTTCACCTGTAATGTTCCGTGCGTTCATCTGTAAAGGTCCTTGCGTTCATCTGTAATGATCCGTGCGTTCACCTGGAATGTCCCGTGCGTTCATCTGTAATGTTCCGTGCGTTCACATGAAATGATCCGTGCGTTCATCTGGAATTTTCTGTGCGTTCATCTTTTAAGTTCCATTCGTTTACTTGAAATGTTCCGCGCGTTCACTCGGAATGTTCCATACGTTCATCTGGAATGTTCAGGGCGTTCACTTGGAATGCTCCTTGTGTTCACATGGAATGTTCCGTGCTTTCAGTTGGAGTATTGCGTGCTTTCACCTTTAATGTTCCATGCGTTCATTCAGAATGTTCACCTGGAATGTTCCATGCGTTCATTCAGAATGTTCACCTGGAATGTTCCGTGCATTCAACTGGAACGTTCCATGCGTTGATCCAAAATGTTCACCTGTAATGTTCCATGCGTTCATCCAGAATGTTTCGTGCGTTCACCTGTAATGTTCCATGCGTTCATCCAGAATGTTCAGTTGGAATGCTCCGTGCGTTCACCTGGAATGTTCCGTGCGTTCCACCAGAATGTTCATCTGGAATGTTTCGTGCGTTCAGCTGGAATGTTCCATGCGTTTATCCAGAATGTTCAGCTGGAATGTTTCGTGGGTTCTGCTGGAATGTTCCATGCGTTCATCCAAAATGTTCAGCTGGAATGTTTCGTGCGTTCAGCTGGAATGTTCCATGCGTTTCTCCAGAATGTTCAGCTGGAATGTTTCGTGCGTTCAGCTGGAATGTTCCATGCGTTTCTCCAGAATGTTCAGCTGGAATGTGTCATGCGTTCCTCCAGAATGTTCAGCTGGAATGTTCCATATGTTCCTCCAGAATGTTCAGCTGAAATGTTCCATGCGTTTCTCCAGAATGTTCAGCTGGAATGTTTCGCGCGTTCAGCTAGAATGTTCCATGCGTTCCTCCAGAATGTTCATCTGAAATATTCCATGCGTTCCTCCAGAATGTTCAGCTGGAATGTTTCGTGCGTTCAGCTGGAATGTTCCATGCGTTCCTCCAGAATGTTCAGCTGGAATGTTTCTTGCGTTCACCTGGAATGTTCTGAAGCCTTCCAAAGAAGTGATGATAATGATCGGTGTATGTATTGTGCTGGTTCATGCGACTCGCTCATCCTGGGGGCTGAGTGACGAATGAAAGAATTGAGTCATTCACTCTTATGTACTGCCTTCATGGGTCATTGACGTAGGAATGACTTCTTTCATCAGTCTTTAAACTGGTGATAACTTCTTTCATTGGTCTTTGGCCCGGTGATAACTTCTTTCATTGGTCTTTGACCCGGTGATAACTTCTTTCATTGGTCTTTGACCCGGTGATAACTTCTTTCATTCGTGTTTGACCCGGTGATAACTTCTATCATCAGTCCCTGGCCAGGTAATGACTTCACTCATTGGTTCTCGACCGAGTAATGATTTCTTTCATCGGTCTCCAACATGATGACTTCTTTCGTTGGTCTTCTGAGCCTGTGATGACTTCTATATGATGGCTGGAGGGTTAAGGCAGTCAGTATGTTGGGTTCAGCGATGGACGACGTGTGGCTACACTTGCTCGCCTGAATGAATATCTTTGAGCAAGATTACGATACGACCCTTGAGCACGACGATACGACCCTTGAGCACGACGATACGACCCTTGAGCACGACGATACGACCCTTGAGCACGACGGTACGACCCTTGAGCACGACGGTACGACCTTTGAGCACGACGGTACGGCCCTTGATCACGACGGAACTACCCTTGAGCACGACGATACGACCCTTGAGCACGACGGAACGACCCTTGAGCACGACGGTACGACCCTTGAGCACGACGGTACGGCCCTTGAGCACGACGGTACGACCCTTGAGCACGACGGAACGAACGCCCTTGAGCACGACGGAACGACCATTGAGCACGACGGTACGACCCTTGAGCACGACGGTACGACCCTTGAGCACGATGGTACGACCCTTGTGCGCAGATACTACCCTTGAACGCAACGGTACGACCCTTGAGAGCGACTGTCCGACCATTAAGCTCAACGGTACTACCCCTGAGAACGACGGTCCGACCATTGAGCGCGACGGTACGACCCTTGAGCATACGGTACGGCCCTTAGATATGATGTCGTGGCCTTGATATCCTAGAGTCGTTGCGTGGTGCTCAAAGGGTTATATACCGCGTTCTGTCGTGCTCAGGAGTCGTTTGGTTTGTTGAAATGGTGGAATGCTCACAGCTTCCATATTTTGAAGTTGATATTTTTTCAAAATATTTCCATCTTTTCATTCACCTTCAACCTGGGAGAGAGACCAGGTTTCAGGCTGTAAAGTGAACGACCTCAGCAAGGCACGAGGGAACACATGGTTACACAAAGACCCTGGCATGTAGTAGTATTAGTGTTGTAGTAATTACTTAATTACACTAAATCTTGAATTACCCGTACGTAATTACCTTTGCTGCAGCTCCGAACTTGGTGGAAGTCAGAGAAAGGCCTTACATGAGATCTCTGGTGGCCGTGATATTAGTCAGTGGAGTGGAGAGGGTGAGCTGAGATTGCTTATCTATTGCTTGCTGTTGGGTTTTTATTTCACAGCCTCACTGGGATAAGCCTTCCTAGGGTACGACGTGTTCAGGTCCTTCCTTCAGGAGGAGAGGCATTGTACGCGACGGAACTTTCATTGCCATCATGCTGTAGCTTTCCCAAATGATCCAGACATTCTCGTGCCTTGCATGTCATAATACGCCGCTGTTACACGTGTTGCTTGTATGTGAAGCACAGGAGTAACATTGACTTTTGTACGTCATCCGTGTTCAGCAGGCGGGTGCGGCCTGAGGCAGGAGCGGGGCGTAGCCCAGCTCAGGGTTGCTCTGGTGTTTACCTGGTGTCCAGGGTGCGTGTGTAGCCAAGAGGCCAGAGGATGCTGGATATGGTTCGCCACACACACAAGGAAGACTAGGGCAGTGCGATGCCTCCTTGTTGTCGTACGTCATTTTCATTACGAGATTCATTCCCTCGGTCAGCATGTTCTAGTTATCAGCAACCCCGTGAGCACGACGGTACGACCACTGAACACTACGGTGCGACCCTTGAGCACGACGGTACGACCACTGAACACTACGATGCGACCCTTGAGCACGACGGTACGACCACTGAACACTACGGTGCGACCCTTGAGCACGACGGTACGACCACTGAACACTACGGTGCGACCCTTGAGCACGACGGTACGACCACTGAACACTACGGTGCGACCCTTGAGCACGACGGTACGACCACTGAACACTACGGTGCGACCCTTGAGCACGACGGTACGACCACTGAACACTACGGTGCGACCCTTGAGCACGACTGGATGACCCTTGAGTAGGACGGTTCTACCTTTGATCAGGGCGGCACGATCCTCGGCGAGGCGTGGGGCTCGACGATCAGGCCATCATACCCCAGGGGGGCATCGAGCGTGCTTACGGGTCGTACTGTCGTGCTTACGGGTCGTACCGGCGTGCTTACGGGTCGTACCGTCGTGCTTACGGGTCGTACCGGCGTGCTTACGGGGTTGTGGTCTTACCACCCATTACGATGCTGTGTTGACAGTATGGTGGAGGTAAGAGAGCTCACGTCCCGGCCATGACTTTACCTCCACATGTCAGGTGAAGTTATTAACGGCAGATACCGACACGCGGCTAATGGTTGCTGGCCGAGGTAAGGAAGGAGGAAGGCCATTAAAGGACCCCAGGAAGGAACTCCTGGCTCAAAATCGGTTTTTACAGCGACCTGACGCCCCTCAGGTTATGCCCTCGCTCGCCTCGTTTTTCAATAAGCAGACGATAGCTTAATCCATTTCATTTCATTATAAAAAAAAAAAGACGCGAGAATGTAGAGAGTTTAGCGGTGTGAGGAAAGAAATAGATGTTACAAAGGCCCATCTTTGAGCTGGTAGCGGCTACACAGTAATCATGTGACGCTGTGGCTTGACATGTTGTGGTTTAGCTAACACAGAAGTCTGGAGTCAAAACTGGAGTAATATCCGTAGAAGAGGGAGAGAGAACCAGCACGGTGGCGTAAGGCAGGAGAGTCAAGGTTTGAGGTCAGAATGAGAGAGTTCAAATTCAGCGTTGTAGGCTCTACTGTGTTAGGTGTGTATGTAGAGCTAGAGCCACTGGGGAGCAGTACAAGAACAGATCATGCCTCAACACGATCTAAACAATCATTCAGAACAGAGGAAATTTACTGAGCCAGAACTCAACAGTTTCGTAGAGGCAGACGATGTATTCATGTGAGGTTCTGGGGAGTGATTAGATGGTGCGGTGATATCAAGTATGTTTATTGTTATGGATACACGTCAGTTTTCTCTGGTTTACGAGCTGGGATTTAGTTATGTCTTCACGAAAAACAGCTGAGCATGTAGGACGTTACTCTTGCTAAGTTCTCACAATAGAATGTTCCTTCAAATGTGAGCATGTCTGTGACCTTTGACCTTGTGTCATCAGTCCATGCCCTTCCCGGAAACGCATTTCATCAGTCCCTTGAGCACAGCGGTACGACTCTAGCTTGACCGTGGCGGTGCAACCCTTGTGCATGAAGGGCTAACCTTTGACCTAACTTCGTATAGTTATGCTCGAGGGTAGTACCGTAATGTATAAATACAGTACCGTGGTACGCAGAAGCCGTACCGGCGTGTGTGAGGTTCGTACTGTCGTGCACAAGGGTCGTACCGTCATGCTGGAGGAGGAGGTAAGATTCCAATTTGAATATCTCAAGACAAAGTCTTCTGGGCCCCATTGTCACGCTTTGGCGCCTCCGTATCTGCAGATCAAGGGGAACTTCTTTAATTTTTCAGATTATCATCATCTCCGTGTACCCAGACACGCCATCCACACACTCTACAGCCGGCATTCACACACACACACACACACACACACACACACACGGTGTAGCGGTTAGCGTTACTTTCCGTCAAGTCACGCACACACGGGCCGCATGAGATCAATCTCCCATGGGTTCGAATCCCGGTCGCGGCAGCCAGTCCACAGTCGACCCAGCTGTTCATCCTCCCTTATCGCCGGGTCAGTGACAGAGGCTAGGTGTGTGTCACTGCATAGGCCAGTGTGTGTGTGTGTGTGTGTGTGTGTGTGTGTGTGTGTGTGTGTAAATACATAGGGGCAACACGAGTGTATACCTTTCCCTATAAAACAAATAGTAATCCCACATACATAGGGCCACACATGTAGAACTCCCCCTCCTTATTTTTATGAATAAGTAATTACAGAAAAAGTAATTAAATTTTTTTATGTCTTGTCTTTCTTTGTTAGTATTCTCTCTCATATTTTTATATATCTCGCCAGAATCTTGATACATCTGAGAACAGTCATGTTCAACTACACATTAGCCTTGGATTATGTCCCGAGATAACCATTTCGGTTGACACACTAGGCTATGTAGACGCCGTTGCTTCTAGGTTAAAGTCGAGAGTGACATCTCAAACCATCAAACCCAACTTAATACGTATCACATTTCAATGAACAAATAGATCAGGATCACTAATGCACTTGAAAAAAGCAAATAAATATAATAACAAATACATATACTCCGACCACAGGATAGACGCCGCCGTGGCGGACAAGCCACCTAAACATTTATTCTAATTCAGAAATTTACATCTCGTAAATCCTGCAGTCTTTCCATCTATAAATAATACCTATACCATTATCCTTCGTTAAGGCAATTAATCAAGGACAAATGACAACAATTAGGGTAATTATAACCTAATTATATAGAGGAACTATTGCGCACGTCTAGTTACCTGGCAAGCAACGAACACAGCGAATGTCTTGACTGCGAGTTTCAACAATATAGCTCCAGCTCCCAAAATTATTTGAGCATAGCAGACACTTCTATATACAGACAAGTAATGGTTATGTTTTTACGTCACTAATTATTATTTACGTAACAAAATTAAGTCAGTGACATAATAAAAGAATAGATTTATGACTTCAAATCTATGAGAGAAAACGTAATGGTATAGTAAGGGACACTGTACAAAAAGAAAACTTTTGAAGGTGTATAAAAAGGAAATTTTATATATATATATATATATATATATATATATATATATATATATATATATATATATATATATATTTATTATATTTTTTTTTTATTATACTTTGTCGCTGTCTCCCGCGTTTGCGAGGTAGCGCAAGGAAACAGACGAAAGAAATGGCCCCCCCCCATACACATGTATATACATACGTCCACACACGCAAATATACATACCTACACAGCTTTCCATGGTTTACCCCAGACGCTTCACATGCCTTGCTTCAATCCACTGACAGCACGTCAACCCCGGTATACCACATCGCTCCAATTCACTCTATTCCTTGCCCACCTTTCACCCTCCTGCATGTTCAGGCCCCGATCACACAAAATCTTTTTCACTCCATCTTTCCACCTCCAATTTGGTCTCCCTCTTCTCCTTGTTCCCTCCACCTCCGACACATATATCCTCTTGGTCAATCTTTCCTCACTCATCCTCTCCATGTGCCCAAACCACTTCAAAACACCCTCTTCTGCTCTCTCAACCACGCTCTTTTTATTTCCACACATCTCTCTTACCCTTACGTTACTCACTCGATCAAACCACCTCACACCACACATTGTCCTCAAACATCTCATTTCCAGCACATCCATCCTCCTGCGCACAACTCTATCCATAGCCCACGCCTCGCAACCATACAACATTGTTGGAACCAATATATATATATATATATATATATATATATATATATATATATATATATATATATATATATATATATATTTCTTTTTTTTTGTCGCTGTCTCCCGCGTTTGCGAGGTAACGCAAGGAAACAGACGAAAGAAATGGCCCAACCCACCCCCATACACATGTATATACATACGTCCACACACGCAAATATACATACCTACACAGCTTTCCATGGTTTACCCCAGACGCTTCACATGCCCTGATTCACTCCACTGGCAGCACGTCAACCTCGGTATACCACATCGATCCAATTCACTCTATTCCTTGCCCTCCTTTCACCCTCCTGCATGTTCAGGCCCCGATCACACAAAATCTTTTTCACTCCATCTTTCCACCTCCAATTTGGTCTCCCACTTCTCCTCGTTCCCTCCACCTCCGACACATATATCCTCTTGGTCAATCTTTCCTCACTCATTCTCTCCATGTGCCCAAATCATTTCAAAACACCCTCTTCTGCTCTCTCAACCACGCTCTTTTTATTTCCACACATCTCTCTTACCCTTACGTAACTTACTCGATCAAACCACCTCACACCACACATTGTCCTCAAACATCTGATTTCCAGCACATTCATCCTCCTGCGCACAGCTCTATCCATAGCCCACGCCTCGCAACCATACAACATTGTTGAAACCACTATTCCTTCAAACATACCCATTTTTGCTTTCCGAGATAATGTTCTCGACTTCCACACATTCTTCAAGGCTCCTAGAATTTTCGCCCCCTCCCCCACCCTATGATCCACTTCCGCTTCCATGGTTCCATCCGCTGCCAGATCCACTCCCAGATATCTAAAACACTTTACTTCCTCCAGTTTTTCTCCATTCAAACTTGCCTCCCAATTGACTTGACCCTCAACCCTACTGTACCTAATAACCTTGCTCTTATTCACATTTACTCTTAACTTTCTTCTTTCACACACTTTACCAAACTCAGTCACCAGCTTCTGCAGTTTCTCACATGAATCAGCCACCAGCGCTGTATCATCGGCGAACAACAACTGACTCACTTCCCAAGCACTCTCATCCCCAACAGACTTCATACTTGCCCCTCTTTCCAAAACTCTTGCATTCACCTCCCTAACAACCCCATCCATAAACAAATTAAACAACCATGGAGACATCACACACCCCTGCCGCAAACCTACATTCACTGAGAACCAATCACTTTCCTCTCTTCCTACACGTACACATGCCTTACATCCTCGATAAAAACTTTTCACTGCTTCTAACAACTTTCCTCCCACACCATATATTCTTAATACCTTCCACAGAGCATCTCTATCAACTCTATCATATGCCTTCTCCAGATCCATAAATGCTACATACAAATCCATTTGCTTTTCTAAGTATTTCTCACATACATTCTTCAAAGCAAACACCTGATCCACACGTCCTCTACCACTTCTGAAACCATATATATATATGTATATATTCCATTTCCCGCGTGAGCAACGTAGCGTCAAAACAGGTAACATATCCATAGAGGGGAAAATCCTCACTTCTACTTCACATCATGTCGTTCTTCACCAAAACATCATGTTGCACTGTTCTTTCGTCTGTCGCTGTAGTCTTGGGATTTGATCCCCCCACAGTGCAGGTAAACCCCTATAGGTAATCGAATGCCTTCTAGAAATCGTCGGTCATCGTCCTCTGTGGTAGACATGTCGACGAGGGGGAAGTTCCTATACGGAAAGTGGAACACATTATGACGGATCATTGCGCAGTGCGATACATTCTGACGGATCATTGCTCAGTGTAATACATTATGACGGATCACTGCGCAGTGTGAGACACTCACGCTACTCAGTAAACATGTATTACGCAATAGAATATCAAACAGATTTTGAGAGTCTTCCATATATTGCGTCATTCCTCGATACTTTCCCTTAACTGTCAGTATCGTGTAGGAGTCGCATAAGGCTCACTCCTTTGTTCTTAACGCTGCCTCGCTAACGCGGGAAATGGCGATAGCGTGAACTGGGCCGATGGAATGAACCAAGGCATGTGAAGCGACCGGAGCAAACCATGCATAAGCCTGTGGGGGTCTGGTTGTGGAGAGGGAACTGTGGTTTGGCTGCATTACACATGACAGCTCGAGAAAGGATGTGAGCAAATTCGATGCTTTCTTCGTTTGTTTCTGGCGCTACATCGCTATCGCGGGAACTGCGATCAAGTGTGTGTGTGTGTAAGAGAGAGAGAGAGGTGGTCACAGTCTCCTGTACAATGACTCAAGTGGGAACATATTTGTGTACATCAGCGCAGCTGGACGACAGTCTGTATTTGCTTCCTGGTTATGAAATCGTCTGTCTTGTGGCACAGAAGACATCAGCTGCACCACACACCTGTGGCGGCAACTTGTCCCCGGGAGGAGGGTCGAGCCACGACGGTACGACCCTTGGGTGTGGTGGTTGACCACGACGGCACGACCCTTGGGTGTGGTGGTTGACCACGACGGTACGACCTTTGGGTGTGGTGGTTGACCACGACGGTACGACCTTTGGGTGTGGTGGTTGACCACGACGGTACGACCTTTGGGTGTGGTGGTTACCACGACGGTACGACCTTTGGGTGTGGTGGTTGACCACGACGGTACGACCTTTGGGTGTGGTGGTTGACCACGACGGCACGACCCTTGGGTGTGGTGGTTGACCACGACGGTACGACCTTTGGGTGTGGTGGTTGACCACGACGGTACGACCCTTGGGTGTGGTGGTTGACCACAACGGTACGACCCTTGGGTGTGGTGGTTGACCACGACGGTACGACCATTGGGTGTGGTGGTTGACCACGACGGTACGACCCTTGGGTGTGGTGGTCTGGCTTCTTCATGACTCTTAAGTTTAAGTCAGATGAGACGACATCATGGCCAGGGGTCGTACCGTTATACCAGAGAGCCTAATATCTGAATGAAGACGCGGGGTAAGACAGTGCCAGACAACAAGGACGTGGCTCGCTTGCCGATGTAAACCTTCAGGAGAACAGGTTCTCGGTCAGAGGTGTTGTACCCCACTGTGTGGCCATGATCAGTATTAAATCTGCCGCTCAGGTTCGCCCGGAGATAGGCTGATCCTTTAGCGCGTCACGTGACAATCAATTTCAGAGAGCAGTGATGGTAGATGCAGGACTGAGAGAGGCGAGTGTATGAGGTTGACGGGTGGATTGTACACCCCACACTACACCACTTGCCCGGATCACTGGGGGGTAAAGCCCTTGCTGTTCCACACTCGTGTTGTTTTTAATCAAGTTTATGGAAACAAAACTTTAAATGGGTTCTGGGAGGGCATTAGTCTGCCATCCATGTAATGGTTAAGTTGTGTCGTACACCACCTGACTCATTTGCATATAGAATGGGTTTTGAATGTGGAAATTACGCTGAAATATGGTTACGGGCGGTACGACCCTTGAACCTCTCGGTACGACCTGTGCGTCCCGTGGCGCAGGCCATCGTACCCGAGGGACGCATCGTCGTGCTCAAGGGGCGTACCTTAATGCTTAAGGATCATTCAGAAGGGCAGGACCGTCATGCTCAGGGAGAGGACCCTCGTCTGCAGGGAGGGCGCGGCGAGCTCAAAGGACCTTCTTTCGTGCTCAAGGGCTTGTGTACCGTCTTGCTCGTGGACAGTAACATCATGCTTAAGGATCGTACCGTCTTGTCCAAGGATAGTACCGTCTTGCTCAAGGATCGCACCGTCGTACTTACGACTCGAACCGTCGTGCTTAAGGATTGCTTGCAGTGTGTGGCCTTTTGGCTACACTACACACAGGTCCTGTACGATCTCTGGGACGTCACCAACGCCCGTCGTCTGCAGCAGTTCCTATGTGGAGTTTGAATATGGCTACGAGTCTGGAAGACTCAACCCATCGTGAGTCAGTCAGCAGTTAAATAAGTAAATAGATAAAGAACGGTTTATTTCATTTAAACAGCCACATGGCAGAAAATACACAGCTGAGGTATTGCAGGTATTACAGACCTGGGAAGTCATAATAGTAACTAGTTAGCTAATAATATGAAGAGCTTTAGTTAGGGAACCTGAGCCTGGCTACCAGTCAAGGAGCCTCAGTGTGACTGTGAGGGTAGGGAACCTCAGCCTGGTTGGGGGGTCGGGGAGCCTCCGCTTAGCTGTGAGTCAGGGCTGCTTCAGGGTGGCTGAGAATCAGGTATCCTCACCCTAGTTACGAGTTTGGAAGCATCAGAGTGGATGAGAGTCAAGAAAGTCTTAATGTAGCTACGAGTCTGGGAAACGTCATTGTAGCTACGAGTCAGGGAAGCGTCATTGTAGCTACGAGTCTGGGAAGCGTCATTGTAGCTATGAGTCAGGGAAGCGTCATTGTAGCTACGAGTCAGGGAAGCGTCATTGTAGCTACGAGTCTAGGAAGTGTCATTGTAGCTACAAGTCTGGGAAGCGTCACTGTAGTTACGAGTCTGGGAAGCGTCATTGTAGCTACGAGTCTAGGAAGTGTCATTGTAGCTACAAGTCTGGGAAGCGTCACTGTAGTTACGAGTCTGGGAAGCGTCATTGTAGCTACGAGTCAGGGAAGTGTCATTGTAGCTACGAGTCAGGGAAGTGTCATTGTAGCTACGAGTCAGGGAAGTGTCATTGTAGCTACGAGTCAGGGAAGTGTTTCTGTATCTACGAGTCGGTTACATCACCATGAAGCATAAGGGAATAATTCTGGTTTCCAACTTGCTCATCATAATTTAAGACTTTTGTTTTGACGGTGTTCATGGCTAGGTCACACTGAGTGGTGGAGTGTGTGACATGGTCAAGGAGATCTTGAAGTCTATCCCTCAGATGAGGAGGTGCTAAGACAGATGTCGTGGTCTTTGTCGATTTCGGATAAGACAAAAATATTTACAAAATGAACCAATCTGAGTTATCGGTATACAATAAATTGTGCTTATTCACTTGGTATTGCATTTATAATTGCCCCAGGTCATCTACTTAAGAAAGGGTTATAGTGTTATCAAGGGCCTCTTTTCAGGAGCTGCCGCAGCCTTAGGCAGCATGATTTGTACATATGACTGATGCATTACTCCCGTAACTCACAGGAAGCAGGTCTTGTGCATCAACGGGAGATACCGGTGCTCAAGAAGTTTGGTTGTGAGTGTGTGTGAGGTGGGTGTTGGTAAGTGTTCAGTGTCTTCGGTATGGAAGTTACATTTTGTGCATGAGGGATCTTGTGATAGGTTGAATCGGTGATTGTTATACTGTGGAGATGGATGGTGTACAGAGGGCGGACGTGAAAGTGTCACTCACACATGCCTCGGGAGCATAGTTTCAGAATAGTGTATGTCATGATGATAAGGCTAAAGACTACAGTATTGGGAGGCGGAGACCGCTTATATACAGTGTGTCGAGTGTCTGCCGTTTATATATATATATTGTATCGACATCGTGTTTGTTGTTGGATCTGTTAGTAAAAGCTGCTGAAGTGTGAAACATAAGAGTTTTTAGTTTCTGCTTGGGGACTGATGGTTGATGATGATATGGGTTTAGCGTTGTAAATGTTTAAGTGTTGAACTTACCGAAGGTTAGATTTCTCTCATGAACCGCGTGCTTCATTTGCCTTTGATGATGGATTGAGACACTAATACGGAAACGCGAGCAACAACAACACAGTGCTATACTGGGTAATTCACAGGTGAGATGTAACTTAGAGCAAGGTGTTGCCGGACGTGAAGGAATGTGGTAAGATGAGTTTACGTAAAGTGAGATATTTGAGGCTTGTTAGGCTGGAGTCGCACACCACTGATGAAGTGTGTAAGAGGCGAAGCAAGCGTCCCATACGAGGGCGTGGCTGCCGAGTCTCGTGGAGTTTCTGCAGGAGGGAGATGCTGTGTGCGCCACAATCCTTTGTGCTGTAGGAGGCCGCAGGACCGTAGGTCCCATAGGTCAAGCTGCTGCTGAAGACGGTGGTTGCGAGACCCTCACGCCGTTCCTGCTGAAGGTGGGTGGATGTCATAGATAAAGCATAGATAAAGCGCCACAGACACCTGCCAGGGGGATTTTTTTCAGGACACCCACCTCCCCCCGTCGCCTCCGACACGTAGGGAATACGGAGGTATAATATTTCTCTCCTGCTGCAGGTATCTGGTAATAACTTAATATCTGGATTTCACTGCTTTAGTGCGGCTAGTTTCTCTGTAACACCGTTTGTGTTTATGGATCCGGATATATATATGGCTGCGTGTCGTCTGTGTTTATCTTGCGGATAAGGCTATTCCATCCGAGCTAATTCCATTGTTTGCTCAATACTCCGTGACCATTGCCATTCCGGATAAGCGAGGGTATTAATCTCTTCTGAATGGTTTGATTACAGTGTAGCAAACCCTTCAGCCCGACGCTACGGACCTTGAACACGGCGGTACAAACCTTGAACACGGCGGTACAAACCTTCAGCGCGACGGCACGAACCTTGAATACGGCGGTGTGAACCTTGAGCGTGACGGTGCGAACCTTGAACACGGCGGTACAAACCTTGAACACGGCGGTACAAACCTTCAGCGCGACGGTACGAACCTTGAACACGGCGGTGTGAACCTTGAACACGGCGGTACAAACCTTGAACACGGCGGTACAAACCTTGAACACGGCGGTACAAACCTTCACCGCGACGGTACGAACCTTGAACACGGCGGTGTGAACCTTGAACACGGCGGTACAAACCTTGAACACGGCGGTACAAACCTTGAACACGGCGGTACAAACCTTGAACACGGCGGTACAAACCTTCAGCGCGACGGTGCGAACCTTGAACACGGCAGTGTGAACCTGGAGCGTGACTGTGCGAACCTTGAACACAGAGGTACAAACCTTCAGCGCGACGGTACGAACCTTGAACACGGCGGTGCGAGCCTTGAGCGTGACGATACGGTTCAAGGCCTGGCCTTAGACTCTTGAGGCCAGGTGGCCATCAATACCCAATGGTCATAACGTGTGCTGAAAGGCTATACTCTCGTGGTCAAAGTGTCGTATCGTTGCTCTTAAGGGATTAAGGGTCTAGGTAGGGATGCTTTCCCGTCAGGGCCTCAGCTTACCAGAGACCTTATCTTCTAATGGCCGTCCCATGTACTTGGAGAGGGTAGTCTAAATAGGGCAGCGCTTTGTCTGAGTAGGACAGCGCTGTGTCTGAGTAGGGCAGCGCTGTGTCTGAGTAGGGAAGCAGTGTGTTTGAGTAGGGTAGCAATGTGTCTGAGTAGGGTAGCAATGTGTATGAGTAGGGCAGCACTGTGTCTGAATAGGGCAGCACTGTGTTTGAATGGGGCAACACTGTGTCTGAATAGGGCAGCGCTGTGTCTGAGTAGGGCAGCGCTGTGTCTGAGTAGGGCAGCGCTGTGTCTGAGTAGGGCAGCGCTGTGTCTGAGTAGGGCAGCGCTGTGTCTGAGTAGGGCAGTGCTTTGTCCGAGTAGGGCAGCTCTGTGTCTGAGGAGGGCAGCACTGTGTCTATGGAGGCCATAGCGAAGGATGTAAACAGGTTACTGAATGTTCCATTATCCGTATACCATACTCCAAGTTATTCTACGAGTAATATGTGCCGGCAGATGGTTTACTTCCCCTACCATTCTAGTATAGTACCCGGACGAAAGGTGAGGGACGATCTCGACACTCAAGTCCCTCTCCCACAGATTCCTGCAGCTCATATCCTGCTAGATGATATAGAGACCTTCTCTCACTGTGCTCCATCCTGATTATATTCACTCTGGTGGAATTTCATCAACCATGCATCAGACCAACTATGGGCTTTGTCTAGTTTCTCTTAAGAGTTGATGCAATCCTCCTCGCTCTATATCTCCTTCATGACTTTGCCATTATTCACAAACATGTTCAAGCAGGAGTTCAGTCCTTCTGGCATGTCATTCAGATAGATCAAGAGGAGCGAAGATACGTCCTGGGACATACCCTTGTGGCACGCGCCACTGGTGACCTAAACTCATTTCGAGAAGACTCCCATAACATCCGTCCTTTGGTCTCTTCCACTTAGACAATCTTTTGTCCATCGAAGTCTTCCACTTGTTCCTGCCTGCAGATCCGGGTTCTTTACCATCCCCCTGTGTGGTTCAATGTCATTTGCATTGTAGCCACCTGAAACGGAGCTCACCCTCGCGTAGAAATCTGAGGTGTTGGTTGCGCATGACCACCTTACCCTGACACCAGGGTGTCTCCCATTACAGTAGTTTCTCGTTTGCGCTACACAAAAGCAGCGCTGTGTACACCTTCTGGGCGCTGGATAGATTGGTGTAGTAGATTTGTTGTATAATCAAGCCCTCGAGAGTGCCACGATGCCCTTGCCATTTGTTGTATGGTCAAACCTTAGATTAGACGTTTTTGAGATGCTGTCTCGAGATGATATTCTCCATTGTTGATCACGTCACATCATCCTTATCTTGTTGTAATTTACTTATGATCCTTTACGTCATCAATCATAGCACTTATGATCCAGTTTATCCTCATAAAACGCCCTTTTATATCTTTATGTAAAAGCTTTTATCTCTAAGAGAGCTTACAGTACAGTGTGCTTCACTGAGTTCTCCTGTAGCCCTTGGGGCGTATTAGTGCTATCCTCGAGTTCATGATTTCAGATACATTTCACAGATCATTTTCAAACAGTACTAGAAGAAGTAGGAATTCGTACGCATTTAACACCGACGTCAAATTACGCCATGACAACTGGTTCCCTGGAGAGTGACGCACAGCTGGCTCCGGTGGCGGGAAAATGTTAGTTCTGCTTGCTGCAGCTGTGCATGGGGGACATCTCGCCCATTTTCTTCACAACAGATGTGCACTGGGACCTGTTGCCTTTGCAGCATGTGCACCTGGGGAGCGGCCGGCTGTTGTCGTCCCAAGAGGTGTATGGGGAGGAGGTCGGGTTGCAGAAGTGTGCTGGGCCTGACGTTAAGTGTGTGGCCGCCGCTGGAGACAACAGTTCTGCCTGACGGGGAAGGCCGCCATCCACCACGTCTCCCGCCACCATTAGCTGTGCATCAAGCGGCCGCTTGCTCCAGCCGTGGCCCAGAGAGTTCGCATAAAGTTCCCTAAATGACCCGCACGTGTTGCGGGTAAATATCCAATATTGTGGCCCCGGATGTTGTGTTTCGTGGAATAATTGCAACTTGAGTGTGGTCCCCCCGGAGTTTCCCCCCCCGCGTGACGTATGGGACTGTGAGCCGTGTGGCACCTCTCAATAAAGCTCCGGTTGCCCTGAGGCATCCCACGAGCTGGATGGAATATACGGAGAAAAGTTTGGGTCTAGAGTCGACCAACCCTCCGCTGCTGTAAGATCCAGAGTGTTATTTACGAGGCGTGTACCTTGAGCCGTCAGGCCCCGCGGCGTGGTGTCCCCCGCCAGCGCGACACGGTCCATAAATCGTGGTCGCTTTGCATTACCCGCCGCCCAGATAAATGTTTGGTCCTGGGTAGTGTTGCTGGCTCTTCCCTCGACCCGCCAGCCCCGCTCCCCCTCCCCCACCCTACAATTACTCTCTCATGCAACACCCACAGACGCAATACAACCATGACTCACTCACCCGGACGCAACACTCGTGTAACTCACTCGCAAGCAGCACATTCGTAACTAATCTAGACGCAACACAACGTCATGCGGGCGAACGCAGCATGCCTGTCACTCATCCAGACGCAACACACCTGGAACTCCTAGACGCAACACTGCCTACGACTCTCTGAGACGCAACTTAAGTCTAAAGTGACTTACCCATCAGCAACATACCTGCAACTCATCCAGACGCACTACGCCAGTGATTCGCTCAAACACAACACGCCTGTGACTCATACTCAACACATGTTACTCACCTAGACTAAGTACCTGTGACTCAACCAGACGCAACTTGCCAGTGACTCCACCACATGCAACACACCTGGCGTACAGTGACGCAACACAATATTCATATGACTCATTCTCATGCGCCATACCCACCTGTGCCTTAGTCCGACACAGCACACTACTGACTCACTCAGACTCGACTAAAGCCTATGACTCACCAAAGTGCCGCCAGATACCAGTGATTCACAGAAACGTCGTAATACATCTGTGACTCAAAAGACGCCGCCATATACCTGTGACTCGCAGGACGCCGCCATACAACTGTGAGTGTCAAGACGCTGCCGCAATATGACTTTGACTCGCAAGAAGCTGCCACTAACATGTGACTCACAAGGTACCGCTATACACATGTGACTCAAGATCACTAACATACCGTCTGTGGGAGGAAGCGTCACGCTCTTCCGGTGATCCTTCACCGAAGCATCCCTCGGAGACACACCCGAAGGAGCCCTCGTCAAGTGCTTCTGGGAGGCAAAGATGGAGGAAGTGTTGAAATTACAGCTGGATCCCAACAGGTTCTGAGTTACGTTTCGACAGTGAGTCGTGGGATGATGATGATGATGACACTGGAGAGCCATCATCCCACACACCTGCTGTGTGACTCAGACATGATTACGAACTTGTAAAGTCATCTGCAAGCCAACCCCGAAGCTCGAGCAACTCCAGAGAATAGAAGGAAAAAATATTTCTTGAATGATCGAATTTGAAGAGATCGTATTTTACGACGGAGTTGTCGTCGAGATAATCGGTCGTCCCATTTGAAAGATCATAAAGTTTGATCGCAGGAGACCAGACGTGACATCATTGACCTGCAGGACACCAAGCTAGGAAAAGAGAGGTTAACCCTTGAATATGACCGAAGATGAGATCAATCTGACCCTCCACCTGTTTGTTAGGAGGGCTGAAGCATTGAGGATGACTCTAGATTTTGTGATGGTGAGCTTTTTCGAGATCTACATTACAAATGACAGCAGATCAGATATTTCTGTCTGATGTTTATATCTCCTTTATGACGGTGTGACATGTGAACTATGGAGTCCTTACCTCATCCATGGTGACTTCAGTGCGCACAGCACTATATGGGAGAGAAGACATCAACCATGTTGTGAGGGGCAGGTTAACTGAAGACCTGTCTTCAAACTCTGGCATAGTGTGTCTCATGATGGTAGTGTGTCTCATGATGGTAGTGTGTCTCATGATGGTAGTGTGTCTCATGATGGTAGTGTCTCTCATGATGGTAGTGTGTCTCATGATGGTAGTGTGTCTCATGATGGTAATGTCTCTCATGATGGTAGTGTGTCTCATGATGGTAGTGTGTCTCATGATGGTAGTGTGTCTCATGATGGTAGTGTGTCTCATGATGGTAGTGTCTCTCATGATGGTAGTGTGTCTCATGATGGTAGTGTGTCTCATGATGGTAGTGTGTCTCATGATGGTAGTGTGTCTCATGATGGTAGTGTGTCTCATGATGGTAGTGTGTCTCATGATGGTAGTGTGTCTCATGATGGTAGTGTGTCTCATGATGGTAGTGTCTCTCATGATGGTAGTGTCTCTCATGATGGTAGTGTGTCTCATGATGGTAGTGTGTCTCATGATGGTAGTGTGTCTCATGATGGTAGTGTGTCTCATGATGGTAGTGTGTCTCATGATGGTAGTGTGTCTCATGATGGTAGTGTGTCTCATGATGGTAGTGTGTCTCATGATGGTAGTGTGTCTCATGATGGTAGTGTGTCTCATGATGGTAGTGTGTCTCATGATGGTAGTGTGTCTCATGATGGTAGTGTGTCTCATGATGGTAGTGTGTCTCATGATGGTAGTGTGTCTCATGATGGTAGTGTGTCTCATGATGGTAGTGTGTCTCATGATGGTAGTGTGTCTCATGATGGTAGTGTGTCTCATGATGGTAGTGTGTCTCATGATGGTAGTGTCTCTCATGATGGTAGTGTGTCTCATGATGGTAGTGTGTCTCATGATGGTAGTGTGTCTCATGATGGTAGTGTGTCTCATGATGGTAGTGTGTCTCATGATGGTAGTGTGTCTCATGATGGTAGTGTGTCTCATGATGGTAGTGTGTCTCATGATGGTAGTGTGTCTCATGATGGTAGTGTGTCTCATGATGGTAGTGTGTCTCATGATGGTAGTGTGTCTCATGATGGTAGTATCTCTCATGATGGTAGTGTGTCTCATGATGGTAGTGTGTCTCATGATGGTAGTGTGTCTCATGATGGTAGTGTCTCTCATGATGGTAGTGTGTCTCATGATGGTAGTGTGTCTCATGATGGTAGTGTGTCTCATGATGGTAGTGTCTCTCATGATGGTAGTGTGTCTCATGATGGTAGTGTGTCTCATGATGGTAGTGTGTCTCATGATGGTAGTGTGTCTCATGATGGTAGTGTGTCTCATGATGGTAGTGTGTCTCATGATGGTAGTGTGTCTCATGATGGTAGTGTCTCTCATGATGGTAGTGTGTCTCATGATGGTAGTGTCTCTCATGATGGTAGTGTGTCTCATGATGGTAGTGTCTCTCATGATGGTAGTGTCTCTCATGATGGTAGTGTCTCTCATGATGGTAGTGTGTCTCATGATGGTAGTGTCTCTCATGATGGTAGTGTCTCTCATGATGGTAGTGTCTCTCATGATGGTAGTGTGTCTCATGATGGTAGTGTGTCTCATGATGGTAGTGTGTCTCATGATGGTAGTGTCTCTCATGATGGTAGTGTGTCTCATGATGGTAGTGTCTCTCATGATGGTAGTGTCTCTCATGATGGTAGTGTGTCTCATGATGGTAGTGTGTCTCATGATGGTAGTGTGTCTCATGATGGTAGTGTCTCTCATGATGGTAGTGTCTCTCATGATGGTAGTGTCTCTCATGATGGTAGTGTGTCTCATGATGGTAGTGTCTCTCATGATGGTAGTGTCTCTCATGATGGTAGTGTCTCTCATGATGGTAGTGTGTCTCATGATGGTAGTGTGTCTCATGATGGTAGTGTGTCTCATGATGGTAGTGTGTCTCATGATGGTAGTGTCTCTCATGATGGTAGTGTGTCTCATGATGGTAGTGTGTCTCATGATGGTAGTGTGTCTCATGATGGTAGTGTGTCTCATGATGGTAGTGTCTCTCATGATGGTAGTGTCTCTCATGATGGTAGTGTGTCTCATGATGGTAGTGTGTCTCATGATGGTAGTGTGTCTCATGATGGTAGTGTGTCTCATGATGGTAGTGTGTCTCATGATGGTAGTGTCTCTCATGATGGTAGTGTGTCTCATGATGGTAGTGTGTCTCATGATGGTAGTGTGTCTCATGATGGTAGTGTGTCTCATGATGGTAGTGTGTCTCATGATGGTAGTGTGTCTCATGATGGTAGTGTGTCTCATGATGGTAGTGTCTCTCATGATGGTAGTGTGTCTCATGATGGTAGTGTGTCTCATGATGGTAGTGTGTCTCATGATGGTAGTGTCTCTCATGATGGTAGTGTGTCTCATGATGGTAGTGTGTCTCATGATGGTAGTGTGTCTCATGATGGTAGTGTGTCTCATGATGGTAGTGTCTCTCATGATGGTAGTGTGTCTCATGATGGTAGTGTGTCTCATGATGGTAGTGTGTCTCATGATGGTAGTGTGTCTCATGATGGTAGTGTGTCTCATGATGGTAGTGTGTCTCATGATGGTAGTGTCTCTCATGATGGTAGTGTGTCTCATGATGGTAGTGTGTCTCATGATGGTAGTGTGTCTCATGATGGTAGTGTGTCTCATGATGGTATTATCTCTCATGATGGTAGTGTGTCTCATGATGGTAGTGTGTCTCATGATGGTAGTATCTCTCATGATGGTATTATCTCTCATGATGGTAGTGTGTCTCATGATGGTAGTGTGTCTCATGATGGTAGTATCTCTCATGATGGTAGTGTGTCTCATGATGGTAGTGTGTCTCATGATGGTAGTGTGTCTCATGATGGTAGTATCTCTCATGATGGTAGTGTCTCTCATGATGGTAGTGTGTCTCATGATGGTAGTGTGTCTCATGATGGTAGTATCTCTCATGATGGTAGTGTGTCTCATGATGGTAGTGTGTCTCATGATGGTAGTATCTCTCATGATGGTATTATCTCTCATGATGGTAGTGTGTCTCATGATGGTAGTGTGTCTCATGATGGTAGTGTGTCTCATGATGGTAGTATCTCTCATGATGGTATTATCTCTCATGATGGTAGTGTGTCTCATGATGGTAGTGTGTCTCATGATGGTAGTATCTCTCATGATGGTATTATCTCTCATGATGGTAGTGTGTCTCATGATGGTAGTGTGTCTCATGATGGTAGTGTCTCTCATGATGGTAGTGTGTCTCATGATGGTAGTGTGTCTCATGATGGTAGTGTGTCTCATGATGGTAGTGTGTCTCATGATGGTAGTGTCTCTCATGATGGTAGTGTCTCTCATGATGGTAGTGTCTCTCATGATGGTAGTGTGTCTCATGATGGTAGTGTCTCTCATGATGGTAGTATCTCTCATGATGGTAGTGTCTCTCATGATGGTAGTGTGTCTCATGATGGTAGTGTGTCTCATGATGGTAGTGTGTCTCATGATGGTAGTGTGTCTCATGATGGTAGTGTGTCTCATGATGGTAGTGTGTCTCATGATGGTAGTGTGTCTCATGATGGTAGTGTGTCTCATGATGGTAGTGTCTCATGATGGTAGTGTGTCTCATGATGGTAGTGTGTCTCATGATGGTAGTGTGTCTCATGATGGTAGTGTGTCTCATGATGGTAGTGTGTCTCATGATGGTAGTGTCTCTCATGATGGTAGTGTGTCTCATGATGGTAGTGTGTCTCATGATGGTAGTGTGTCTCATGATGGTAGTGTGTCTCATGATGGTAGTGTCTCTCATGATGGTAGTGTGTCTCATGATGGTAGTGTGTCTCATGATGGTAGTGTGTCTCATGATGGTAGTGTGTCTCATGATGGTAGTGTGTCTCATGATGGTAGTGTGTCTCATGATGGTAGTGTGTCTCATGATGGTAGTGTGTCTCATGATGGTAGTGTGTCTCATGATGGTAGTGTGTCTCATGATGGTAGTGTGTCTCATGATGGTAGTGTGTCTCATGATGGTAGTGTGTCTCATGATGGTAGTGTCTCTCATGATGGTAGTGTGTCTCATGATGGTAGTGTGTCTCATGATGGTAGTGTGTCTCATGATGGTAGTGTGTCTCATGATGGTAGTGTGTCTCATGATGGTAGTGTGTCTCATGATGGTAGTGTCTCTCATGATGGTAGTGTGTCTCATGATGGTAGTGTGTCTCATGATGGTAGTGTGTCTCATGATGGTAGTGTCTCTCATGATGGTAGTGTGCTCTCATGATGGTAGTGTGTCTCATGATGGTAGTGTGTCTCATGATGGTAGTGTGTCTCATGATGGTAGTGTCTCTCATGATGGTAGTGTCTCTCATGATGGTAGTGTCTCTCATGATGGTAGTGTCTCTCATGATGGTAGTGTGTCTCATGATGGTAGTGTGTCTCATGATGGTAGTGTGTCTCATGATGGTAGTGTGTCTCATGATGGTAGTGTGTCTCATGATGGTAGTGTCTCTCATGATGGTAGTGTCTCTCATGATGGTAGTGTCTCTCATGATGGTAGTGTGTCTCATGATGGTAGTGTCTCTCATGATGGTAGTGTGTCTCATGATGGTAGTGTCTCTCATGATGGTAGTGTCTCTCATGATGGTAGTATCTCTCATGATGGTAGTGTCTCTCATGATGGTAGTGTCTCTCATGATGGTAGTGTGTCTCATGATGGTAGTGTGTCTCATGATGGTAGTGTCTCTCATGATGGTAGTGTCTCTCATGATGGTAGTGTGTCTCATGATGGTAGTGTCTCTCATGATGGTAGTGTCTCTCATGATGGTAGTGTCTCTCATGATGGTAGTGTCTCTCATGATGGTAGTGTATCTCATGATGGTAGTGTCTCTCATGATGGTAGTGTGTCTCATGATGGTAGTGTCTC
This sequence comes from Panulirus ornatus, assembly GCF_036320965.1. Taxonomy (NCBI): domain Eukaryota; kingdom Metazoa; phylum Arthropoda; class Malacostraca; order Decapoda; family Palinuridae; genus Panulirus; species Panulirus ornatus. Next base: position 75,230,040 of record NC_092225.1, on the reverse strand, counting down.
TCATGATGGTAGTGTGTCTCATGATGGTAGTGTGTCTCATGATGGTAGTGTCTCTCATGATGGTAGTGTCTCTCATGATGGTAGTGTCTCTCATGATGGTAGTGTCTCTCATGATGGTAGTGTCTCTCATGATGGTAGTGTCTCTCATGATGGTAGTGTCTCTCATGATGGTAGTGTGTCTCATGATGGTAGTGTCTCTCATGATGGTAGTGTGTCTCATGATGGTAGTGTCTCTCATGATGGTAGTGTGTCTCATGATGGTAGTGTGTCTCATGATGGTAGTGTCTCTCATGATGGTAGTGTCTCTCATAATGGTAGTGTCTCTCATAATGGTAGTGTCTCTCATGATGGTAGTGTCTCTCATGATGGTAGTATCTCTCATGATGGTAGTATCTCTCATGATGGTAGTGTGTCTCATGACGGTAGTGTCTCTCATGATGGTAGTATCTCTCATGATGGTAGTGTGTCTCATGATGGTAGTGTGTCTCATGATGGTAGTGTCTCTCATGATGGTAGTGTCTCTCATGATGGTAGTGTCTCATGATGGTAGTATCTCTCATGATGGTAGTGTGTCTCATGATGGTAGTGTCTCTCATGATGGTAGTATCTCTCATGATGGTAGTGTGTCTCATGATGGTAGTGTCTCTCATGATGGTAGTGTGTCTCATGATGGTAGTATCTCTCATGATGGTAGTGTCTCTCATGATGGTAGTGTCTCTCATGATGGTAGTGTCTCTCATGATGGTAGTATCTCTCATGATGGTAGTGTCTCTCATGATGGTAGTATCTCTCATGATGGTAGTATCTCTCATGATGGTAGTATCTCTCATGATGGTAGTGTCTCTCATGATGGTCGTATCTCTCATGATGGTAGTGTGTCTCATGATGGTAGTGTCTCTCATGATGGTAGTGTCTCTCATGATGGTAGTGTGTCTCATGATGGTAGTGTCTCTCATGATGGTAGTGTCTCTCATGATGGTAGTATCTCTCATGATGGTAGTGTGTCTCATGATGGTAGTATCTCTCATGATGGTAGTGTCTCTCATGATGGTAGTGTGTCTCATGATGGTAGTGTCTCTCATGATGGTAGTGTGTCTCATGATGGTAGTGTGTCTCATGATGGTAGTATCTCTCATGATGGTAGTATCTCTCATGATGGTAGTATCTCTCATGATGGTAGTATCTCTCATGATGGTAGTGTGTCTCATGATGGTAGTGTGTCTCATGATGGTAGTATCTCTCATGATGGTAGTATCTCTCATGATGGTAGTATCTCTCAAGATGGTAGTGTCTCTCATGATGGTAGTGTCTCTCATGATGGTAGTATCTCTCATGATGGTAGTGTCTCTCATGATGGTAGCCCTACTTACCATAATGGACACGTTGGAAATGGAAACGTTCTGGTGATGACCTTCCAGTATGTTCCAGTAATATTTCTGTTGATTCTAACAGTCCAGTTCTCGTCGAAGACCTTCGTATGAGTGATCACCTTCAAAGTATTGCTGAACAGAAGAGAACGTTCTACACCAACCAGCCTTCCATGATGGAACACGAGATGAATAATGGTTGTGATGAATGTGTAACTTGAGCTCTACCCACGAGAGGGATGTGTGGTCATCCCGGTGTTGAAGAAGTATATGGTTATCATGTGACTCTCACTACGCAGATGTAGTCGAGGATGACATTTCTAACAATTAGAACTCGAGGCCACGACCTGGAGTGCTGTGGTGGAGGAGGAGGAGGAGGAGCAGTACCAGTCTCCTCGCCAGAAGCATGTGCAAGAATGCCAGGTCTGTTTAACAGGATATTAAAAGATAATCATTCTTGGGTTATCAGATTAGTTTATCAAAGAATGTTTGAAGAAAAAGAGGAAAAGATTTTCAGGAAGGCAAGAGAGAGCATCTTGGTTAAAGTATGTGGAGGATATGAACTCCCTGCACCAAACCTGGAGAAGTTTGTGATGGGAATAAAGGAAGTTGAGTGGGAAGTATTCGCCCAACTCCTCTAGCCACGACTTAATAATGATAAGAATCAATGTGTTGTAGTGAATGAAACTTCTGCCAACATTCTCGTTGAAATTTTCACGCAATACAATTGTCATAGAAAACACATACACACACACACACACACATTTATGTACATATAAGGATACCTATATTAGCGAGTAATTAGCCACCAGAAAATTATTCTGCAGATGAAATTTTAATGACCTAATTTCATGATTTGTGGCATTTTGTCCGGGGAAGTGGAAAATGTTTGTGAGTTATATGATTCGTCATTGATTAGATTTGTGGTGGAAAAATAATTCAGTTGACCTTTTTTTTTATTAACAAATGACTCTTCCCTCCTCCTCCTCCTCCCCCTTCCATGACGGATGGAAGGCTGTCATGCTGCTGACACGGTGCATGACACTCGTGACAACCCAGAACACAAGAGACACTCACAGACGTACAGAGCGCCCCCATGACACGCCCCCTAGATCTCCATGTTACAAGGAGAGAGAAAAAAACTATCAAGAGTGCAGGCGGTTTTAGGGATGACATGGCTGGCATATGGAAGCCAACGGTGAGGCAAGGGTGAGGCTGCCATGGACGTAGACCTGAGTCCAGCAGCCTGAACTTAGGTCTCTCTCAAGTCATCATACACTGGCATCACATGATAGTACATGGTAGTCACCTGTAGTCATCTCTCTATGAATGCACCAACACTTTTGAACGATATATATATATATATATATATATATATATATATATATATATATATATATATATATATATATATATATATGATAGATATCAGGAATTAAATGTTTTATCATATCTTTTTGACCCATTTTTTAAGTATGATGATGAGTTACGTATGGTAGTGTTTGCCATGACTTCCATGAGCCTCTGCTGCTGTAATTACTGTGTGTGTGTGCTGGAGTGTTGCTTGTGACTGTGTTGACCCCATCGTTCTGACCGTCCTGTGAGCAGTAATCCCGCGCACGCCAACTTACCAAGATGCAGCCAGCAACCTCCTCCTCTGGAGTTGACAAACGAGACTTTGCGTAGCCCCTTTCGTACCTCCGTTCGTAGCCCCGTTTGTACCCCTGTTCGTACCTCCGTTCGTAGCCCCGTTCGTACCCTCGTTCGTAGTCCCGTTCCTTTAGCTGAAAATCCATTGAATCCAGTTTTCACATCAAGATTATATAAACGTGATGATGTGCAGCGGTTCTACGGGTAAACTGTACCTGTACTTGTGGCGAAAGACCAAACCTAACCCGAGTTATGTCGTCTTAAAAGTTGTTGGCATTTATGATTTTATTTTTTACACGTATAATTTCCTGGCATTTTCTTGCTACTTGCTGATACGTGGGTGCTGAAGGTGGAGGAGTGTCTGCTGAAGCAGATCTTCACGTTTTCAGAGTTCAGTTTTCGTGTGACACTTTAGGAGGGAGGAGGAGGTGGTGCTCCCTCCGCTCCTCATGATCCTCCCCGATACAGTACTTGGCTACGACCTGCCGACCATGATATCAACACGCTCGTAACACCCCCACCTCTCCCGTGACACATGTGACGCGCTGAGACACTCGTGACGTCCCGTGTTGACTGACGTCAGGTGACACCTGTGTGAGTCACCCTCGTCATGTGATGACCGTGACTCCCATGTGAGAATGATGATCATGATGACCTACGATCATTATGACGTTCAGCACACCCGTGATGCTGCATGATACTGACGAGTCCCCATAACATTTGCGACGTCCCCGTGGGACCCATGACTTCTCATGACATTATCTGGAGCCCGTAACAGCCATGGTACTCCATAAGGCCCATGACCGCATTGTGACCTCTCTGACACTGTAAGACTCAAAGTAATTGTTTACCTTTTGTAATTTCCTCACCTGCATCTCCTGTTGACGTCAGGGTTCTTCTCTGATCTTGTGTGTGTGTGTGTGTGTGTGTGTGTGTGTGTGTGTGTGTGTATGTGTGTGTGTGTATGTGTATGTGTGTGTGTGTGTGATGGTGATGATGATGATGATATGTGATCAACCGTAGATGGTCCAGGATAAGCACTAGGTGAGGTCTGTCTAATTAACAATGATGACCGTCTGAGGCCAGTGGAGTAGTCGAGAGATTCCGAGAGGAAGGGGGTCCCTCGCAGGGGGTCTGCCGGAGTAGCTTCCTGGGGTGGGGTGCGCCCGGCCCCGCAGGCGTGAGTTCGGCCCGGACACGCTAACTCCTCCCGCTTATATAAGCAGTCTTCATGTTCACTCATGCCCAGCCCTCACACGTTACCCACGGTGGACGTCAGACATGCCCAGCCCTCACATGTTACCCACGGTGGACGTCAGACAGGCCCAGCCCTCACATGTTACCCACGGTGGACGTCAGACAGGCCCAGCCCTCACACGTTACCCACTGTGGGCGTCAGACATGCCCAGCCCTCACACGTTACCCACGGTGGACGTCAGACATGCCCAGCCCTCACACGTTACCCACGGTGGACGTCAGACATGCCCAGCCCTCACACGTTACCCACTGTGGGCGTCAGACATGCCCAGCCCTCACACGTTACCCACGGTGGACGTCAGACATGCCCAGCCCTCACACGTTACCCACGGTAGACGTCAGACATGCCTAGCTCTCACATGTTACCCACGGTGGACGTCAGACATGCCCAGCCCTCACATGTTACCCACTGTGGGCGTCAGACAGGTCCAGCCCTCACACGTTACCCACGGTGGACGTCAGACATGCCCAGCCCTCACATGTTACCCACTGTGGGCGTCAGACAGGTCTAGCCCTACCCACAGTAGACGTCCTGTAGGGCCAGAGTTACCTCCTTCGTACATGTAATCTTATCACCTTGAGCCACATCTCATAGTTTGTGTACATGACGTAGACTACATTGAGATGGTCACCCCAACCTGAGCAGTTTTCCTACACAGCTGGTGTACACAAGGTGCACTACAGTAACAGCTTGTACAAGTTTCATCCCGTCTTCGTAGCGATGCTCGTGGTCTCATCCAGTCAGCCACAAAGCAGGAGCCAAGAGGTGGCCACATACTAGTGAATTACGTGGAGGAAAAATATTGTAGGAGTGGGTCCTTCCACGGGTAGACCTCTCGTTCGACCTGTATTTACGCTGTGAGTTCATTTAGGTAAGTCGTAGTTCCACCTACGGCAGGATGTAGCTCCACCCACAGCAGATCGTGGTTCCCTCCACGCAGGTCGTAGCTCCACCAATTGCAGGTCGTAGTTCCACTCACAGCAGGTCAGTGTTCCACCAGCAGAAGGTCGTAGTTCCACCTAGGGCGGGTCGTGGTTGCACCCAGGGCGGGTGATGGTTGCACCCAGGGTGGGTCGTGGTCGCACCCAGGGCAGGTGGTGGTTGCACCCAGGGCGGGTCGTGGTTGCACCCAGGGCAGGTGGTGGTTGCACCCAGGGCGGGTGGTGGTTGCACCCAGGGCGGGTGGTGGTTGCACGTGCTGCGGGCCGTGGTGGTTCCTCCTGCGGTGTGCAAGAACGAGATAAGATACGGGTCAGGCAGGTAGGGAACCCCCCGGAAGGATCCCGCTGGTGTCCTGGGGAGTAGAGAAGCCGCCACGTTGTACAGCGGTCGGCCCTGGCCTGGCCTGGGCGGGGTGAGAGAGAGGGAGGGAAGGAAGGCGGGCGGCGGGAAGATAACCTCCCTCCGACGCTCCACACCTGCACCCCCCCCCCCCCCCCCACACACACACACACACACACACACACACACACACAACACAATCAAAACTTTGAGATAAACTGTGAGAAGTTTGTTCTTGTGATGGTATTGTCCGGTCCCGGGCCGCGGGGCGTCTCAGGGTATTATATAAAGAAGTTTGCCGGCGTAGCGGAGGATGAGGCTGGAGGGCTGGTCACTAGCGGGAGATAAAGACGGTCTGGTCAAACTAACTGGTGGTCTGGCGCCCGCCACTGAACCAAAACTGAAGCTGGTGACTGAATGAAAACAAGATGCATGAAAAGAAGCTGATTCATGTGAGAAACTGCAGAAGCTGGTGACTGAGTTTGGTAAAGTGTGTGAAAGAAGAAAGTTAAGAGTAAATGTGAATAAGAGCAAGGTAATTAGGTACAGTAGGGTTGAGGGTCAAGTCAATTGGGAGGTAAGTTTGAATGGAGAAAAACTGGAGGAAGTAAAGTGTTTTAGATATCTGGGAGTGGATCTGGCAGCGGATGGAACCATGGAAGCGGAAATGGATCATAGGGTGGGGGAGGGGGCGAAAATCCTGGGAGCCTTGAAGAATGTGTGGAAGTCGAGAACATTATCTCGGAAAGCAAAAATGGGTATGTTTGAGGGAATAGTGGTTCCAACAATGTTGTATGGTTGCGAGGCGTGGGCTATGGATAGAGTTGTGCGCAGGAGGATGGATGTGCTGGAAATGAGATGTTTGAGGACAATGTGTGGTGTGAGGTGGTTTGATCGAGTAAGTAACGTAAGGGTAAGAGAGATGTGTGGAAATAAAAAGAGCGTGGTTGAGAGAGCAGAAGAGGGTGTTTTGAAATGGTTTGGGCACATGGAGAGAATGAGTGAGGAAAGATTGACCAAGAGGATATATGTGTCGGAGGTGGAGGGAACGAGGAGAAGTGGGAGACCAAATTGGAGGTGGAAAGATGGAGTGAAAAAGATTTTGTGTGATCGAGGCCTGAACATGCATGAGGGTGAAAGGAGGGCAAGGAATAGAGTGAATTGGATCGATGTGGTATACCGGGGTTGACGTGCTGTCAGTGATTGAATCAGGGCATGTGAAGCGTCTGGGGTAAACCATGGAAAGCTGTGTAGGTATTGTATATTTGCGTGTGTGGACGTATGTATATACATGTGTATGGGGGTGGGTTGGGCCATTTCTTTTGTCTGTTTCCTTGCGCTACCTCGCAAACGCGGGAAACAGCGACAAAGCAAAAAAAAAAAATAAAAAAATATATATATATATATATATATATATATATATATATATATATATATATATATATATATACATATAGGGGAAAAAATGCAATTGAGTGGGAGATGTATAAAAGAAAGAGACAGGAGGTCAAGAGAAAGGTGCAAGAGGTGAAAAAGAGGGCAAATGAGAGTTGGGGTGAGAGAGTATCATTAAATTTTAGGGAGAATAAAAAGATGTTCTGGAAGGAGGTAATTAAAGTGCGTAAGACAAGGGAGCAAATGGGAACTTCAGTGAAGGGCGCAAATGGGGAGGTGATAACAAGTAGTGGTGATGTGAGAAGAGATGGAGTGAGTATTTTGAAGGTTTGTTGAATGTGTTTGATGATAGAGTGGCAGATATAGGGTGTTTTGGTCGAGGTGGTGTGCAAAGTGAGAGGGTTAGGGAAAATGATTTGGTAAACAGAGAAGAGGTAGTAAAAGCTTTGCGGAAGATGAAAGCCGGCAAGGCAGCAGGTTTGGATGGTATTGCAGTGGAATTTATTAAAAAAGAGGGTGACTGTATTATTGACTGGTTGGTAAGGTTATTTAATGTATGTATGACTCATGGTGACGTGCCTGAGGATTGGCGGAATGCGTGCATAGTGCCATTGTACAAAGGCAAAGGGGATAAGAGTGAGTGCTCAAATTACAGAGGTATAAGTTTGTTGAGTATTCCTGGTAAATTATATGGGAGGGTATTGATTGAGAGGGTGAAGGCATGTACAGAGCATCAGACTGGGGAAGAGCAGTGTGGTTTCAGAAGTGGTAGAGGATGTGTGGATCAGGTGTTTGCTTTGAAGAATGTATGTGAGAAATGCTTAGAAAAGCAAAGGGATTTGTATGTAGCATTTATGGATTTGGAGAAGGCATATGATAGAGTTGATAGAGATACTCTGGGGAAGGTATTAAGAATATATGGTGTGGGAGGTAAGTTGTTAGAAGCAGTGGAAAGTTTTTATCGAGGATGTAAGGCATGTGTACGTGTAGGAAGAGAGGAAAGTGATTGGTTCTCAGAGAATGTAGGTTTGCGGCAGGGGTGTGTGATGTCTCCATGGTTGTTTAATTTGTTTATGGATGGGGTTGTTAGGGTGGTGAATGCAAGAGTTTTGGAAAGAGGGGCAAGTATGAAGTCTGTTGGGGATGAGAGAGCTTGGGAAGTGAGTCAGTTGTTGTTCGCTGATGATACAGCGCTGGTGGCTGATTCATGTGAGAAACTGCAAAAGCTGGTGACTGAGTTTGGTAAAGTGTGTGAAAGAAGAAAGTTAAGAGTAAATGTGAATAAGAGCAAGGTTATTAGGTACAGTAGGGTTGAGGGTCAAGTCAACTGGGAGGTAAGTTTGAATGGAGAAAAACTGGAGGAAGTAAAGTGTTTTAGATATCTAGGAGTGGATCTGGCAGCGGATGGAACCATGGAAGCGTAAGTGGATCATAGGGTGGGGGAGGGGGCGAAAATCCTGGGAGCCTTGAAGAATGTGTGGTAGTCGAGAACATTATCTCGGAAAGCAAAAATGGGTATGTTTGAGGGAATAGTGGTTCCAACAATGTTGTATGGTTGCGAGGCGTGGGCTATGGATAGAGTTGTGCGCAGGAGGATGGATGTGCTGGAAATGAGATGTTTGAGGACAATGTGTGGTGTGAGGTGGTTTGATCGAGTGAGTAACGTAAGGGTAAGAGAGATGTGTGGAAATAAAAAGAACGTGGCTGAGAGAGCAGAAGAGGGTGTTTTGAAATGGTTTGGTCACATGGAGAGAATGAGTGAGGAAAGATTGACCAAGAGGATGTATGTGTCGGAGGTGGAGGGAACGAGGAGAAGTGGGAGACCAAATTGGAGGTGGAAAGATGGAGTGAAAAAGATTTTGTGTGATCGGGGCCTGAACATGCAGGAGGGTGAAAGGAGGGCAAGGAATAGAGTGAATTGGATCGATGTGGTATACCGGGGGTTGACGTGCTGTCAGTGGATTGAATCAGGGCATGTGAAGCGTCTGGGGTAAACCATGGGAAGCTGTGTAGGTATGTATATTTGCGTGTGTGGACGTATGTATATACATGTGTATGGGGGTGGGTTGGGCCATTTCTTTCGTCAGTTTCCTTGCGCTACCTCGCAAACGCGGGAGACAGCGGCAAAAAAAAAGAAAAAAAAAAGATATATATGTGTGGGTGTGTGTGTGTGTGTGTGTGTGTGTGTATGTATGACACACCTAGAGGATGGATGTGCCCTTTCTCAGTCTGTTCCTGACGCTGCCTCGCTAACGCGGGAAAAAGAGATTAAGCATGGAAAAAAAATGTGTGTGTGTGTGTAATGAGGTAGTTTGATCACGTAAGTAATTTAATGGTAAGAGGGAGGTGTGGTAATCAGAAGAGTGTGGTTGAGAGAGCTGAAGAGGATGTGCTGAAATGGTCTGCATATATGGAGTGCATGAGAGAATAGGTTGACAGAGAGGATATATGTCAGAGGTGGAGGGAACAAGGAGAAGCGGGAGACTAAATTGGAGATAGAATGATGGAGTGAAAAAGATTTCGAATGATACGGACGCTGCCACGTGCCAAGATCCTTCATTTGTATGTGATGTTTTGTCTACAGTGACACAAGCTCTTCAGTTTACGGGAAGTACGTAGTCTAGTGTGTAGTACCTTCCACTTTCCTCTGACCCACATCCTCTGGTCTGCCATGGATGATGGATGATGCGTCTCCCTGGGGGAGTCTCGCACCGAGGGTTCCCGGGTCTGCTACAGGATTGGTCAGGATGAGGTCACACAGGTCAAGGCGTCCCTCCACATCTGAAGCCGAGTTCCCAACTTAAGGTGTTGAATCTGTGAGGTTTTTAACCCGATGGTCAGAAGTGCTCACAACCTGACCACTTGCTTCCATTGTTGTGGAATCATACAAACTTGTGTTAAACAGAATCTTGTCTGTGTTGAGGATTATGTGACAAATTTTCTTATGGTTTGGACTGACCTCTTACGGAAATATCATTTACTTCCTTTGTATTGTTAAAAGATGTTGGAGACGTCTGTGGCTCCTTGGAACGGATATCTGCTTAATATCTTGACACGTTCAGTCTCCTCTTTGACTCGCCTCAACATGAACACTTCGTCTTTGTACGAGAAATTTCCGTAGTTGATAGTCATCTGTGGTTACTCGTTGTCAGCAGCAGATTACCATAGACGAGTTAGTGGAACACGAAAACTGATGAAAACACCTTGAGTTATGGACGACTTGTATGTCATCTACTGAGTTGTCGTGACCTTATAGTGACCAGAAATATCTTCATAATTGGCAGAAGAGCCTCACCCAATCCAGGTGCTGAGCCTCACGCCGGATCCTGGCTCTGCCCAGCTGACACCTGACCAACCTCTCTATGTAAGATGGTTAACGTGTCATATGTTACAGTCGTCACGTCCACTCCACTTTGTGTCGACATCCATCCTTAATACACTGGAAATCTTGACTTCCCATCTCTTCAAGTGAGGACCCGGTTTGACGAGCTCAGCAGATGGCGAACATGACACCTGCTGACGCCCTCCCCTGCCGAATTATTACTATACTCACATAGACACACAGACAGCGGCAGACGCCTCCCTTACTGTCCCACATGGCTATAAAATGAATATAAGTTGACGCGCTACCCATCCCTGGAGGATAAGATGAAATTCTTACATCCAAAATGAAATTGAGAAGTAATTTAGCTGACGGCGGGACGCGGACCATTTACGCCGGGGGGTGGAGAGCAGCCATCAGCATCTGTGGGGAAGCGTTCCCCTGATCATTGCGTGGCGGTGAACCTGACGTGAACGATAACGTTTGTCGCCTCCTGATGTACGACTCCACTCCTGTGAACGAGCCGCCGCGCCAATATGTGTGGCCCCACACGGTGGTGCCTCGGGCGATCACGTCGTCCCCCGTGTTTGTGTTGTCTCCTGATTGTATTCCATCAGGCGGGCATACCTGGTCCACCACGGCCCATCAGGCAAGCATATCCTACCTTGTATACCACTTGGGTGTATGTTCAGGATTTAAGTATCTGGATTCAACACGTTAAACTTGTGATATAAGTAAGAGTCGTGGAGTGTTGGGCTGGTGCCAGGGGAGGGAGTGTACACGCAGCCCTGGTCGCCCTCAACATAACAGTATGTCAGGGGCTTACGACCATCACAGGAGGCTAGGCCTGTAGAGCCACGACTGGCTATATGACACTAGTGACTGGACGAGGGTCGGGTCAGCTGATGAGACAATTATCTATAATGGGACTTTCATGGATTTCCACGTAACGTGTTGCTCTGCTGAGTGCACGATGCTAGACACTCCTCTGTTAACTAGACATTGCTGCAAGTACGTATGCCTGATGAAACAGCTGCATATACTCCCTGTTTTGTGTTATTTATATATTTATATAATCACCCCAGGACCAATTTCTATGAAAGATTCCTGGTGTTGCCCAGCACCTCTCTTCAGGTTCCTGCATCCCATGGCTGCGTTACTTCCAGTAGCAGGGAAATGTAGCAGAATCCCTTAGGGTGAGAGAAGTTCTTTGACGAGACTGTATTTCAATGATGCTGCTTTGCCAGAGGTGACTCTTCACTTGCGATATAACCTCCTGCAGGCGGAGTCCGGTAACACCATACTTCTACCCGGTGGGCAAAAGTTTAACAATAGATTGTTTTAACAGACGAGACACAGTGAGTCTTCGCTTACCTCCAGCAGTGACCAGATTACACCTGAGGTTGCAGTGATGTGTTACTCGAGCACCGACAGAGATAGAGCGACTCGTATGTTGTCTACAGTGCACGCGATATCGCCTTATTTTGATGGCTTAGCAGCACTAGAGATGCCCTCGCTGTAGGGATCAGACAACACTACCTTTTAAGTGTACTGAAGATGCACAATCAAGTAATGTTCTCCCTCGAGAGTTCCCTCTCTGGCATCAGGGGCCGTATGGTAGCATCCCCCAGGCGGACGTGGTCATAGTGTGCGTAAATGCAGGTGACGACCCCTCCAGAGTGAATCCTCACTCTCAGAAATGATGTACGCAGGAGAGCATCACAGAGGGAGGGAATAGTAGTAGCTGTGGAGCAGACGGCTGTCAGGTGGTGTGACCAGGTGAGAAAGACGAAAATAACGAGGAGCCGAAAAACTGTTCTTGAAGGAAAAGATTTAAGGTTAAGGTAAGGGAAGGTTGCTGATGAGGTGGAGAGATATATTGAGAATTGTGCGCTTCTGGTTCACTGGAGTGTAGAGTGATGTTGTGGGACGGTTGTTCCAGAAGGATCTACCGTATACCACCCTAAAGTATGGTGATTATATATATATATATATATATATATATATATATATATATATATATATATATATATATATATATATATTCCTATGAGTCCACGGGGATAATGAAACACGAAACTTTTCGTGTTTCATTTTCCCCGTGGAATCGTAGGAATATCTTGATCACGCGCAAAATTGTGATCCTTTCCAATATATATATATATATATATATATAACACTATATATATATATATATATATATATATATATATATATATATATAACACTATATTGTGTGTGTCTGTGTCTATACGTATAGGTGTCTGTAGACAGTATATGACTATATGCTTTGATAACAGGGTGATTTAGATGATGAGGCAGTAATGATGGTAATCAGAAGCCATGCTCGATGGTTGAGATACTCGAAATAGATCTCATGTCTCACACAAGGCAACACGAGGAGCTGGTAACAAGTATTCACATTCAGGAAGTGGGTGAGTCAGGAGCACTGGTGGGTGAGTGAGGGACACTGGCTGAGGCAAGTCTAGCGGATGAGCCAGGTCTGGTGAATGAGCTAGGAGCACTGGATCATCCAGCTCTGGTGGATGAACTAGTTCTGGTGGATGAACCAAGTCTGGGGGTTGAGCCCGTTCTAGTGGATGAGGAAGGTCTGGTCGGATGAACCAGGTCTGATGGTTGAACCCGCTTTAGTGGATGAAACGTGGAAGGAAGTGAGGGACGGCCGCTTTAATAAACACTTTGCTTCCGTAATCCCGGACTGACATGAATTATAGAGGGAGGTGGCAACGGCAGGAGGGAGGCCAGGTTGGAAGGGGAGAGTAAAGAGAAGTAGGGAGGGAGACCAGAGATAGAAGGAGAATAGAGAGGGAGACGTGGTGCAGGGGTGGAATGATGAGGGCAGCAGAACGGGAGAGGGTACTGGGAGGGACATGCGACTGGAGACCCGTTGGTCCATGACGAGGTCATCTTATCTGTAGTTGGAGACGGGATAGTTGAGCAGATGGAACCTCCCCATCCACCACGTCCTCCGGCTCAACACCTGAAGGGAGAAAGACACTGAGAAGGATTACTAAAGAGAATGGAGAAAGTATACTGACGTGGAAATTTTATAGGAAAGTATGACTTGAAATCTCCCTGTTCAAACTGCATTTTTTTTTATAGCAGGCTTAACTCTGATGTTGAAAAAGGCCTATTTACTGATAAAACGTATCACTAAAGTATTTGTTTTGCCTTGACTTATCATCTTTGTATACATTACATACGGTGGTAATATACACTCAAGTGTTTTGTAGGCATAAAGGCATAAGAGCGTAGAATTCTGTTAGGGTGTCGTGGACAAGTTGAGGCGAAAGCAGCAATGTCTATTACTGTGTATATAAGAGCCACATCTAACCATGATTTCATGATGGTTTTATGATCATGATAAATGTTAGATGTCCCTGGGCCACAAGCTGGATGGGACCTGGGACCCCCACAAGAATAAACAAACTACAGAAGATAAAGTGACATGTTGAAGTATGGCGTTCCTCCTTCAACAGGAATCGCCATTTTGAGACCATGATTCGTCGACTGACGATTGGTCCTACTGTGTTGACCTCTGGTCACGTGATGGAGAGGAAGACCTGACCCGGTATGTGTGACGACTGCTGATGATAAAGGAAATTAAGAGCCAGATATGATATATATATATATATATATATATATATATATATATATATATATATATATATATATATATATATATATATATGTATATATATATATATAAAGATAAGAGTAAAACTATTGGAAAAATGTACAATATGTCTGTGTAAATAGACTGATGAATTTTTGATAGGAAACCACATCGTATGGTTGTATGTAGATAGTTTTTAGGTATGTGGATATCTTTTACAGAAGGCTAACGTATAAGCTACAAACAGTTTTAAGTTTTAGATATATTTTTTATGCTAAAAAGCTTTGAATAGCAATTAGGTTCTAGTGGTTTTCAAACTCCATAGTATCAATGAATACAACTCTACAACTGAAAAAACGTCGGCCCTCGTTTTTCTTTCATTTTGCTTTTAATTTCTGGTTATTTCTGGTCGTTGAATCTCTTATCTGGTGTCATGGATTTTTTTTTTTGTCAGAGTTATTTAGTGTATTGATAACTTTTATAAATTCTCCTCTGAGTCTCAGGCTTTTTTTTTCTTTTAAGAGAGAGAATAAGTTTTTGTAGAGAACACTTTTATAAGGTTTCATAGGTTTCTCAGTCTCTTTTGTAAAGGCTTATCCCCGAGTGTTTTAATGAGTTTTGTTGCTCCTCTCTGAATTCGTTTATTTTTTTCCATCTTTGATCAAATTTCATGACTAGAAATGAACTCTGTATTGCAGTTGAGGCCTGACGAGGTTACAGAGTGAGTATTGTGCCCTCTGTTGTATAGTTAATGTTTCTAGCTGTGGAGCCTAGCATCATGTTGGATGTAGTATATGCAGTTATGTACTGTTTTTCGTCTCTTAGTTAATTACTGATAGCCACCACAAAATCGTTTTCTTCCCTTACTTGTAATAAAGGATTGCCGAACATTCTATATTCTTGGTTGATAACCGCCAAAATGCATTACTATGCATCAATTTACGCTGAAGTTCCTTTCTCGCGTGTCTTACAACTTCCATCACCTTGTCTAAATCACTTTGAATCTTCAGGCAGCCTGCCTCTGACCGAGCTATATTTCCTGATTTCGTGTTATTGGCCAATTTCGTAATTCTGCTGGCGAGTCGCGTCTTATGATCTTTGATGTACACAATGAAAAGTATGGGTCCCAGGGAGGAGCCTTGTGGTACTCCGGCTGCTCTCACGACGAGGCAGTTGGACGCCTCCCCATCTGATGCCATCAACGGTGTCCTTCTGTGAGCCAGTCCCCTGGCCATGCGCAAATCCGATCATCTGAGCCGTGAGCTTTGATTCTACTGAAGAGCCTTTTATGAGGTAATTTGTTAAAAGCATTTTTGAGAGTCTTAAGGACGAAACATCTGAGGGTATCTTGGAATACCAGTTATTAGTGAATCTATGACTCGAATATTTTTAATTGATTTGTGAAACATAATCTTTTATTTCAAAGTGAATTTTTAGTAATCGACTTTCATTTTTGTATTGTGGCCGGCATAACACGGGCGAAAACATGCCCCAGTCAAAGGCCACCTCGGATGAGGGGATGAAAAAGTAAGAGAAAAAGAAGACAGAAATTAATCTGGGCTCTGCAGGTGTTCGTAGAACTGACCTTTGTAGGTAGGAAGGTCACAGGAGGAGGGAGGGGGAGGTGAGAGGAGGAAGGGGAGGAGGAGGAGGTATCATAACGGTCAGTCCGCGAGTGGCGGGTCTCCACACAAGCAAGACCTGTTTGAAGCTACAGCCAGACGCCTGCCGTGGGTTTTAGCTTTGGGGTGTCAGGGACATACGTGGAAACACGTTATACCAAGAGTGACCGAGATAATACCCATAGATAGATAGATAGATAGATAGATAGATAGAGAGAGAGAGAGAGAGAGAGAGAGAGAGAACAGCGTACAGAAAGGGATGGTGCCAGGAGCATTAATGAGATGGAAGGCTTTTACTTCCGCTGTGGTTAATAGATAGGTGGAGGAGGAAGTAGTCCTGACGTGTGAGCATTACTCTGTACTAGGGTGAGCAAAACCCCTGTGCGAACATATGAAATGATTCTCACAAGAAAAATAACTTCGGCATCTCTGCACGGCGCCACCCTGCTGTTGGGAGGCAGATTCTGTCCTGTGGATTATCATGTGGCGTTCCCAAGACAAGAGTTGAGGATGTGGTTATGTTACGTCCAGCATGGTGATGTTATTAATGAGATGAACTGTGGTGTTCTGATATTAAAAGAGGAGGAAAACGGGACTCGTGAAAAAGATATGTGGGATGAAATGACATTTTAACATGACTGGCCTTATTATCTTCTATATATTTATGGACGTAAGGGGACCAGAGGTGGAGGGATTAGGGAAGGAGGGAGACCAAGGATGGAGACCAGCGGTGGAGGGAGGGTACAGAGACAGAGTAGGGATGGAGGGATGATGGGAGGGGATGCCTAAAGATAGAGGGAGGGAGATCAGGGGTGTAGGGAGTACAAGGGGATGGTGAGGGAGGGAGAGTAGGAAAGGAAGGAAGGAGTAAGTATCTTCCAACCTACGAGTACCTACGGGGACATTTGCCGTGATAGCACTGCTAAAGCGTCGCACTCACCGCACAACCTGTGTACTGGGTGTTGACTCTTGGTTGAAGGCAAGCACCAGATGAGGCCCGAACGTACGACCACGCCAGTGGAGTAGCTGCCGGAGGGAAAGCAGCATTATGCATGAGGCAAGGTGTACGGTGAGTGGAGGAGCTGAAAAATACCCCGAACTATTACCTGCAATTTGTCGTATTTTCCTCAGAAAATCAGATTTCCTTTAAGACATTATAAGGAGTAGTTTTCATGATGAATACGAATCTGGGGTCAAAATATAGGTTGCCCCGGCGGTCAGGTCAGGATAGCAGACGCGGTATACATCCCAGCGAGGCACGTAACACGGGCGGGAGCTATCACGATCGCACACCTCAACCTTAAACGTGTCATTTGAATTCGATATCGGGAGAAGGACATCGTGGAGGTGGCGGTGTAGGTGGTGATGGTTGTCGTCGATCACTGATTGTGACGTTAATCTAGTAGTGTCAGGTTAGCACACGGGATCTCACCCCGCAGGAGGAACACACACACACACACACACACACACACACACACACACACGTTTGGTACAATAGTGAAGTTTGTGGCGTGTGAATGGAATGGTGTGACGTCAGGACATGCAATGTAATTTTAATGAACCATAATTTCACGTTCCTTGAGAATGGACCGTGACGATAAGGATCTGTGTGTGTGTGTGTGTGTGTGTGTGTGTGTGTGTGTGTGTGTGTGTGTGTGTGACGCCTGGCTGGTGTCTGGTGCATGTCCTTATAGAACTCATCACCCACAGGCAACCTACCATACGCCAACGCTGTACCTGTGTTATGAGCAGCTACAGGAATGGACGGAATGCTGTTTGGCTTAGAATATGAACAATAAATGACCATGTGATGACCCACAGTTTGTCGTACGTTTGAGACAGTCACTAACGCTGTACTTTAGCTGTTCTCTTTGTGCATAAACTCTGCAGTTTTGTGTGTGTGTGTGTGTGTGTGTAATGATGTATTTTTAAGGTGTGTTGTGTGTGTGTGTGTGTGTGTGTGTGTGTGTGTGTGTGTGTGTGTGTGTACGATATCTGGCTTAATGGCTGGTCACCAGTCGATACGTCGTTAAATCCAACAACATACACAGCCTTGCACATGCACGGCACGCCTGAGTACTCTCTCTCTCTCTCTCTCTCTCTCTCTCTCTCTCTCTCTCTCTCTCTCTCTCTCTCTCTCTCTCTGATCCTATATTTCCCCCCCAATCCCCCGCCTCCCCCGCGTCAAGTCCTGGGGCTTTATCCCGACGACGAATTCTTGAATAAAATGGATAATGTTAAAGGATTACACAGAAAGGCTTTCATACCCGGCGTTTCATATTTTCAGACGCTCAGCTGAGTCTTTAAGCGTGTGTGTGTGTGTGTGTGTGTGTGTGTGTGTGTGTGTGTGTGTGTGTGTGTATGTGTGTGTGTGTGTCCGGGTGGTGTAGGGGGGCACGGGGAGGAGGGCATTAATGACGGGGTGTCGTGGGAGGGAGGGAGTGAGGTAGGCCCTGGGGGTAGGATAAGGTTAGCGGGAGACCCCCGTATGGAAACTGTTGTATCCTTTTGTGGTTCCTTTAGTGGTGTGAGCGTACCATTGAACAAAGTCCTTTGTTGTGCTGAAGTTACGATGGAGTAAACCCTTCCAGCGCTGTGAGGCGGTGTCGCATGTCCCCCCCAGTGCTGTGAGGCGATGTCGCACGTCCCTCCAGTGCTGTGAGAGGGTGTCACATGCCCCTCCAGTGCTGTGAGATGGTGTCACAGGTTCCTCCAGTGCTGTGAGGCGTTGTCACAGGTTCCTCCAGTGCTGTGAGACTGTGTCACATGCCCCTCCAGTGCTGTGAGACGGTGTCACAGGTTCCTCCAGTGCTGTGAGGCGGTGTCGCACGTCCCTCCAGTGCTGTGAGGCGGCGTCACACGTCCCCCCAGTGCTGTGAGGCGGTGTCACACGTCCCTCCAGTGCTGTGAGACGGTGTCACAGGTTCCTCCAATGCTGTGAGACGGTGTCACATGCCCCTTCAGTGCTGTGAGGCGCTGTCACAGGTTCCTCCAGTGCTGTGAGACGGTGTCACATGCCCCTCCAGTGCTGTGAGACGGTGTCACAGGTTCCTCCAGTGCTGTGAGACGGTGTCACAGGTTCCTCCAGTGCTGTGAGGCGCTGTCACAGGTTCCTCCAGTGCTGTGAGACGGTGTCACATGCCCCTCCAGTGCTGTGAGACGGTGTCACAGGTTCCTCCAGTGCTGTGAGACGGTGTCACAGATTCCTCCAGTGCTGTGAGATGGTGTCACAGGTTCCTCCAGTGCTGTGAGACGGTGTCACAGGTTCCTCTAGTGCTGTGAGACGGTGTCACATGCCCCTCCAGTGCTGTGAGACGGTGTCACATGCCCCTCCAGTGCTGTGAGACGGTGTCACATGCCCCTCCAGTGCTGTGAGACGGTGTCACATGCCCCTCCAGTGCTGGAAGCTGCCGCCTCACAAGAGCACCTTTCACCGTCGTCATTTTACATCAAACCCTTTACGTTATGGGACTGCGTCACGCATGTCGCTCTGAAAGCGGTAGAGAAAGAGCAATAATTTCAAATGCAACGCATTTCTGTGCGAAAATGAATTCACTAACGCGTTGTTATGATTATTATATGAGAGGAAAATGTACAGTGTAGAAGGCCAGTTGTTCGAGTTGTTCATTGCTTCGTTTGGTTTGTATTCCTTGAGTCGAACTCTGGTAAACCATTCTTGCTTCGAACTGACGCAGAGACCAGCAGACGGAGACACTCTGAGACTTGTTAAGTAGACAGATTTCATTTGAAAAGGAACAGACATTTTGTAAAATGTATCTTAATGGAGGAAATTAAAAGGGTATTCTTCTATACGTGCCTGAGAGAAATTTGCCCACCCTGCCTCTGTCATGTGTTGATCCAGGAAAGTTGTTCATATCATAACAACGAAGCAAGAGTCAGAAGATGATGACCAAGGGTTGTAAATAGTACTGTCATCCAGCGGAGCTTGAAGTCAACCTCCTCGTCAGGAAGGGCCTCTGGTAACCAGTCGTTATCTCGTTACTTACGAGCACATTCACAAGGGAACTCGGCAGCAGTTTGTGTCTTGAGTACTTTTCATGTATACTCTGGTGATGTATACTTGGCTGGAAGTTACATGTTGTATACATTAAAGTTCGGTGTCATGTGGAAGATGGACGGGGGGCGCTGAGGCAGACGGTGGTGGAGAGAATTCCTAACTTGGATGAAGACTTGGTTAACGGATTGGAGACAGGTGGTTAACGGATGGAAAACCGGTGGTTAACGGGTAGGAAACAGGTGGTTAACGGATAGGAAACAGGTGGTTATCACAGGTGGGGTGCAAGGTGCTTGAGTCACTGTCCCAGGTGGTGTTCCGCAGAGGCCTAGCCTCGTGCCTCTGCTATTCATCACTTACGTGAACGACATAAATAATGAGATGGTTAGTAACGTGATGATGAAACGTTACATAGCACTGCTGTGGCGCTATTATCATTGTTAAAGTTAATCCTCTCAAGAACTATGAACCTGTTGGCATGAGTGACACTATTTCTTGTGTAAGTTAAAGGTGAACGCCACAAGAAAATGACGCTAGGGTTAGTTTACAGGTCCCTCTCGCAGGAGGGAGGCAGAACGGTCCATGATCGGTACGCAGATATTTGCTGTGAAAACGAATCCACAGTAAAGGGAGATTTTAACTTACCATTATCGAGTTGGGGAGAGTTCCTCTCTAGCAGCTCCAGGCGAGGACTCGACCCAGACCTGTGTGACAGAACCCAGGTACGATCCACTGTGAAGTCTACTCCCGACGTGAACAGTTCAGACTTGGTTCTACCTCTGTAGTTGAGGATCTCGTATATGATGTCATGGTTAGAGAAAAGCTTGGCATAAATGATCGCCGACAAATCACTTTTGAGTTAGGTACTATTACTAGTTTTAATGTTGATCAACAAGACAGTTGGGGAAGAAATACCGGAATTTACACTTGCACATTCTAATGATGTTTGCATTGATCTGGAGAGGATCAACTGGGATGACATTGCCAGTGAAAACGGTGTGGACGTAACCTGGGATGAGCCCGGTAAGACCTTCACAGTGGCGGAGGGAACATGTGCACGGATGTGCAGCAGACGACCATCACTTTCCACAGCTCCGCCAGCAGAGACGGACGGTCACCTACCCACTTGTGGAAGAACATGGCGTACACAAAATTCAAAGGGAGCGATGGCGTAAATGATCTAAATTTGAGGAAAAAAGTTAAAAGAAATATACACAGGTGTGAATCAAAAGTAACCGCCGCTAATAGGCATATATTTCTGATAAGAGAAATCCCAGTGAATTCTGTAGTTCCGCTAGAATGAGCAGAGACGTTACTCAGTTGGTCCATCAGTTATGGTAAACACGGCAGCAGTGACGAAGATGTTGAATGATGTGTTCTCATCCAGACTGACAGTGAGGATACACCTCAGTGTTCAGATCCAGTCCCATTACCGGGGGCAGAGGCGTACGTGCTCTAACATATGCACACACTCAAGCTATAATATATGTCGGCTGTGGCGTATGGGCGCAGCAAGACGACTGACGCCAGTGGCTCGTACGGTCAGGTCATGGATGAGAGAGCTGATGCATTTTGCCTTCCTGGCCGCCAGCTGGGTGAACCATGAGAGGTTACGGGTACGTTACGTGACACACACCCCCCATCCTCCCCAATCCCTGGGACTTGTGACGTCAGATGTTACGGAGTCATATCAAGATATCTACTGCTGTGATCTGTTGTGCACTACACACACACACACACACACACACACACACACACACCACGTCAGTAATTGACGTGCTGTTGCTGGTGAGGTCAAGGCAATGCTATGTTGTAAGCCGTCACAACAGGGAAACGTTTGCGATGCCGCCGTGTGCGACCAGGAAGAATTAGCTGTGTCCGTACATGAAGCGAGGAGCACGAGGATTCCAGCCATGGAGGAGGAGGAGGAGGAGAAGCGGCCTGGAACTTAATAATGTACAGACCAAGTGTAAGACGACGAGGAAAACAAAATCTCTCTTTACTTTTCCAGGGAAAGCACGAGGCATTATTGCTTTTGTTGTGGATATTGACAGAGAAACATAATTAGACCCGACCCCCAGCCTGCAGGGACTGGGCTAGCGAGAGCCGCAGTGCTCCTGTCTTTCACCACAGCAGCACCAGCGAGGGTGCTGTAGACCTGTTCTCTACCCCAGCAGCACCAGCGAGGGTGCTGTAGACCTGCTTTCTACCCCAGCAGCACCAACGAGGGTGCTGTAGACTTGTTCTCTATCCCAGGAGCACCAGCGAGGGTGCTGTAGACATGTTCTGTACCCCAAAACGAAGCTGGTATTTCCTTTACACGAAATTCCACTAACGATTGTCACAATGTTTAAGCAACATAATATTTCTTCTGAATTGTGAGCAATATTGAGATGACCTGCGGTGTGGATGGATCTTGTGTTTCCATGTGGGAGGAACACGACACGCCAGCAGGCCAGGCCCGACCCTCACCCACCCACACCTTGGTATTAGATCGTAAAGTCTGATTATAGTCGTCCACGCCGGTATTGTGCAGGTCGGCCGATCCTCACGTCTTCTCAGGACCGGGGATCGATGCTCAGGCACTACTGACATTGTGAAAAGTTCTCTGCATTCGACGGTTTCCTCCGCTTTGGGTCATGCAGGAGTGTTTGACGGACGGGCTTTGGCCAGGCGCGCGGCAGGGGTGGTCTGGAAGGGACACGAGGACTTGGCGCTTTTCAACAAGGTGTGATGGACGTGACCCATGGCGTCGGAGCTCACCGGACGCGAAGGATGGGAGTAACCGATGAAACTGGAAGACGGACACACAACCTTATGAACATCAGAACCACAACATGCAGTAAATGGATCCGTTTCCAGTGTCTCCACATTAAAAAGAGTTCAGTCCCCTAGAGAACAGGGTCTTGCTGCCCTCCTGAGACATAAGGCTACAGTGTCATACCCTCCTTTGCCAGATGACACCAGCTGGATTAACGGAGGAAAATCTCGTCTGTAGAAAGTACCGAAAAACTACAAACTGTTACAAAAGAACATGTCTTCCACTTGGCAGCCGAAAGTATATTTCTACTGGGGATGGATTCCAGCTCCATCGTTACGGGGAGAATGAAGAAATTAAGATCAGTACGGATCACTGGACGGACGCAGGCACCGTCATATGACGAGTGACCAATGTGAGAGACGTTAGAGAGATAATGTTTGGTCATATTATCTTCAGCGAACACAAGACAACAGTTTTGCCTCTGCCAGAAAGATGTTATGATGGATCTTGCCGACCTTCAGTATACCAGAGGGAAGCCAGGGATGATGCTCTTCATGACGCTGATACCTCCACGACCAGAGTACTGCTGTGTACCGACGTCACCTTACGTGGCGAGTGAAACAGCAGGACAAGAAAATGTTCGGAGATCTTCACTGCCCGTACTGACGCGGATGAGGAGCCGAACTTATACGGTCAATACTATCTCTCGTTATCTATACGGTCAATACTATCTCTCGTTATTTATACGGTCAGTACTATTTCTCGTTACCTATACGGTCAATACTATCTCGTTACCTATATGGTCAATACTATCTCGCTACCTATATGGTCAATACTATCTCGTTACCTGTACGATCAATACTATCTCGTTACCTATATGGTCAATACTATCTCGTTACCTGTACGGTCAATACTGTCTCGTTACCTGTGCGGTCAATACTATCTCGTTACCTATATGGTCAATACTATCTCGTTACCTATCCGGTCAGTACAATCTCGTTACCTATATGGTCAATACTATCTCGTTACCTGTACGGTCAATACTATCTCGTTACCTGTGCGGTCAATACTATCTCGTTACCTATACGGTCAATACTAGCTCGTTACCTATACGGTCAATACTAGCTCGTTACCTATACGGTCAATACTATCTCTCGTTACATATACGGTCAATACTATCTCTCGTTATCTATACAGTGATAAAAATGTTTTGGTCGTATCATATGGGAGTGCAAGGGAAACACATATAGCAAGTGGCCCGTTGGCCCACATCTAGATTGTTTTGAACTAAGCTGGCAAGATAAAGAATAGTAGTAAAACTATGCATTGGTGAAGCATCCTGCCTGCATGGAATTTAACGAGAGAACGAAACTGAAATCCATCTACGAAATCTTCCTGTGCTGTCCCACCCTCTTCTTCACTACACTATCCCTTTATGATCTGGAACGACTAAAAAGAGTTAGTGTGTTTATATCTTTCCTCCAGGTTCATTCAGTAAATACATGAACTGATGAAAAATTGGTCTTACCAGGTTTCAAGGTCTTTATAGTCTGTGTGTGTGTTACATCCTTTGAGTTTGATCCTATTCATCATTGTAACTGTATTCTTCTGTAATTCCAAAAAGATCCTCGTAATTTACAGCGTCGAATTTATTCCAAATTTTGAAGACTTGCGTCAGGTCACCGCCAAGTGTGCATTCCCTCAGAGGAAAGAGATCTAATCTTCTTTACCTCTCTCCACACGCCGGATTTTCATGTCTTTGTACTTGTACCAATTCTTTCTCATCTTTCCAGTATTTTGGCGACCAGAATTGAACTCAGTATTCATGATTTGATCTCACTAGATCACCAGAGAGAGTCGGAATTCTGATGTTTTGGATTGGATGTTCTCAGCGATGAAACCTAACACCTGTTTTCCTTTTTCACTGCTGGGCATCTTCTAGTATATTTCAGATAATCACTGGTAATACATAATGATATGCAATGGTCGTGTTTCGTATTGTTATCTCCGTAGTGCATAACTTTACAGTTCTTTAAAATTGAATTTCATTTTCTATTTGTCTGACCTTTGTTCTAGTTTAAGATCCATAAGAATTGTACTTATAATTGCCTCCTAGTTTTGCCTCATCCAAAGATTTGGAGACCTTAGTTATACGAACCAGTTCTGAATCGTTGAAATATATTTGAAGAAAAGAATAGGACCAAGGATGGACCCCTGTGGTACACCACTTGTCACAGTCGGCCAGTGTAAGGCTTCGCCGTTTAAAGCTACACATTACCTTCTGTAGGCGAGCCACAGTACGTCCCCGATTCGATGTATTTCTAACTTACTAAGAAGTTTCTTGTATGGTTCTTCACTGAATGCTTTTAGAACGTCAAGGCATATCTTATCTTCAGGTAAATTTGAGTTCGATATATTATTTCGCGATCTAGAAAAGTCACAGTTTTGTCTCGTTCGTTTTTCCAATGTTCCTCATATATCTGACGTGAGGCTAAACGGGCAGTGGTTCAAGACACATCTGCTTTACACATAAATCTGGCAGTCCAGTCTCTCGGTATGTACCTTACCTTGTGTTAGAGATGTGCTTGGCATTTTCGTAATGGGAAATAGCAACTACCGTCTGACCTTCAATAATCTCGGGGCAAGGTTATCATAGCCAGTCAATGTGTTTGTTTCATTGGTCTGATCATACTGGCGCTTCATGATTTCTTAAATTTCCGTTACCATTGATTTTTCGTCATCAGACCCTGGATACATGTGTTTGTAGATGATTCTTGTCTGCTGGTTTATATATAGAGTTGAAGGATATATTTAGTACCAAGGCCATTGTTGACACCAGTAGCTGTTGTGTGACTAGGTTATTACTGAACTTGTACGGTCTTTCTTTATCTTACAACATGGAGAATTCCTTGTGTTTGACATTCATGGAAATTCTTGTATCATGTTTACATTTACTTTCTCTTTTGATCATTTTACATTCTCATTGTATTTTCACCAGTTCTTTATTATTTTGACGTTTTCATTCACTTCAATTTCTTACTTTTATTTTCTTTTCGCGAATTAATTCTATCTTGATTATCATCCAGGAGAATCTTGAGTTTACACCGGCTGTTTTCATGATCAACAAGATGTAATTTGTCTTTTGGAAACACATCACATTTCTTCCGCTGGCTCAGTATTCAGGATTATTACCTGATTCCTATTGCTAATGTCACGTCTTATTTTCTCCAGAGTTTGCCCACCTCTGGTCCGGGTTCAGGAGTTTGTTGTCATTAATTTCAGATCTTGTATGTGTGTCTGGTCTGATCACGGTGGCTATCTGCCAGTCTGGCCTCCCTCACAGGAGTGATCCGGTCTCTGTGGGCAAGATCGAGGATATTGTGGCCTCAAGTAACCAGTGTTTTCAATCAAGTTAAATTATTCTGTTACTCTTTGTATCACATTATAACGTATTCCACGTCATTCTCAGATTGTTAAAGTCACTTACTCTTATAATTCAGTTTTATTTTACCTCAAATTTTATTTCGTCGTGAAGTATTTCTTTTTATCTTCGTTTTCCATAGGAGTTCCAAAAATGACGCTAAGACATGGCTCACAAATATTCTTGTTGGTAATATTAATGTTAAGATCATCACAAGTACTGGCGTCTGGTTTGCTTACGTCAACTGCACTTCGGTATTTTTTCAACATAAATATTTTGGTAACTATTTGTATATTCAGGTGTTGATGAATAGACGAGCAAATGTTTATACTCGTGGTTTATTGTACTCTGGGAGGTTATTGTACCCTGGGAGTACAGTAATGCTCGGGTTGAACAGTAATAACACACGACGTCAGGCTCATTTCGTCTTGAAATAATGTTCTCAGCGTTTGTGTACATTAAGGCAATGTGTTTTGTTATTCATAACTGCCTTACAAATCAGTGGTCTGGGCCCACTTTATGATATGATCGTTACTGGTGTGTGTGTGTGTGACCTGTCCTACTCTGTTTCCCATCGTCTTTGTTCCCCGCCTTCTGCCTGGGAAGTGACCTCTAGCTCGCTCTACCGCCACCCTCACTCCATCACCCTGCTGATTGTGTTCGATGAAAAGCAGATTGGGTGTGGTACGTTTGGAAGGTGGTGACATGATGAGTGAGAGAGAAGTGACAATAGAATGGTGAAACGAGAGGAGGTAGTGAAAGCCTTGTGGAAGGTGAAATCTGGGACATCATCAGAAGTGTATGGAATGGAATGGTAGATTTGTTTTTCCAGAAAGGTTGTCATAGTGTTGTTGACTGGTGGTTACTTATGCTGATGGATGCCTTTAGGCCTGGCGGAGTGTCTATAGTGCCTTTGTATTCGTACAACGCATAGGGGCAAAAATAAGTGTTCGAAATATAAAGATATAAGTCTGTTGTTTACATCCGGTAAGATGCATGGGAGAGTGATGACTGAGCAGTTCATTAGGCAGGAACAGTGTGGCTTCAGTGGTCGAGAATGTGTGGACAGGGTGTCTGCTTTAAAGAAGTGTTAAGAGAATTGTTAGAAGAAATATAATGAAATTGATGAGGCATCTTTGGATTTGGAGAAGGCGGATGATAGGGATGACTGAGATGCATTAAGGAAGGTGAAGAGTAAAACAGCGAAGACCTTTTACCAGGCGAGTAAGGTGCGAGTAGGAATGGAGGAGAGCGAGTGGTTCCTGGTGAAGATGTGTCTGTGTTAATGATGTATGGTGTCTCCAGGGCTGTTTCAAATCTTCGTTGATGGGATGGTGAGGGAGGTAACCTCTTACAGATCCTACGTATATTTGGGTACTTGTACGGGTTACAGTGTAGGGATTCCAGCCATACCTGGGCGGGGTGCGTCTCCCCGCTCTCTTTTAAATTTGGACGCGCACTGTATCGGTATGTTGAGGTGCCTTACGTCACAAACAGGTAAGCTCTCTGAAAGAATCCTCGTGTCCAGGTACTCTTACAGCACGGTGGGGGAAGGTCCCGGGCTGGCGTGCGTGCCTGGCGCGTTTCATGCGATCTAACGGCTAATTAGCGATAGAGTTTGTGGCACTGATTATGGTGATGTTAATTCAGCGGTTGTTGGTCAACACTGGGGGAACGTTCCTCGCGTATCAGTAATCCACTGCAGGTGGCGGGGAGGAGACGGGGATGCATGAGTCAGCGGTAACTCCACAAACACGTGATAATCAGCCGAGCGTGAGCGGCGCGCCAGATCCAAATGTTGTTTGTACAGGAACAAAAATGGATAATTTACCGGATTTGTCTTTTTTACTTATATACTTTTCATTAATTGATAAGAAAGATGTTATTTTGAATATGTGGTCAGACCTTATTTTTCTTTTCCAGGTGTTGGTTACATTGTGGAGTTGATATGAAGGTTGAGCAACATCGAGGTCTATATTATGCATAGGATTGGGGGAGGGAGGATCATGGGAGGGTGTCAGAAGGAACGACTGTGGTGGTAGACTGTAAGCAGAAACTGCAGAAGCTGGTGAGTGTGTTCAAGGAGAGTATGTGAAGGAGAAAGTTGAAAGTAAAGATGCAGAAAAGTGAGGTAATGACGTGCAGGAGGGAGGTAAGACTGGAGGGTTTGAGTGGGAGAAAGAGGAGGAGGAGGAGGAGGAAGTGGGGTTCTTAAGATACCTGGCATTGGACTCGACAGCAGATGGAACCATTGAGGACAGAAGTAGCTCACAGGGTGAAGGAAGGAGCTAAGGTCCTGGGTAGGTATGCTACAGGGGCATTTGGAAGCAATGGTCAGTATCTGGATAGAGCAAAGAGTAACTGTCCCGATGTGGTGTTTGAAGATCAGTCTTTGACCCTGAACGCACAAAAGAAAGGAAGAACGTGGATGAACTGGACGATATGTGGTGCGAGGCAGATTGATCTGTAGGAATTGGCGTTGTAAGAAAGAGGTGGTATCATGGAACACTGTGATCGAGAGATCTGATTTTTTTGAATTGAAATGGTCTGGGTATACGGAGAGGACGAGCGAAGAAAGACTAACAAAAAGGATCTTCGTGTCATAAAGTGGAAGAAGCACTCCCCTTATGTCATTCGCTCTCACCTTTTTACATTCTGCACTCAATCTCTCCTGGTAGGAGATGGAATGATGGAGCGGAGTATTTAGGGTTTCAGGGGGAGACATGAATGCATGGGATAGACTAAAGTGGATCGATGTGCTATATGGGGGACGATGTGCTGTCATTGGGCTGAAACAAGGCACAAGAAACAGTTAATGAAGACAATGAAGTAGATTGTAGTGTGTAAGGCTTGTCTATGAATGGCGAAATCTGGTTTCAGTATATTATAAATGACAGCTAGAGATTGGATATGTGCAATTAAAGCTTTTATTCGTTTGCCCCTGACACCACCTCTCAAAGGCGGGAGAAGCAACTGGTTATAAAATCTATAATCAACTTTGCTGAGACTCGAACACGGGTCTATTCTATTTGTAGGTCGCAACGCTATCCATTACGCCACTGAGGTGTATGGTTACGATTCGTTCTGTTGAAAGTTATGATATTTACGTACTGTAATGAGGTCACTTCTTCGTAAAAGAAATTATTTATGATTTTTCCTTGTTTTATCCCTCGTGTGTAGCCAGCAGGAGGACTGATTGGTTTTGAACGGCATGATACGTGAGGACACCGGGGCACAATGTCCTCCTCAAGTGGCCACATTACCACTGATGATAACATCTGTTACGTTCTTGACGATTCTCTGACATGAATATTAAACGCACCGTCATCCATCGTCCACCACTCTTGTCCAAACTGCATGCATGACTGACAGTCAGAAGTGGGGAGTATTTCAGTGTCAAGGTGAACTGCCTCAGGGATCTGTGTAGTGGAGCATGAGAGAAGTGTGGCTCTGTGAAGAGAACTTCTTGGTACATCCCTTACACAGTATTATATTACCTGCTGTATCATACTCTTCCATCCTCCCCCGTATTACATTACTGCTGCGATATTTTCTCCCGTGTTACCCCGTATTGTATTACCTCTACAAGATCCTCTCCCGTGTGTACTCGTATTGCAAATGTAATTACATCACTACTGCAAGACACTGTCTTGTGTTCCCCCGTATTACATTACCGCTGCAAGATACGTATTACTCCCGTGTTCCAGCACCCCTGGCTCAGGATGTGGCCCAGCACTTCCTAGGATGACGTGTGTGGCTCCTGGGGGTCCAGCAGCCCTGGTGAGCGACGCCCTGCCAGCCGTACCCAGCTGTCACCAGTTCCCATGACAAGCCTAGCCATTATTCAGGCCATACCATGGGCCGAGTACGTGACCCGACTGCCGCCCGGGGCTAACTGGACCAGTTAATCAAAGCCATTCATGAAGGGCGTGACCTGAGGACCTATTAGGCGAGGGGCACTGAGCGTTCAGGGACCATCATCATAATTGCTCACGGCTTCTCCAGGTCGTCGGGGACTTCGTCCTGCTGGACGAGTGTCGTCGCTCACCGTCTGTTGTTTATTGATTCACTGTTTCCTGGTGTACGTCAGGTGAAGTGAGGTGTGAGGTGAGCACCACGACGGGTGTGGAGTGAGGTGTGGACGCTACCACCAGCAGTGTGAGGTGCGGACACCAGCAGTGTGAGGTGCGGACACCAGCAGTGTGAGGTGTGGACACCACCATTAGTGACATGTCCTCCGGCATGAGGAAGGTAGTGAGTGATGCGTCTCGTCATAATCTCATCTTCCACAAGTAATATAATCATTAAGTTTAGACTTGAAAAAAAAAGGAAATAGATATCCAGACCGTGTAGTTTGTAAGTACCAAGGCTGGTGGTCAGCTGGGCTTTTGTTATCGTTCTCTTGGTGTTCTCTCTCTCTCTCTCTCTCTCTCTCTCTCTCTCTCTCTCTCTCTCTAGAGCGATTGTGATAGATAGATAGATAGGTAGGTAGGCAGATACCTAGATATATGGCTGGGTAGGTCAGCAGTTAGGTAGATAGATAGGTATATCACATATGGTCTACTGACCGAAGTATTTGCACCCACCTGCTGCTAGCCATCTTGTGGGCTGTACACATCCTCAGTGGCTCGTGTCTGCACTGAACGTGGACGCCTCAGTGAGGGAGGATCTGCCTCGCGCCACAGCATGAGGAGTGTCACATTACGCCTCTCTGTTTATAACGTATTGATTCACTCGTTATCCTCATTGCGGGAGGTGAGTGATGCCTAACGTGTTGACACGTGTGCACCACTTTTTGTGAGTTCCTCAGGGGATTAACGTGTGGTGGTGGTGAGGGAGGGAGGCCATCAGCCGAGTGTTTGTGAGTTGTGGTAATCGTGGTCCACCTAACCTAACCTAACCTAACCTAACGTAACCACAACACTATCACGGTGACGTGTTGGTCACTAGGAGGAGATAATGTGTGTGACATCATCAGTCACCGTGTTAACCGGTCCCTGGCTCCTGTAACGTCACGGTTACGCATCATCGTGGGCATCGTTACGACCCGTGGGCATGACGACCTCTCCTTTGAGTCTACTGGGGGTCATATCAGGGGCCAGGTCGTTCTCTCGGAAGGCTGTACCGTCGTGCTCATGAGTCGTTCTTTTGTGCTCAAAGTTCGGGTCGTCGTATTTGAAGGTCGTGGTGTCGTATTTAAGGGTTGTATCGTCGTCCTCAAGGTCGTACTTTTATGCTCAAAGTTCGTGTCGTCGCGCTCAAGGGTCGTGTCGTCGCGCTCAAGGGTCGTGTCGTCGTGCTCAAGCGTCATGTCGTCGTGCTCAAGCGTCGTGTCATCGTGCTCAAGCGTCGTGTCGTCGCGCTCAAGGGTCGTGTCGTCGTGCTCAAGGGTCGTGTCGTCGTGCTCAAGCGTCATGTCGTCGTGCTCAAGCGTCGTGTCATCGTGCTCAAGCGTCGTGTCGTCGCGCTCAAGGGTCGTGTCGTCGTGCTCAAGGGTCGTGTCGTCGTGCTCAAGGGTCGTGTCGTCGCGCTCAAGGGTCGTGTCGTCGTGCTCAAGCGTCGTGTCATCGTGCTCAAGCGTCGTGTCATCGTGCTCAAGCGTCGTGTCGTCGTGCTCAAGCGTCGTGTCGTCGTGCTCAAGCGTCGTGTCGTCGTGCTCAAGCGTCATGTCGTCGTGCTCAAGTGTCGTGTCATCGTGCTCAAGCGTCGTGTCGTCGTGCTCAAGCGTCGTGTCATCGTGCTCAAGCGTCGTGTCGTCGTGCTCAAGCGTCGTGTCGTCGTGCTCAAGCGTCGTGTCGTCGCGCTCAAGCGTCGTGTCGTCGTGCTCAAGCGTCGTGTCGTCGTGCTCAAGTGTCGTGTCATCGTGCTCAAGCGTCGTGTCGTCGTGCTCAAGCGTCGTGTCATCGTGCTCAAGCGTCTTGTCGTCGTGCTCAAGCGTCGTGTCGTCGCGCTCAAGGTCGTGTCGTCGTGCTCAAGCGTCGTGTCGTCGTGCTCAAGCGTCATGTCGTCGTGCTCAAGCGTCGTGTCGTCGTGCTCAAGCGTCGTGTCGTCGTGCTCAAGCGTCGTGTCATCGTGCTCAAGCGTCGTGTCGTCGTGCTCAAGCGTCGTGTCATCGTGCTCAAGCGTCGTGTCGTCGTGCTCAAGCGTCGTGTCGTCGTGCTCAAGCGTCGTGCCATCGTGCTCAAGCGTCGTGTCGTCGTGCTCAGGCGTCGTGTCGTCGTGCTCAAGCGTCGTGTCGTCGTGCTCAAGCGTCGTGTCGTCGTGCTCAAGCGTCGTGTCGTCGTGCTCAAGAGGTTAACGCCCCGAGCGATTCGCTCCTACATGTCGCTCCGGTCCTCCGCCATATGCGTGGACCCGCGGTGCCATCTGGGCGTGTGAGGTGAGCAGGAGGCAAGCCAGTGTGTGGGAGGCAACACCACACACACGTGGACGAAGGAGGAGGGCACGGTCTAAGCCTCCCTCCCCCGTGCCTCCTGCAGGCACAGTGGATCCACCTGCCTTGGTCTCAAGGTAATCGTGGGAGATTACATTCTCCATCTTGGTTCAGATGTCTCGATTACTTTGCCAGGAGAAGGGACGAAATCTAAAGTAACTCTGAAACAAGTAATCGAGTGTGTGTGTGTGTGTGTGGAAGCTGGGCTCACTAGAGCGTAGGCGATATGTACCAAGACTCGCCATACAAGTCATTACTTACGAGTTGTTACTTACGAGTCATTACTTACGAGTTGTTACTTACGAGTCATTACTTACGAGTCATTACTTACGAGTTATTACTTACGAGTCCTTACTTACGAGTTATTACCTACGAGTCATAACTTACGAGTTATTACTTACGAGTCATTACTTACGAGTTGTTACTTACGAGTCATTGCTTACGAGTCATTACTTACGAGTTATTACTTACGAGTCCTTACTTACGAGTTATTACCTACGAGTCATAACTTACGAGTTATTACTTACGAGTCATTAGTTACGAGTTATTGCTTACGAGTCTTACTTACATGTCATTACTTACAAGTCATTACTTACATGCCATTACTTACAAGTTATTACTTACAACACTTTCGATACAAATCACTGATAGTATTTACGGTACAAGTCATTAAGTATAAGTACTTTCAGTGAGAATAATTACTTCTGGTACTTACGATGCAAATCATTACTTACAGTATAAAGTAGTCCTTGTGGTACTTACCATATAGATCATTACTTACGGTACTTACCAGACGAATCATTACTTAAAGTAGTAACTATACAAGTGACTACTTACGGCACTGGCGATACGAGTCATTACTTACACTACTTATGATACAAGTCACTACTTATAGTGCTTATAAGTCACCTCTTACAGTACTTATGATACAAGTCACTACTTATAGTGCTTATAAGTCACTTCTTACAGCACTTATGATACAAGTCACTACTTATAGTGCTTATAAGTCACTTCTTACAGCACTTATGATACAAGTCACTACTTATAGTGCTTATAAGTCACTTCTTACAGCACTTATGATACAAGTCACTACTTATAGTGCTTATAAGTCACTTCTTACAGTACTTATGATACAAGTCACTACTTATAGTACTTATAAGTCACTTCTTACAGCACTTATGATACAAGTCACTACTTATAGTGCTTATAAGTCACCTCTTACAGTACTTATGATACAAGTCACTACTTATAGTACTTATAAGTCACCTCTTACAGCACTTATGATACAAGTCACTACTTATAGTGCTTATAAGTCACCTCTTACAGCACTTATGATACAAGTCACTACTTATAGTGCTTATAAGTCACCTCTTACAGTACTTATGATACAAGTCACTACTTATAGTACTTATAAGTCACTTCTTACAGTACTTATGATACAAGTCACTACTTATAGTGCTTATAAGTCACCTCTTACAGCACTTATGATACAAGTCACTACTTATAGTGCTTATAAGTCACCTCTTACAGCACTTATGATACAAGTCACTACTTATAGTGCTTATAAGTCACCTCTTACAGTACTTATGATACAAGTCACTACTTATAGTACTTATAAGTCACTTCTTACAGTACTTATGATATGTCACTACTTATAGTACTTGCGATACAAGTCATTGCTTACATTACTTATGATACAAGTCATTACTCACAGAACTTACTTGTAGTTGCTTTACTTACAACAAAAGTTAATACCTATAGTACTTATGACACTATTTTAAGCACTTACGATCCATATAGTCACATGCAACACTTACAAGTCATTACTTACAGCACTTAAAACGTAAATAGTTACTTAAAATGCTCACGATACAAACTGTTACAATAGTCACAAGTCGTTACTGCCTGCCAGTACTGGTCATTCCCTGCTCTTATGGATGGTAAGGGGAGGGGGCAGGTGGGGGAGGGGTCTTGGGCAGGGGAGGTACTTGGGGGGTGGTGGTAGTGGTGGTGGTGGTGGTGGTAGTGGTGGTGGTGGTGGGGGTAGTGGTGGTGGTGGTGGTGGTGGTAGTGGTGGTGGTGGTGGGGGTAGTGGTGGTGGTAGCGGTGGTGGTGGTGGTAGCGTTGCTGGTGGTGGTGGGGGTAGTGGTGGTAGCGGTGGTGGTAGGGATAGTGGTAGTGGTGGTGGTGGGGGTAGTGGTGGTAGTGGTGGTGGTTTGGATAGTGGTAGTGGTGGTGGTGGTGGTGGTAGCGGTGGTGGTGTGGGTAGTGGTGGTAGTGGTGGTGGTGGTGGGGATAGTGGTAGTGGTGGTGGTTGCATGCGTCGGTAATATTCATTATGAGCAGATTACCGCGCTTGCCTGCCCCAGCCTGGCTCCTCCACCTTCCATTCAACACGCTCAAATGTCTCGGCTCCACTGAATCAACGTACTCACGGAGCGTGACTCAGCGGGGTGTGAGGCGACCCAGTGCAGGTAGTGTGAGGCGACCCGGTGCAGGTAGTGTGAGGCGACCCGGTGCAGGTAGTGTGAGGCGACCCGGTGCAGGTAGTGTGAGGCGACCCGGTGCAGGTAGTGTGAGGCGACCCGGTGCAGGTAGTGTGAGGCGACCCGGTGCAGGTAGTGTGAGGCGGGAGTAACAACCACACGGTAAACAGTACCGCACGTCAATACAACGATCATCCAGGTGCCTCCAGGAGCAGTGTGTGTGTGTGTGTGTGTGGTGGGGGGGGGTCGTCAACTTAGCTTCAGATATCAATACTTGTTAATAGTATGATAAATATTCTGAGTAGATGATTTAGAATCGTTTCATTTTCATAACTTTTTTTTCATATATATATGGCCAATTTTCCGGAATTTGGAGAAAAAGTATAATACGACAGATCATATTTAATGAAGTTGGGAAAGTGTGTAGCGTTCTTTATTACGAGGTGAAGCTCACACTGCTGGCCAGACCTGGGGTTAGGGTCGAACTTATTCTAGTATAAGTTCATACTTGTGGTCAAGTTCAGTCGTTAGGACTCGACCTGCTCTAGAACTTGCTAAAGTCACGCTGCGAGCAGCGGTGTCCGACACATGGGTCGACCAGCGACCCAGTCCAGCAGGCTGGGCCCAGCCTGGGCTGGAGGGGTGAACACCACTGAACACATCACCACATGTTCACTTGGCCAAGCTTGACGTGTGTAGGGTCAAGCAGAGCGGACACCGTACGAACACTGTGATGGGCAACTACTGGATCGTGGGTCATAGTTAGTACAGGGTTGAGGTACGACAATATCATGGGATAATTAAATAAAAAAAGATTACCTCGAGTTAGTACTAAGTCGAGTTGGCGGATGGCAGGTACAGGATCACTTACAAAGACGGTCGCCAGAGTTAGTGTAAGTAGAGGGGAAGTTACTGTGGAGTTCTTGGTCTTCAGGTGTCAAGGGAAGAATTTTGAGTGGCTCTCATGATCGTGGGATGCCTCATGATGGCGTCTCCAGGTGGGTTGTAGGAATCACGGGTGGTGTGTGGGGGTCCACGGGGGTCCACGGGGGTCTTTGGTCGCGTCGTCAGACTTGATCTAGCTGCTGGGGATCGTAGACGGCAACCGAAGACCCGATATGGTTTCTCGGGACCGATGATGTCTTGTGGCGAGAGGTAATGGCTTGTGGGGAGAACTATGGTAGCTTATAACAACTTGTTATGTCTTAACGGGAATTTCGAGTGGATTTTGTGACATCACGAGGTCTTGTGGATGTGTTAGATGCTTCAGTCGGGTGGACTGAAGGAGGTCTGTGAGCTGGTTTGATGGAGACCAGATGTAAGCGCTGGGTGGACTTGAGAGTGACTTGTCTGGTATACATCATGGGGACTTGTACTTGCTCCTAAGGACTTAAGATGACCTTTAAGGACTTGGAATAACTGATGAGGGTAGAGACAACTTGTGAGATCACTTCAGAGATTCTGGTGTTTCCAGGGAACCTTATCCTCAGAAGTCGTGATTTTGTATAACTATAGTGTCAATGCTTTATATACAGGATGACTTCAATTTTCTCACATTAAAACAACAAGCAATTTT
This sequence comes from Panulirus ornatus, assembly GCF_036320965.1. Lineage (NCBI taxonomy): Eukaryota > Metazoa > Arthropoda > Malacostraca > Decapoda > Palinuridae > Panulirus > Panulirus ornatus. Next base: position 75,193,816 of record NC_092225.1, on the reverse strand, counting down.
GATTTTTTCCCCCGACTTGGAAGACTATAGCATGACGCAGTATGTCCTCGCCTACACTGACTGAGGAGGGACACACCGCCTCCACCTCCTCGACTGACCCAAGTGGTCATCCGTTCGTGTTTCATCAAAGGCTGGCGTGGTGCCTGCCTATACCCTGCTTGGCAACTTAGTCTTGTGAGATCTTCCAGTGATCTGCAGCGTTGTGACATGCTTTTCCTACCGTAGGGTTGGGGTGAGGGTGGAGGTATAGGTGGGGAGGACGCATAATGAGGGTAAAAGATAATTCAAATGGCCTGTGGAGATATGAGATAATGTTGTGGAAAGTGGAGTGGCTTTTGGAAACTGTGTACGCATTGTGGAAATGTCGATGGCCCGAGGGAACTTTGGATGGTTCGAGAGTACTTTGGATGGCCTTTGGGAACTTTAGATGGATTATGGGAACTTTGGATTGCAGGAATAACTTTTGGTAACTTTGGATTGCCTCTTGGAACTTTGAATGGTTTGTGGAAAGCTTGGATGGCTTGTTGCAAGTTTGAAAGTCCCCTTGGAACCTTGGAGGTCCTGTGGGACCCGTAGATGGCCCGTGGAAGCTTTAAACGGGCTGTGGGAACTTTGGATGGGCTGTGGGAGTCTTGGATGGGCTGTGGGAACCCTGTATGGCTTGTAACAAGGAACCTTAGATGAGCTGTGGGAACCTTGGATGGGCTGTTGGAACCTTGGATGGCTTGTGGGAACCCTGGATGGCCTTTAGGAACCATGGGAAGCCTGTGGGATCCCTGTATGGCTTGAAGGAACCTCGGATGGCCTGTAGGAACCTTGGAAGGCCTGTGGAAACCTTAGACGAACTGTAGGAACCTTGAATGGCCTATTGAAACATCTTGTAAGAATTTTGTAAGGCCTTTGAGAATTCTAAGTAGGTTGTCGGATCCTAATATTACTTTTAGGAGTGGTTATGTGGCTTGTGATGACTTCAGATGACCTGTGATGAGCTAGAAAGCCTACTGGAACCCCTAGGAGACTTACAGAAACATAGCTATTTATGGGGGTCACTTATAGATATTTGAAATGACTTGTAAGGAACTTGGAAAGCTTGTAGGGTGACCTGTAAGGATTTGTTACGACCTGTGACGACCTGGGATGGCTAAGGGAAGTCGGGATCAGCCTTGGTGGCAGCTTGAGGGCCTTAGGTTATTGCTGTCTGAACAGTGTGTGTGTGTGTGTGTGTGTGTGTGTGTGTGTGTGTGTGTGTGTGTGTGTGTGTGTTGTCCCTTTGATTTGATCGGTCCTAAGGCTGAAGTCACTAGCCGTGACCATCATACCCAAGGATCGAAGCCTCGTGCTCAAGGGGTTAAAGCGAGTCTGATGTAGTGGACGCCTGAACCAGACGAGAGGCAGCTGTGGTGTGTGGTGAAGTGTGGCACGTCAGGATCAGTGTGAGGCACATCAGGACCAGTATGAAGTTCATAAGGATGTGTGTGGCACGTCAGGAACAGCGTGAGGCACGTCAGGAACAGCGTGAGGCACGTCAGGAACAGCGTGAGGCACGTCAGGAATAGCGTGAGGTACGTCAGGAACAGCGTGAGGCACGTCAGGAACAGCGTGAGGCACGTCAGGAACAGCGTGAGGTACGTCAGGAACAGCGTGAGGCACGTCAGGAACAGCGTGAGGCACGTCAGGAACAGCGTGAGGTACGTCAGGAACAGCGTGAGGCACGTCAGGAACAGCGTGAGGCACGTCAGGAACAGCGTGAGGTACGTCAGGAACAGCGTGAGGTACGTCAGGAACAGCGTGAGGCACCTCTGGAACACAGTGTGTGGCACGCCAGGAATGGTGTTTAAAAGCTCAAGGAACAGTGATGGTCAAGGGAAGGGGAATGATAGCCTGGGGTTAGGCAGGTGTACCCGTGGGCAGGAACAGCTGCCCACAAGTGCCTTATGTTCGTGTACAGGTGTGTTGAGTGTGCGTGATGACCACGTGCGGAAGGGTTTGAGAGGCTGTAAAGTAAGTAATTCGGTCTTGTGTGTAGGTGATGACCACGTGCGGAAGGGTTTGAGAGGCTGTAAAGTAAGTAATTCGGTCTTGTGTGTCGGTGATTTGAGGGAGATGGATGACCAGCTGTAGTGTGCGGGTGTAGGGAGGACGGGCATGGAGCACACAGGGTCACCAGATATAGGAACTGTAAGTGTAGTGGGTAGGTGTGGTGAACCGGTGTGTTGACAGGTGTGGTGAACCGGTGTGTTGACAGGTGTGGTGAACCGGTGTGTTGACAGGTGTGGTGTACAGATGTGGGAAACAGAGGTAGACGTCTTTGCCAGGTGAAGCGAATAGATGTGGTGAGTAGATTTAATGAGCTCATATATTGAGCAGATGTGGTGGAGAACTTTAGTGACCATATGTGGGGAGTGTGTGATAGGTGCGATGGCCTGGTGTAACGAGGTGGTATAGAGAAGAGGTGCGGTGTGTATAGAGAGTGGGGTGAGTAGGTGCGGTGGGCAGGTGCATTGACGTGGTACAGGGAAGAGGTACGGTGAGTACAGTGAGCAGGTGTTATGAAGAGACACTATGACCGAGCGTGGCGGTAATGACCTGTGGTAGACAGGTGTCGTGGCGAGCAAGTGCAGGCCAGGGGTCCGGGGACGCGCTGCCACCACATTTACTTCTCATCCTGGCGTGCGGAGGCCGCACGTCAACACCCTCTGGGTGCAGGAACGCGACGCTTGCGTCACGACCAACAGTGCGGCCCGCCTGGTGTGTGTGTGTGTGTGTGCCCCTCTGTAGGGAACACGAGACATGCCTGTCTGTTGTATAGTCGCCTGAACTCGGCTCAGAACTGCAGTGCCTAAATATATACACTGAGAAATACCTGCAGTGCCAACAGTGATCCAAATCCGACGCATATTCTGTGGGGAATTTAATAGCGTTGCGTGTCGGAGCAAAACTTGTTCATACCAACAGATATTCCGTGACAAGTCATCACACTGTCGTGATATGTGGCGCGTGTTCGGCCCAGCCAGGAAGTGGTACACGCACTGGAAGGTCGTGAATCACAATTATCACCTTCTTACACACGACCCTAATGTACGGAACTCTACTGTACTGGCTGAGGCGGAGCGAGGGAGGGAGGGGGGGGATCAGACGTGTGGCTGGCTGCATCGCTCCCGTCACCACGATTTACTTGTAAACATAATTCGTCACAGGAACACCAGGGAGGAGGGAGGATCAATACACGATAGCACGACCTTTGAGTACGACTTTACGACCCTTTTGGTATGTTGACTTGACCTCCAAGTGGTACCGTGGTGCTCGAGGGTAGTATGTTCATGGTCAAGGGTCGGGCCGTCTTGTTCAAAGTATCGTACTTTGTTAGATGAGGGTCGTACTGTCGTGCACAAAGATCGTACTGTCGTACACAAGGGACGAGGGTTGCACCGTTGTAATCATGATGTTTCGATCTAAATTTTGATGGAAAATCAGGTATAAACAATAGATAGTCTGCATGTAGTCGTACCGAATGTGGGGGATTATTTTTGTTCACGACTTGGAACCCCTGAAAGAGTACCTGATTCACCCCGCCCCCAGTGTGCAGTGAGTGGCACTAGATTCATGACATGCGTGCACACACACACACACACACACACACACACACACACACACACACGTGCGTGTGGGCACCTGGGTGTACAGGAATATCTCACCAAGGTTGAGTGACGGTTTTATTTGCTCAGCTGGGACGTCAGTCAAGGTTTAGACACTGCCAGGTTGACCCGTAACTCAGGAGAGTCCATAACTCACCCCTGCCTGCTGGGTCACTCGCCTCTTACAAGCTCAACTTTATGTTCCTTCATCACCCTGGATATACACAGTTACTGTCCACGTGAAGTAAGGTGAGGGCGTTCCCCCAGCCCACAGGTAGAGTGGGACCGTTCCACCAGTCCACAGGTAGAGTGGGACCGTTCCACCAGTCCACAGGTAGAGTAGGACCGTTCCACCAGTCCACAGGTGGAGTGGGACCGTTCCACCAGCCTACAGGTAGAGTGGGACCGTTCCACCAGCCCACAGGTAGAGTGGGACCGTTCCACCAGCCCACAGGTAGAGTGGGACCGTTCCACCAGTCCACAGGTAGAGTGGGACCGTTCCACCAGCCTACAGGTAGAGTGGGACCGTTCCACCAGCCCATAGGTGGAGTGGGACCGTTCCATCAGTCCACAGGTAGAGTGGGACAGTTCCATCAGTCCACAGATACAGTGGAACCGTTCCACCAATGTTTGCTTTACCTCCAAGTTGTGTTTTGTATGAGCCACTCTGGCCTCAGATCCGGGTACTAACCACAGGGTTCTCTCTCTCTCCTCCCCAGGCGGAGGTTGCTGGTTGTGGCGGCCAGCCTGGCGGCGGCAGCGGTAGCCCCCGTGGAGGCAGTCTTCCCACAAGGCTTCACAGACACGGCCGCCGCCAACACCAAGACAGGTGAGCATCCTCTCCCTAAGACGCTGCTTGCTGTCCGTCTGTCTGTCTGTGTTTATCACCACTCTATCTGCTTTATCACCTGTCTACCATCCACTCAACTTTTTTCATACTTGTTAGCCGTTTCCTGTGTGGCGAGGTAGCGCCAGGAACAGACTAAGAACGGCCTGATTTGTTCACAACTACCATGTGTAATGCACGGAAACTAGAACCCCTTATCGACATTCAAGCCCCACAGACCTTTCCCTGATTACCCAGGAACGCTTCATTTGTCCTGACAGCGAGGTCGTTCCCTGTATATCACTTTTTTCCAGTTCGCTTTGTCCTATGCACGCCTCACACCCTCCTGCATGTTCAAGCCCCGATTACTTCAAGCCCCTCCACTTCAAACACGTATATCCTTTTCGCCGGCCTCTCATAACTTCCTCTACATAACCTAACCATTTCAGCACCTCCTCTTGAGCTGCCTCATATATACCCTTCTTACTGCCACATTCCTCTCTTACGCAAACATTTCTCATTCCATCAGCCCTCCTCACACCACATATTGTCCTCAAACATTTAATTTTTAACACATCTACCTTCCTCCATACTTTTTTTTTCTTATCTAGGGCCTACGCCTCGCATATATACAGCATGCTTGATGCTATTATGCTATCAAATATAACTATACTTGCCCTCACAGACAGTAACCTGTCTTTCCACACGCATCTCATTGCGCCCAGGACCTAAAACCCCTATGGCTTACTTCGGCTCCCAGGATTCCATCCGCTGTCATGTCCACCTCCAGTTATCTAAAGCACTCCACTTCCTTCAAGTTCATTCCACCTAAACGCACACTCCAGCCAGCTTGTATCTCTCCACTGCTATACCTTGCGTATATTCACATTTACTCTGACCTTTCTCATTTCACACACTCACCCAAAGTCGGAAATCAGCTGATGTATTTTCTTACTCGAATATACCACCAGATTTGCGTCATCAGCAAACAGCAACTGTGTTACCTCCCAAGCCACTCAAACCAACAGACTGAAGACCTGACTCTTTCCAAGACCTCACATTCACCTCCCACATCATCCCATCCATAAACAAGTTAAACAGACATGGTGATGCCATGATGGTGCCGTAGACCCACCTTCACTTGCAACCTCTCACCCTTATGACCTTCTACACGGCATCTCTATCAACCCTTTCATTTGCTTTCTCCACAAACAAATCGGCACAAACAAATCCCTCTGTTTCCCCAGGTATTTCTCACACACATTCTTTGAAAGACAACACCTGTTTCTGTAAGTATTTCACACACACACACACACACACACACACACACACACACACACACACACACGCACAAACACCCACACACGCACAAACACACACACACACACACACACACACACACACACACACACACACACGTGTACTAAAGTAAACAGCTGATCCAAACATTCTCTTATTGCGCCTGAAGCCACATTGCTCTTCCCAATCTGATGGTCTGTGCTTGCCAGTCAACCACCTTTCTCCCTTACAACTTAGCAGGTACACTCAACAATCGTATACCTCCGTAATTTGAACATTCGCTTTTGTTCGTTACCCCTTATACAGCGGTGCTGTACAGGCATTCCGCCGATCCGTAGGCACTTCGCCTTAAGCCATGCATGCATTCAAAATCCTAACGAAAAATCAAGAGATTACTACACGGTGTAGAATAAGAAAGGGGATTACCACTCAGTGTTAGGCCCAGCAAGTGATTACCTTTCAATGTTGTGAACAACTGGGGATGAGCACTCACTGCTGGGCACAACAGAGGGTTACAACTCAATGTCAGGCGTGTTCGTGACAGTGTAAGAGCACACCGATGACTTAAGAAATACCTGTAAACGCTTGATGTAAAAACGGAGGCGCAGAATAATATATGTCGTGGATTTGAGACCAAGTATATGTTAAGTCTTTTGTTAAATGCATTTATGATGCTGCTTTCACCTACCTTACTGATCTGTTTTCCATATGTTATTGAAAATGTTGAATAAACAGTACTCTACATCATTCCAAGTGAAACATGATCCTGTGAGTTGTGTATCAACTGACTTGTATTTCTTGTGTCTCCCCTGATGATGTGATTATTACACGAAAGTGCACTTGGGAACTTATCGTGTTTCATTTTCCCCGCGGACTCATAGGAATATATATATATATATATATATATATATATATATATATATATATATATATATATATATATATATATTTTTTTTTTTTTTTTTTTTTTTTTTCATACTATCCGCCATTTCCCGTGACAGCGAGGTAGCGTTAAGAACAGAGGACTGGGCCTTTGAGGAAATATCCTCACCTGGCCCTCTTCTCTGTTCCTTCTTTTGGAAAAAAAAAAAAAAAAAAAAAAAAAAAACCGAGAGGGGAGGATTTCCAGCCCCCCGCTCCCTTCCCTTTTAGTCGCCTTCTACGACACGCAGGGAATATATATATATATATATATATATATATATATATATATATATATATATATATATATATATATATGCTCCTAAATAGCTGCTTAGATTGTCTTAAGACTGTCCAATTCTTTGATAATATCACTCATTGTCGGATGAACACATTATCTGGTTTTGATCCGTCTGGAGAATTGATCCATCTGCAGATGCTGTGTTTGCCCAACGCTCACAGGATGAACATGGCCTGTTCTGTAAACTCGGCCTTGACAGCGCGATTCACATCAGAATCTCGGGCATAACATGACCCGCAGTTGGCAACACGGGTCTTAGGGGTTCCAGCTAGACATTAATCATCCAGTAAACACTTCTATCCACAAACGATAATCAATGTCCAAAACGTAATGTTATTTGCGATGGTATTGGTGAGTGGTCCCCCTGTATGACGCAAGTCAGGTGGCCAATGATTTGTCTGACTTGGCCAATCAGGAGCGAGATGGGATGGGAAACAAAAGAAGCGTTCGTTTCTGATTGGTCGTCGTATCAGGACAATCTCGTAAGTCAGGGATAATTATACCGCTCACATTCAGGCACCAGAAGGAATTTGCTACCCGCCTGGTATCCCTGGAAATCAACAAATCTAATATCTACTTCATGAATCTATAATACATTTTTTTTTTCTATATACTTAACAAGGAAAATGCGTTATAACAAGTCTTGGAAACATCATTCTTACATTCCATGCTGTCGTACGCGTTTGCGTGGAGGTTGCGTTCCCTTACGTCCTATAACCAATCAATATTTCACCATTTACTACGATTATGTCCAGAAATAATTGGATGGGCGACGCTGCAGCAGACGCAGCCCAGCATGCCTTTAGCAGTGGGCAGGGGTTTGTTTACTTACATGACGTCATAGCGTCGTCCTCTTCGGTCATCGAACCGAATGACCCAAATGTTCGATAATTTAATGTTTTGATTATATATATATATATATATATATATATATATATATATATATATATATATATATATATATATATATATATATATAAATATATTTTTTTTTTCTTTTTTTTTTACTTTGTCGCTGTCTCCCGCGTTTGCGAGGTAGCGCAAGGAAACAGACGAAAGAAATGGCCCCCCCCCCATACACATGTATATACATACGTCCACACACTCAAATATACATACCTACACAGCTTTCCATGGTTTACCCCAGACGCTTCACATGCCTTGATTCAATCCACTGACAGCACGTCAACCCCGGTATACCACATCGCTCCAATTCACTCTATTCCTTGCCCTCCTTTCACCCTCCTGCATGTTCAGGCCCCGATCACACAAAATCTTTTTCACTCGATCTTTCCACCTCCAATTTGGTCTCCCTCTTCTCCTTGCTCCCTCCACCTCCGACACATATATCCTCTTGGTCAATCTTTCCTCACTCATCCTCTCCATGTGCCCAAACCACTTCAAAACACCCTCTTCTGCTCTCTCAACCACGCTCTTTTTATTTCCACACATCTCTCTTACCCTTACGTTACTCACTCGATCAAACCACCTCACACCACACATTGTCCTCAAACATCTCATTTCCAGCACATCCATCCTCCTGCGCACAACTCTATCCATAGCCCACGCCTCGCAACCATACAACATTGTTGGAACCACTATTCCTTCAAACATACCCATTTTTGCTTTCCGAGATAATGTTCTCGATTTCCACACATTCTTCAAGGCCCCCAGAATTTTCGCCCCCTCCCCCACCCTATGATCCACTTCCGCTTCCATGGTTTCATCCGCTGCCAGATCCACTCCCAGATATCTAAAACACTTCACTTCCTCCAGTTTTTCTCCATTCAAACTCACCTCCCAATTGACTATATATTGAATATATATATATATATATATATATATATATATATATATATATATATATATATATATATATATATATACATCGTTATCCCTGGGGATAGGGGAGAAAGAATACTTCCCACGTATTCCCTGCGTGTCGTAGAAGGCGACTAAAAGGGGAGGGAGCGGGGGGCTGGAAATCCTCCCCTCTCACTTTTTTTTTTTTTTTTTTTTTTTTTTTTTTTTTTTTCCAAAAGAGGGAACAGAGAAGGGGCCCAGGTGAGGATATTCCCTCAAGGGCCCAGTCCTCTGTTCTCAACGCTACCTCGCTAATGCGGGAAATGGCGAATAGTATGAAAGAAAAAAGAAATACATCGAATGTATGTGAGAAATACTTAGAAAAACAAATGGATTTGTATGTAGCATTTATGGATCTGGAGAAGGCATATGATAGAGTTGATAGAGATGCTCTGTGGAAGGTATTAAGAATATATGGTGTGGGAGGAAAGTTGTTAGCAGCAGTGAGGAGTTTTTATCGAGGATGTAAGGCATGTGTACGTGTAGGAAGAGAGGAAAGTGATTGGTTCTCAGTGAATGTAGGTTTGCGGCAGGGGTGTGTGATGTCTCCATGGTTGTTTAATTTGTTTATGGATGGGGTTGTTAGGGAGGTGAATGCAAGAGTTTTGGAAAGAGGGGAAAGTATGAGGTCTGTTGGGGATGAGAGAGCTTGGGAGGTGAGTCAGTTGTTGTTCGCTGATGATACAGCGCTGGTGGCTGATTCATGTGAGAAACTGCAGAAGCTGGTGACTGAGTTTGGTAAAGTGTGTGGAAGAAGAAAGTTAAGAGTAAATGTGAATAAGAGCAAGGTTATTAGGTACAGTAGGGTTGAGGGTCAAGTCAATTGGGAGGTGAGTTTGAATGGAGAAAAACTGGAGGAAGTGAAGTGTTTTAGATATCTGGGAGTGGATCTGGCAGCGGATGGAACCATGGAAGCGGAAGTGGATCATAGGGTGGGGGAGGGGGCGAAAATTCTGGGGGCCTTGAAGAATGTGTGGAAGTCGAGAACATTATCTCGGAAAGCAAAAATGGGTATGTTTGAAGGAATAGTAGTTCCAACAATGTTGTATGGTTGCGAGGCGTGGGCTATGGATAGAGTTGTGCGCAGGAGGATGGATGTGCTGGAAATGAGATGTTTGAGGACAATGTGTGGTGTGAGTTGGTTTGATCGAGTGAGTAACGTAAGGGTAAGAGAGATGTGTGGAAATAAAAAGAGCGTGGTTGAGAGAGCAGAAGAGGGTGTTTTGAAGTGGTTTGGGCACATGGAGAGAATGAGTGAGGAAAGATTGACCAAGAGGATATATGTGTCGGAGGTGGAGGGAACGAGGAGAAGAGGGAGACCAAATTGGAGGTGGAAAGATGGAGTGAAAAAGATTTTGTGTGATCGGGGCCTGAACATGCAGGAGGGTGAAAGGAAGGCAAGGAATAGAGTGAATTGGAGCGATGTGGTATACCGGGGTTGACGTGCTGTCAGTGGATTGAATCAAGGCATGTGAAGCGTCTGGGGTAAACCATGGAAAGCTGTGTAGGTATGTATATTTGCGTGTGTGGACGTATGTATATACATGTGTATGGGGGGGGGGATTGGGCCATTTCTTTCGTCTGTTTCCTTGCGCTACCTCGCAAACGCGGGAGACAGCGACAAAGTATAATAATAATAGTAATATATATATATATATATATATATATATATATATATATATATATATATATATATATATATATATATAAAGGTCGTCGTTCACACGTATTGAACCGTAACTGAATGTGTAACATTCCAATTCAGTAGTTTTAGTGGAGTTCCACGTAACCAGAAGGTTTTTCTCCAAGTAGCTGTATGGCCTGTAAACCTTCTGGAATTCTGTTGCATAGTCTGGTTGTGGAATTGAGCACCTTTGATTACCGTTACATTACTTGCCTGTGGCGTATAGCAGTATCCTGTATCGGTATTGTGCACTCTGGGTGTGGAATTCAACATCCACCTTTGTTTCTGTGGAAGTTGTTCAGCCCGACAGCTCCTCCGTATTTTCTCTTGGTCTTTAGATTTATCTCGATGTACTGTACGTCATGTTGGTGACCAGTAACCCGGACCTACCACATCGAACAACGATGGAATCCAGTAATGAACTTTGGTCCCCCCCAAAAAAATTTGGTGTAGCTTTACGTGGTTCCCTGCCGTATATTTTCTTCAGGCGTTTGATGGTTCTATGTTTACATTGTATTCTTCCAGGTTTACATTGTCTTGGATGCCGGTACACCATCTCCCCGGCCTCCATGGGTCTGTCGTGGTCTCTGGTGTCCACTCTATCCCCCATTGTTTACGTCTGATGGCAGCTCAGTACTAAGCTTTATTCGTTGGTACATTCTTTATTGTTTTAGGTTATCTTTTTTTTTTTAAATTATTGTTTCTATATTGCTTGAGTATCTTCGTTACGTACTTTGACTCCTTGTACTGCAATGGGCAAATATAAAAGACTGTTTTCCCTCACTCATCTCCATACGTATTCTATGATTTGGTCAGTTTAGTTCCACACTGTCTTAGGAGTTTATACTTTGTCGAAATGCTTCCTCTCCCCCTGAATTCAAGATCTGTGGAGAGCTGATGTTATTGTGTGTGTGTGTGTGTGTGTGTGTGCCCTTGAGGAATACTCTTTACTCTCCCAGAACAGCCTATACACTGTGTCTGTCGAACTGAATAAGGATGATGCTGTACACTGTTCCTGAGGCCGGTTCTCCCTCCCCCCCCCCCCCACACACACACACACACACAGAAACACACAGACAGACAGACACACACAGACACACTGAGAAACAGACAGACAGACAGACAGACAGACACACACACACACACACACACACACACACACACACACACACACACACACACACACACACACACACACAGGCGGTCATGGCCGCCCGTCCGACACATGACTCACTCGCCAAGTTTCCTTTAGAGAAATCTTGTGTATCCTCGCCACGTCCTACTGGGTGGCCATCTTCCCTGTACCCACAGTCTCCCCACAGTGACCAGTCGTACGTCTGTAATCACCCAACACTCACCTGTGTGGCCAGTGTGGGGGGAGCCGTACACTCGTGGTGGCCTCTTCTCCTGGACATTTTCCATATTTATGCAGATTTTCAATTTTTCTATATCGTCCATAGTTACAGATCCATGGCCGGTTTATTCCATTAATAAACTACTATGACACTGTAATTTTTTTTTACACTTGTTCCTGTCCAGCTTTATGCTTCATTTCATTTGTGTGTGTGTGTGTGTCTGTGTGTTTAAGGTTTTGATTGTATGTGTTGTTCCGTGTGTGTGTTTCCGTGTGGGTGTGTGTGTTTCTATATCAGCTTATTTGTCTGTGTGCGCATGCGTATAACGCATATGTTCTCTGCATTGCATATCACATACAACATCTGTTTCCTTTTATATTTTTCTGTATAATGATCAAGGACGTTCATTGTATTCTTCATTTATTTTTAGTGTGTTTACTCATTTATCAATCTGTTTATCAGTTGTTGATATGAAGTCGCCTTTAGCCTGGGCAGGTGGCCTGCACGAGCGGTAAGGGTGGGGTCCGTGTCAGGCCACACGAGCAGTATGGGTGGGGTCCGTGTCAGGCCATACGAGCAGTATGGGTGGGGTCCGTGACAGGCCACACGAGCAGTATGGGTGGGGTCCGTGTCAGGCCACACGAGCAGTATGGGTGGGGTCCGTGTCAGGCCACACGAGCAGTATGGGTGGGGTCCGTGTCAGGCCACACGAGCAGTGTGGGTGGGGTCCGTGTCAGGCCACACGAGCAGTATGGGTGGGGTCCGTGACAGGCCACACGAGCAGTGTGGGTGGGGTCCGTGTCAGGCCACACGAGCAGTATGGGTGGGGTCCGTGTCAGGCCACACGAGCAGTATGGGTGGGGCCCGTGACAGGCCACACGAGCAGTATGGGTGGGGTCCGTGACAGGCCATGCGAGCAGTATGGGTGGGGTCCGTGACAGGCCACACGAGCAGTATGGGTGGGGTCCGTGTCAGGCTGCACTTAACTGGTAGGTCTCCTTTCGATTATTGACGGGTAGACGAGAGTCACCATGAATTGGTAATACTGTGGCCCGGTAGATGAGGTTGTGTGTGTGTGTGTGTGTGTGTGTGTGTGTGTGTGTTGGTACGTGGGTCAGGCCACACAGGGGGTGACCTCTGTATGGAGGGTATTGCGTGCTTTGTCGTGGGTATCAGCTATGTTTTAATGGTCATTAGGAAGCGCCGTTTTCTACAGTTTTACATATATATTAACGAAGGTTTTTACCAGACGCGCGTGTCAACCCTGGCATCAAAGTACATTTGATTCACTTCGTTTATTGCATCAACCTTCATGGATGGAAATCATTTTAACTCTCGTCCATAGCCCTAGTCTTGCATCCATACAGCATGATAGGGACTATTCTACCATCAAACATACCTATTTTAGTCTCCCAGATAATGACGTCCATTTACATACATTCTTCAGTGCCTCCAGAACGCTTGCCCCCCCTCACCCACCCACCGCTTCCATGGTTCCATTTGCTGCCATGTCCGCTCTCAGGTATGTGAAATATTTCACTTCATCCACATTTTTTTCCATTAAAACGCATCCTATTAAACCAGTCTCTTTACCTTGCTGAACCTAAAATCTTTGCTTTTCCTTACGTTTTTGTCAACGTGCTCCTTCCACACACACTTCTGAACTCGGTCACCTTCTGTAGTTTCTCTCTAGAATCTGCCACCAGCGCTGTCATCAGCAAACACTAATCAGTGATAAGAAAAATCAGTTTTCATATCTGTGTACCCTGTCCATACGCCATGTAAGGGAAGGAAGGTCAGATGTCAGTTCACATAATTAGTGCCCACCTGCTCTCTCTCTACTGGGATAATGAAGCCTCGCCTCACTGCTACCTCTGTGCCTTTAACGACCACAACACCTGTGTCTCCCTCACTCTGTCTGAGGATGTGATAAACGAAAGTACCTTCCGTTTTTAATCTTTTATTTCCTGTGGCGATTGTATATATATATATATATATATATATATATATATATATATATATATATATATATATATATATATATATATATATATGAATAAAGTATATTGTCAGGTAAATCTCTTCCTAAGGCAGTCATAATTTATCCGTAAATCTCAACAGAAAACTTATTTACTTTAGTGACAGCGGAGGCGACAGCTAGAGAAAATAAAGTCTCTGAAATTAGTTCCATTCATCATGATATTTAGTGAGTGAAAATAGTGGACTTTTTATTTATTATTCTCGGTGAGTGAGTCAGTAGTGGACTCGCTATAACCCTCAGTGAGTGTGTGAGTCGTGGACTCATTATCATCCTTGATGAGTTAAGTGAGTGGATAGTGGTTGGCCTTAACGGGAGGCGTCCAGAACAGTCCAGGGTGTACCTACACCTCCGACCATCCCTCACAGTCCAGGGTGTACCTACACCTCCGACCGTCCCTCACAGTCCAGGGTGTACCTACACCTCCGACCGTCCCTCACAGTCCAGGGTGTACCTACACCTCCGACCGTCCCTCACAGTCCAGGATGTACCTACACCTCCGACCGTCCCTCACGGTCCAGGGTGTAACTACACCTCCGACCGTCCCTCACAGTCCAGGGTGTACCTACACCTCCGACCCTCCCTCACAGTCCAGGGTGTACCTACACCTCCGACCGTCCCTCACAGTCCAGGGTGTAACTACACCTCCGACCGTCCCTCACAGTCCAGGGTGTACCTACACCTCCGACCATCCCTCACAGTCCAGGGTGTAACTACACCTCCGACCCTCCCTCACAGTCCAGGGTGTACCTACACCTCCGACCGTCCCTCACAGTCCAGGGTGTACCTACACCCCTGACAGAGGAGATGACGTACGCGCATCGATCATCATCATACCACGGTGTTGGCCGGTGACTCGGGCCGTGTTGGAGACCCTGGTTGACTTGACGCTGCTCCTGACGGCCGCTCGCACTCCCAGCGCCGGGTGGGTCGCCAGGCTGACTCCCAGCACCGGGTGGGTCGCCAGGCTGACTCCCAGCACCGGGTGGGTCGCCAGGCTGACTCCCAGCACCGGGTGGGTCGCCAGGCTGACTCCCAGCACCGGGTGGGTCGCCAGGCTGACTCCCAGCACCGGGTGGGTCGTCAGGCCGCACTCCCAGCACCGGGTGGGTCGCCAGGCTGACTCCCAGCACCGGGTGGGTCGTCAGGCCGCACTCCCAGCACCGGGTGGGTCGCCAGGCTGACTCCCAGCACCGGGTGGGTCGTCAGGCCGCACTCCCAGCACCGGGTGGGTCGTCAGGCTGACTCCCAGCACCGGGTGGGTCGCCAGGCTGACTCCCAGCACCGGGTGGGTCGTCAGGCCGCACTCCCAGCACCGGGTGGGTCGCCAGGCTGACTCCCAGCACCGGGTGGGTCGTCAGGCCGCACTCCCAGCACCGGGTGGGTCGTCAGGCCGCACTCCCAGCACCGAGTGGGTCGTCAGGCCGCTTCCAGCACCGGGTGGATCGTCAGGCCGCACTCCCAGCACCGGGTGGGTCGTCAGGCTGCTCCCAGTACCGGGTGGGTCGTCAGGCCGCACTCCCAGCACCGGGTGGGTTGTCAGGCTGACTCCCAGCACCGGGTGTGTCGCCAGGCCGCACTCCCAGCACCGGGTGGGTCGTCAGGCCGCTCCCAGCACCGGGTGTGTCGCCAGGCTGACTCCCAACACTGGGTGGGTCGTCAGGCCGCACTCCCAGCACCGAGTGGGTCGCCAGGCTGACTTCCAGCACCGGGTGGGTCGCCAGGCCGCACTCCCAGCACCGGGTGGGTCGCCAGGCTGACTCCCAGCACCGGGTGGGTCGCCAGGCTGACTCCCAGCACCGGGTTGGTCGCCAGGCTGACTCCCAGCACCGGGTGGGTCGCCAGGCTGACTTCCAGCACCGGGTAGGTCGCCAGGCTGACTCCCAGCACCGGGTGGGTCGCCAGGCCGCACTCCCAGCACCGGGTGGGTCGCCAGGCTGACTCCCAGCACCGGGTGGGTCGCCAGGCTGACTCCCAGCACCGGGTGGGTCGCCAGGCTGACTCCCAGCACCGGGTAGGTCGCCAGGCTGACTCCCAGCACCGGGTGGGTCGCCAGGCTGACTCCCAGCACCGGGTGGGTCGCCAGGCTGACTACCAGCACCGGGTGGGTCGTCAGGCCGCTCCCAGCACCGGGTGCGTCGCCAGGCTGACTCCCAGCACCGGGTGGGTCGCCAGGCTGACTCCCAGCACCGGGTGGGTCGTCAGGCCGCACTCCCAGCACCGGGTGGGTCGCCAGGCCGCACTCCCAGTACCGGGTGGGTCGTCAGGCCGCTCCCAGCACCGGGTGGGTCGCCAGGCTGCACTCCCAGCACCGGGTGGGTCGTCAGGCCGCACCCCCAGCACCGGGTGGGTCGCCAGGCTGGCTAGAGCGGAGGTGTGGCTACGTAAGACACAGTTGGTACTTAAGTAAAACACGAGGTATAGGTCCTGTGTGGAGTTACATTCCTTATGATCGACCAAGCTGTTTCACTCTGTTGAGATGTTCGGTGAACTACTTCGAGCTCAGATGTGGTGGCAGACATTCATCACGGAGGACTCCAAGCATAGTATACCCCTGAGATGATATACTATGGAAGACATGGATGGTTATAGAGATAAGACTAAGTTGTGCTCATAATTAGTTGCAAAGATTTAATAAAGATCTGATCCTCCCACTGGTGGGTCGGGGGGTGTGGTGTGTCTCGGGAGCGGTGCTTCGTACCGGCTTCGTTCGCGCGTCACAAGTTTCGACAGATGGAGTTCGATAATTCGCCTCGCCTGAGGCGGGTGTGTCCTGATTCGCTAGCCTGGAGGGCCTCTGCTTCAGGGACGTCCTTGATAGGAATCTCAGATGACATGGAATATTCAGCAGCAAATTAGAGGGTTTCATGAAGAATATTGGAACCTCACCAGAAAAGAGTGTTGTGGCTTCGAATCTCTTAAGTTATAGGAGGGAAAAGTACAGAGATATGTATGTATGTATGTATGTATGTATGTATGTATGTATGCTTTTGATATATGTATGTATGTGTATACTTTTTATGTATGTATGTATGTGTATACTTTCTATGTATGTATGTATGTATGTATGTGAATGCGTTTCACTTGGAGTCATCTCTTCATCAGACCAGAGTACAATTTAACATTGTCTCCAGTGATGTATTTATGTGCGTATCAGGCGTAGTAAAGCAGTTTGTCACCTTGACAGATACTGAGTTACCGAGCCTATTGTGAGAGGTTGGACCAGGAAGGGCCGTGTGTACAGCGGGAGCGACGGCTGGCCCCGCCGGGGGCTACAGCATGCATAAGTAATGAGACGCATGACACTCCTGACCAGATATCCTGAATGGATCTATACCGTCACCTTTATTGAAACAGATTGGGGAGTGTGCTGGTGCCGGCGGCTGGGGTAACTGGCTGACACAGGGGGAGTTGGTGGGTCGGCTGCATTACAGACACCCTCACAAGCTGTACTTATCATGATGTGCTGTGGGTTAGCCCTGTGTTGGCACATGGTGTGGGTGGGGGTCATGTGGGAGTCAAGCATGGGAGGTTACCTTGTATCGGTACCTGGTGTGGGTGGGGTCAGGTCTGGGTGTAGCATGGGAGGTTACCTTGTATCGGTACCTGGGGTGGGTGGGGTCATGTCGGGGTGTAGCATGGGAGGTTACCTTGTATCGGTACCTGGTGTGGGTGGGGTCATGTCGGGGTGTAGCATGGGAGGTTACCTTGTATCGGTACCTGGTGTGGGTGGGGTCATGTAGGGGTGTAGCATGGGAGGTTACCTTGTATCGGTACCTGGTGTGGGTGGGGTCAGGTCTGGGTGTAGCATGGGAGGTTACCTTGTATCGGTACCTGGGGTGGGTGGGGTCATGTCGGGGTGTAGCATGGGAGGTTACCTTGTATCGGTACCTGGGATGGGTGGGGTCATGTAGGGGTGTAGCATGGGAGGTTACCTTGTATCGGTACCTGGTGTGGGTGGGGTCAGGTCTGGGTGTAGCATGGGAGGTTACCTTGCATCGGTACCTGGGGTGGGTGGGGTCAGGCATGGGAGATGACATTAGTGAGACCCTGAATGTGATTGTGAAGGTCAGGTTGTGTGTAGAGGGATGTGTAGTGACATTGGTGTACGGGGGAGGGGGTCGTTGCATCTACAGGTATACCACCCTGTGTGTGTGTGTGTGTGTGTGTGTGTGTGGTGGTGGCACCGGGGAGATGGGGCGCGTAGTGATAATCTGTCATGGGGGAAGATAGCTCAGTCACCAGCGTAATGCACCAAGATAACACCTGTGCTGTGTTGATGGACGGGTAAATATATACATAACCTGGCGGATAGATGTAAGCCGATAGACAGGTCTATATATAGATGGTGATGAAGTCGGAGAGATCGATGTACAGATAGATAACTCGTCAGATATATCGATAGTTAGGTGGGGGTTAACAAGCACTCAAGGGCAACAGTGATGAATCGTGGAGATTGTTTTCATGTTAGTTTGTCTGTTGTTATCCAGGTGGCGTTGAAGGTTTAATCTCTGATCAGCTCATCATTGTCACGGATGAACTACCGGACGTCCTTAACCTGATCATCACACACACACACACACACACACACACCTACATACGTACGTACGTACATGATCTTTGTCCCGCTGTACAGCCCCTGGACGCACCACAGTACATTTATTTTCAGTCTTCCCTCCACCACACGTTTTCTTTCACAGGCTCCTGTATACGTTTTCTTTTTCTACCTCTCTCCACTCGTTTTCTTTCACCGCCTACCGCACACGTTTCCTTTTACTAGCTCCCCACACGTTTTCCTTCACCGCTCCTTACACGCTCTTCTTCACAAGCTCCCAATACGTTTTCTTTCACCGCCTCCTGTACACTTTTCTTTCTTTGATAATATTTTCCCACGCGTTTTCTTTCAATACCTCTCCGCACGTGTTCCGTCAGCGTCTCCCTTACACGTTTTCTTTTACTAGTTCCCGCACGTTTTCTTTCATCGCCATTATGATTGGCGACATGTTTGAAGCTTGGGTAGTGTGTGTGTGTCCGTGTTTTGCTGGTTCAGTGCCTGATAGCCATTTTACTTTTGCATTGCTCGATAGACAGGAGATATTTTATTTGTTTTAATGTATATATATATATATATATATATATATATATATATATATATATATATATATATATATATATATTTTTTTTTTTTTTGTCGCTGTCTCCCGCGTTTGCGAGGTAGCGCAAGGAAACAGACGAAAGAAATGGCCCAACCCACCCCCATACACATGTATATACATACGTCCACACACGCAAATATACATACCTACACAGCTTTCCATGGTTTACCACAGACGCTTCACATGCCTTGATTCAATCCACTGACAGCACGTCAACCCCGGTATACCACCTCGCTCCAATTCACTCTATTCCTTGCCCTCCTTTCACCCTCCTGCATGTTCAGGCCCCGATCACACAAAATCTTTTTCACTCCATCTTTCCACCTCCAATTTGGTCTCCCTCTTCTCCTCGTTCCCTCCACCTCCGACACATATATTCTCTTGGTCAATCTTTCCTCACTCATTCTCTCCATGTGCCCGAACCATTTCAAAACACCCTCTTCTGCTCTCTCAACCACGCTCTTTTTATTTCCACACATCTCTCTTACCCTTACGTTACTTACTCGATCAAACCACCTTACACCACACATTGTCCTCACACATCTCATTTCCAGCACATCCATCCTCCTGCGCACAACTCTATCCATAGCCCACGCCTCGCAACCATACAACATTGTTGGAACCACTATTCCTTCAAACATACCCATTTTTGCTTTCCGAGATAATGTTCTCGACTTCCACACATTCTTCAAGGCTCCCAGAATTTTCGCCCCCTCCCCCACCCTATGATCCACTTCCGCTTCCATGGTTCCATCCGCTGCCAGATCCACTCCCAGATATCTAAAACACTTCACTTCCTCCAGTTTTTCTCCATTCAAACTCACCTCCCAATTGACTTGACCCTTAACCCTACTGTACCTAATAACCTTGCTCTTATTCACATTTACTCTTAACTTTCTTCTTTCACACACTTTACCAAACTCCCTAGGGATATGGGAGAAAGAATACTTTCCACGTATTCCCTGCGTGTCGTAGAAGGCGACCAAAAGGGGAGGGAGCGGGGGGCTGGAAATCCTCCCCTCTTGTTTTTTTTTTTTTTAATTTTCCAAAAGAAGGAACAGAGAAGGGGGCCAGGTGAGGATATTCCCTCAGAGGCCCAGTCCTCTGTTCTTCACGCTACCTTGCTAACGCGGGAAATGGCGAATAGTTTGAAAGAAACAAAGAAAAAATATATATATTGATCCCTCTTCTTTCGGACTATATCACAGAAAACGTTTTTCTTTTCTCTCAGTCATAATGACACAATAGTTATGAAAGAAGTTGATGTGAAGGTCTGCTGTTCCCCGGGAGGAGGAGGAAGGCAGACGCCCGAGGTGGACGGAGTGGTCACGCAAAAGTTTCTTGTGTGTGTGTGGCCCCCCCTCCTCAAGTTTTGCTGTAGGTGGTAAAGTTGGCAGCAAATGAGCAAAGTTTAATGACTTATACGTGGAAGTGGCGGCCTCTGGCCTGGCAACAACTACACCAACAACAAAAACAACAATAACAAAAACAACGACAATCTCTTGTTTACTTTCTGATCAGGTGACGTCCCTGCACGATTATAATTCTGGCTGATAACTGAAGGTCTGTCTTATCTTGTGTGTGTGTGTGTGTATGTGTGTGTGTGTGTGTGTGTGTGTGTGTGTGTGTGTGTATCATTAATCTCAGGAATGCTTTGACTCTGTACTAATGACGTGTGTACACGTACTGATGTTTTGTTCCTGCCTGTCTGCCCCAGCCGCTACCCGCCACACCTGCAGCACTCACAAGACACGGCCAGTCATCGGTTCCTCAGTACCTCCCTGTGGCCGGTGGGTAGTCAGGCGTCCTGGAGTGCTGAGCCGGGATGACGTCCAGGTTATATAGTTACGTCTGCATCATCATGGGTACCTGCCATCACCTCCTGCTTGCTCGAGAGATGTGGAGGACAACACCCAACCTGACGTACCCTGAGTCGCACCCAAGGCAACACCTGGCCTTATGCTACAGCGACACCTGGCCTTATGCTACAGCGACACCTGGCCTTCTGCTACAGCGACACCTGGCCTTCTGCTACAGCGACACCTGGCCTTCTGCTACAGCGACACCTGGCCTTCTGCTACAGCGACACCTGGCCTTCTACCACAGCCACACCAACCTCTACAAGACTCTCCTTAACGAAACACTCATGGGAAGACATCTTGTTCCCTTACTGAGCTACAACACCTCAAACAGTCTGACTTCAGCCAGTGGTGGAGGGGAGTGGGAAGTGAGCGACGTGAACAAGCAGACTCCCTCGTTTCCCTGCGTTAATTACCAGTGATGAGGCAGCAACTCCCCTTAATAACGCTCACTTAGTCGCCGTTTGCCAGAGACGTCCCCACCTTGACACCTCCTCCTGCGTCCTAGCCTCCCTCACACCCTCAGCAACCAGTGAGTCAGGCCAGTCACATGGTGTCACCCGTGTAGGTAATCCTCCCTCAAATTATCACACGCTGAAAGCAGGTCCGGACGGAAGGAGGAGCCAAGCGAGGGTTCCTCCTCGAGGGCTCAGTCGTCCGGTCCTGACGCTGACTCACTAAGGCGGGAAAGGGAGGGGAGGGAGGTGGTACCAAGGGAAAAAACTATAATCCTGTTGTGGAAATGGTTGGATTGAAGGGTAGAGAGTTTCCCCCCTGACGTGTGTGTGTGTGTGTGTGTGTGTGGTGGAGGGAGTCTACCCTCCCACATCACACGAACACACACTGCCGTTTTCTTTTTAAAGACATGACAGTGGGTGACCACAGACAAGTTAAGGCGACGCTCATTAAGGAAAAACGGTGTCACGCGTGAGGAATGACATGCACACTGCACTGCCGTCGTCAGCAGGGTAAGGTGAGGTTGTTGAAAGTTGTGGTGGAGGTGTTGTTTTTCTCTACATATTTTTTGAGATATCGGAAATTATCGTACAGTGTGCAGCAGGACCTGCCTGACCAACACGCTGGTAATATCACATCTTGGCTTCGATCGATCGGTAGTTTATGAAACGTAAGTTGTCACAATTTTGAAATATTTGAAGATATTCTGTGTTATGCAATACTACGGACATGAATACTTGTCTTCTGGGACACTGGTATTCTCTGGTAACCGATGCCTTGTGGATCTTCCTTCAAAGTCGATAATAGTTTCATTTTCGTTCTTCTAACTGTCAGTTATCGTTATCAGCCATAGTCACGTTGTAGCGTCGCAGGTGAGGTTGGTACCGTCTCTGTGTACATGAAGACAAGATAGTCATGCAGAAGGTTCCTCCCTCCCCAGCCACCACCACGACCACCACTCCCCTCCCGCACCTCGGAGGTCAACAGGAGGATAGTTCTGGCGGATCACCAGGTTCTACACAGAGATCATTCCCACCACCACGAGACCTGACGGGAAAGTATGAGCGAGAAACACACTTCAACGTGGTTCCAGCCTTGGGACGGGCACTCTGGACAGGAGGTGTTTAAACATAGAAATTGTCAAGGAAAAAAATTAGTTGAAATATACGTAAAGTGTTATTTTTTCAATAGGCTTATTACCTGATGGTTAATGTCATTAGAGTATCATAGAGATGTATATGGCCTTGTTCCTGGGCCATATATATATATTCGGTTTATATGGTCTTAGAATTATCCTTCCCACCTGTAGAAGGTGTTGACACCTGAAGAAGATTTTTCGGGTTGGTGGATGTAACTTAGGTTGACGGCCTTAATGACCCTGGTAATTGGTAGGTGTAAGGGCCAACTGACCAGCCTCAGAGAGTCATCTGTGGTGTGGTCGACAAGTGTGGTTTTTGATGTATGGTTAAATCAATTTATTGATGATAAAGAAAACGTCTGTGGAACATGGGAGGTTGCTTGTGTAGCAGTCACCAGCAGACCAGAGGGAATATAAGTACATTTTCCTAGAAAAAACGTATTAATTTAAGCGTCAAAGTGAACGTCAGTATGAAGCGTTAACTGCTGAAGATAGCAAAAAAGAAACGCTGAAGAATAGAAGCAAGAGAGTCATTACCAGGTCAGGTGGTCCATTCATCAAGGAAAACAGTGACGTGGTTCAAGCCAACAAAGCCACGACCACGATCTTCAATTATCCATTTTCATCTCAGCCGACATGACAGGGGTGAAGACGTGACCCAGTTATGGCCATCTGAAGAAGGGGAAAATTGAAGAGTACGAGATAAAGTATATAGATGAAACTGACTCTGGCTGGTGAGGTGGTTGTAGACTCGGCTCTTGGTTAAAGGTAGGAGGAAAGGTTATAGGAAGAGGGAAAGACAAAAGAAGGAAGATATTTCTGTAGGAGGAAAGATGTTGTCTTAACGGTCAAGTCTCGGGTGGTTGGTCTCCACACAGAAACTATAGGAAGCAGCAGCCAGTCACCTGGGGCGGGCCCAGGCCTTAATGACCAAGATCCAAGGAGATGGCTGATAGGGAAATAGCTGGAGTAATCCCTGCACAGAGAGAGAGGGCAGGAAGATGAGAGCAGATGCTTGAAGAGAGGTGATAGCACGGGAGTTAATGAGACATAAGGCTGTGGATTCCACCCTGGCTGGAGAGACACACACACACACCAGATGTATGAGTAGTACACCCTCCTGGAGTGAGTCAAACGTCTGCTGATGTAGTATAACTGTTCACTAGAAACAGTCGAAGCGCCAACACAACGTCCCTAGATTTTTGTGAAGCTGGTCAGGCGAGGTTGATGTTAGTGGGTTTCCAGGCTAAGGCGGAGGATATGGGTATTCCCAACATGCTGATGTTACTGCAGACTCGAACTGCTGTGTCTCGAAATTTTATAGTCGGAAGTTAGTGAAAATTAAGTTGAGATATAGGTAGGAATAGTTTCATCTTTTTTTTTATAGCACTGTTGGATTATTGGTTCCTCATTTCAAGGTGCTGCACGTGTGAGAATTAAGAAAGAGGAAATATGTTTACCGTGAGAGGAGCGGGTGTTTGAGGTGGAATAAAAGGGAAAGTGAGTTAGTGTGTGTAAAGTGAGATCAATCATTGGCATAGGAGCGAACAGGGTTACATGTTGGAGACAACATTTATAGAAGAAGAGAGTTGTTAGGTGAGAGCACAGAACCCTGAGGAACACCACATCGTCTCAATGCTGGCGAAGAACATTTTTGGAACATATCAACCTACACTGTCAAGATATACTGTCAGTGTTATACCAACCCACACTGTCAAGATATACTGTCAGTGTTATACCAACCTACACTGTCAAGATATACTGTTAGTGTTATATGGAATGAGTCACTAGAGTATGATATGTGAAGTTTGACCCACGACCAGTGAAGGAAGCTAGACTGTAGATGATGAAGCCTTTAACTGGTCTTTTCAGTAAGTTCTATGCTACAGAGAAGGCTTCATGGCATGGGGAGACTTGCTGATGCAACATTGATGTTCGAGAGAAAGGAGGTACTACGTCCCTGCTAGGAGGAGGTTATCGTCGAGTGAACCTAACATCCGTCGTTATCAACCTTGTAGAAGCCATGAATCCATAAAAGGTTGTAGGTCCCTTAGGTCACCGCTGAACGATCCACAGTATGATCTACCAGGGAATCGTTCGTGTCAGACAAAACCGCTTGATTTCTTTTGCGAGATAATCATCATGTATGATGAACATACAGCAGGTAATATCATTGACTTAGATTTTCAGAAGCCATTAGACATGGCATCAAAGAGAACTTTAAGACAATAAGCCTCATGATTCGACGTGACAAGTGGCGTGCATCAGGGATCGACCTTGGGACGAACTTCTTAGGCTTCGTAGGTATAACTGTCGAATCTAGATCTAAAAAAACTAGTCCAGATTCTTTATACTTCACTATTGCACCTCCACCTTGAATACTGTATTCAGTTTTGGTCGTCTTGCCTGAGAAGGGACATTGGCAGAGTGGAAAGAGCACATCAGTGAGGTACCACGATGGCTCCCGGACTGAGATATGAATCGTATGGGAGCCGTTGGGAAGACCTGAACTTACTAGATCTAGCGAGAGAAGGTTAAGAGGTGGTCTAATATAGGTAATGGAAGTTATGAAGAACTGTGACTAACTTGAACTTGGTAGCAATTTTAGGCTAGATGTTTGTTATTGTACTGGTAATCATGGATACACACTGGTGGGCAAACGTTTTAACTTCGAATGAGACAGATTTTTTCTTTAACAAGATCGTTTACATTTACCAACAAGAGTCGCTGGGAGCAGAACCATACAAACGTTTGAAAACAGACAAGACAAACACGAAACCTGAAAACCACGACCGACAAAATTCAAATGTAAAGTTTATTTCTCATCATGAAAGTTTGTTTACTATTTTCAATCTTGTAACACAAAGCTCTGTGTTGCTGAAATGATCCAGTATTCTGTTGCTGCTTGTATTCCTTTATGTAAATAGTTAACATCATTAGATTTAGCTGTGTGGTAAGCCTGGGCACTGGGGGAATATTACATCTGTTCCTCTAATGTGGACAACTTTATGAAGATATTAGACAGATATACAAGCATCAGTTTATGATGATATTTCCTGAGGGAAATCAGCAGTATACATGTTGGAGTTGATTTGATTGTGTTGATTTTAGTCGTGATTTCCAAGCTTTCTGATGGACCTGATGTGACTGATATTCGAAACGTAGATATGGATTTTGACTTTTTTTCATGGCATTTCGCCGATCTGTTGAGGTAACATAACTCATAAAGCTGATCAAGACCAGACTCGCTATTATGATTGAGCTCAACTTCAAGATTTTCTTGAGTCGTGCTCATTGGGTCGTACCGTGATCAGGGGGTCGTACCGTGGGGATCGCACCGTGGTGATCCTGACAGGGGGTCGTGCCGTGGTGATCAGTGGGTCGTACCGTGGTGATCAGTGGGTCGCACCGTGGTAAGAGGGGATCACCTGGTTCAACTTCAGCAGATGTGATTACGTGATGTTTGGACACGTCTGAGTAAATAGAAGCAGTATGTATATATTGTGTATGTATTTATGTATATATGCATAGCCCTGAATTATTTATTGTTCATAACTTCAGCATCATGGTTTCCATCTTTAACCATTAGTCTGGCTTTCTGTGTCTCCTCCTCACGACGAGTGATGCCTCACTCATCTCCTCCCTCACATGGTCATCCTTGGTCACCTTCCTGGAGGAGATCCCTCCAGTCTTCCTCCCGCCACGCCCCTCAGTCGTCCATATCCACGCACTGTACACCCACAGCAGTTCTCCCTCCTCGCCAGACTCAACCACTTTTTGTTTCCAGAATTGGTTCATCCTCTTCTTGCTCCGCCACCTAACTTTCGCCGTGTCTACACATGTACCTTCCAGCAGATCAGAGTCCTCTCTCGTCAGCGTTCACGCGTCTGATCCACACACAACTACAGTATATACTCCTCGTATTTCTTCTTGTTGCTTAACGTTCACAATGTTTTCCCTCATCATGTCCTTCATCTTATTGTAAGTTTCCCTCGCCACTCTGATCCTAGATGGAGTCTCTGCTTTCTCATCTCTACCGCCTCTCTCATCCTGACACACAAGTACCTGGCCGGTGGCCCTACACTGCCCATTAGTCATAATCTTCCTCAAACGTTCCTCTCGTCTTTTGAGATTCTCATCACCTTTGTCCTCGCTCCATCGACGGCCATATTGTGTGCCTTCATCGCTTTGTGTCGACCGGCCATCAACCTCTGTAGACGTGCCTCGGCCCTGGCTACCATACCTTTGTCAGCGTCTCTCGCGTTAGCCACCTCCTTCCATCGCCTTACCGATCATCATCTGTTTGCTGTGGTCCGTGTGTACACCGCTCCTTCCCTGCTCAGCATCAGTCACCAGGGTGGCCCACACCTCCTGCAGGCGCGCACTGTCAAAAGCCTACTTAAAGTCTACGGTATTGCGGGGAACTCAATGCTCAACTCCCGAGGTTACTTTGGCCTTCTCAGAGCTGTCGCTCCTCTTCCGCTGCTCCGCACTTCTAAAAACCGAACTGATTCCTCTCACTGAAAAGGGTGACTGTTGCCTCCTGTTCCTCGTCAGTACTCCCACGGCGATGACCTTTGACCCGTGTGTCATCATTACTGACCCCGATAACCTACACAGGCCGATTCTTTTTTGTTTCTTTCATATAGACGTTATTACTGATGTGTTAGACTTCCCATTGTCATTCCTCTTACCATCCACATAATGTTTTGTGGTCTTACTGATTATCAAATGTAATTACTCTTATATGGTACGTAGCGGGAAATCCACTTGTGTGTGTGTGTGTGTGTGTGTGTGTGTGTGTGTGTGTTACCCGTCCTACTAGTGGTTCATGCGAGCACCTGCTGGGCTCCGCCTGCCAAGCGCCTCTTTACCCACAGTGCAATATCGAGCCCATGGTTATGCATGACGTCATGCGGCAGCTGGGCGGGCGGGCGGCCTGGGGACAGGTGGTGCAGAGCACAATATCCCAGCCGGAAGGTGCGAGCCCTCGCCCGGGCCAGCTGACGACGAAGGAAAAGAGAAAACTAAAGGTGGACGACAGAAATGGGAAAATGAAAAAGAACGAGGTGTATTTATGCTCTGAAGGACAGGGGTTAGCGGAGAGAGAGAGAGAGAGAGAGAGAGAGAGAGAGAGAGAGAGAGAGAGAGAGAGAGAGAGAGAGAGAGAATATTCGTCAAACATATGATTTAAGGTAAGTCGAGGGGTAGAAGATTAGGACTCCGAAAGAAAACTATCCATATTGAGCCAAAGTGAGAGTAAAGGGGAGCAAGAGGAACCTGTGTGAGAGTAGAGGTGGGTAGAGTGAGAGTAGAGGTGGGTTGAGTGAGAGTAGAGGTGGGTTGAGTGA